>NW_006921675.1:9701028-9727457 GCF_000298275.1 Orycteropus afer afer | reverse complement strand
CAGTTGTTGGAAAATATGGCTTTGGAGATAGAAACAATGCTGGAGATCACATGATAGAATTTTGCAAGACCAATGACTTATTCATTGCAAATACCTTTTTTCAACAACATAAGTGATGACTATTCATGTGGACTTCACCAGATGAATACACCGAAATCATCTGTGGCAAGAGGAGATGGAGAAGCTCAATATCTTCAGCCAAAACAAGGCCAGGAACTGATTGTGGAACAGACCATTAACTGCACATATGCACGTTCAAGTTGAAGTTGAAGACAATTAAAAGAAGTCCACAAGAGCCAAAATATGACCTTGAATATATCCCTCCTGAATTTAGAGACCATTTGAGGAATAGCTTTGATGCATTGAACACCAATGACCAAAAACCAGAGGAATTGTGGGATGACATTAAGAACATATTCCATGAAGAAAGCAAGGAGTCATTAAAAAGACAAAAAAGGAAGAAAAGATCAAAATGGATGTCAGAAGAGACTCTGAAATTTTCCCTTGCATAAAGAGTAGCTAAAGCAAATGGAAGAAATGACAAAATAAAAGAGCTGAACAGAAGATTTCAAAGAGCAGCTCGAGCAGACAAAGCCAATTACTATAATGAAATGTTCAAAGACCTGGAGTTAGAGAACCAAAAGGGAAGAACACAGTCAGCATTTCTCAATCTGAAAGAATTGAGGAAAAAATTTAATCCTTGAGTTGGAATATTGAAAGATTTTGTGGGCAAAATACTGAATGATGCAGGAAGCATCAAAAGAAGATGGAAGGAATACACAGAGTCACTATACCTAAAAGAATTGGTTAACGTTCATCTATTTCAGGAGGTGGCATATGATCAAGAACCAATGGTATTGAAGGAAGAAATTGAAGCTACATTGAATAAATTGGCAAAGAACAAGGTTCTAGGAATTGATGGAATACCCACTGAGATGTTTCACCAAACGGATGCCCTGCTGGAGGCATCACTCAGTTATGCTAAGAGATTTGGAAGACAGCTATCTGGCCAACTGACTGGAAGAGATCCATATTTGGCCCCATTCCAAAGAAAGGTAATCCCACACAATGTGGAATTTATTGAACAATATCATTAATATCACATGCAAGTAAAATCTTACTGAAGATAATTCAAAAAAGGTTGCAGCAGTATATTGACAGAGAGCTTCCAGAAATGCAAGCTGGACTCAGAAGAGGACATGGAATGAGGCATATCATTGCTGATGTCAGATGGATCTTAGCTGATAGTAAAGAATCCTAGAAAGATGTTTACTTATGTTTTATTGACTATGCCAAAGCATTTGATTGGGGGGATCATGACAAATTGTGGATAACATTGAGAAAACTGGGAATTCCAAAACACTTGATTGTACTCATGAGGAACCTGTACACAGATCAGGAGGATGTCACTCAAACACAACAAGGGGCTACTGCATGATTCAAAATCAAGAAGGGAGTGCATCAAGGTTGCATCCTTTCACCATACTTATTCAACTTGTATGCTGACCAAATAATCCAAGAAGCTGGATTATATAAAGAAGAACATAGCATCAGGATTGGAGGAAGACTTATTAGCAACCTGTGATCTACAGATGACACAACTTTGCTTGCTGAGAGTGAGGATGACTTGAAGCACTTACTAATGAAGACCACAACATGCAGTATGGATTAGTCCTCAATAGAAAGAAAACAAAAATCCTCACAACTGGTCCAATAAGCAGCTTCATGGTGGATGGAGAAAAGATGGAAGGTGTCAAGGATTTCATATTACTTGGCTCTACAATCAACACCAATGGAAGCAGCAGTCAAGACATCAGACAATGTATCACATCAGGCAAATCTGCTGCAAGGGACCTCTTTCAAGTGATGAGGAGCAAGGATGTCTCCTTGAAGACTAAGGTGCGCCTGACCCAAGCCATGGTATTTTCAAGTACCTCTTATGCGTGTGAGAGCTGGACAATGAATAAGGAAGACAGAAGAAGAGTTGATGCTTTTGAGTTGTGGTGTTGGGGAAGAATGCTAAAAGAACTAACAAATCTGTCCTGGATGAAGTGCAGTCAGAATGCTCCTTGGAAGCAAGAATGGTCAGACTTTGTCTCACCTACTTTGGTCGTGTTGTTGGAAAGAACCATGCCCTGGAGAAGGATATCATGCTTGGTAAAGTGGAGAGTCAATGAAGAAGGGAAAGGCCTTCAGTGAGATGAATAGATACAGTGGCTGCAACGATGGGCTCAGGTATAGCAAAGATTGTGAGGCTGGCACAAGAGCAGGCAGTGTTTCGGTCTCCTGTGCATCGGGTCACTGTAAGTCAGAGATGACTCAATGGCACCTAATAACAACAACAACGACAGCAACACACCCCACCCTCTTCAATCCTTTGCTCGATGTCATCATGTGGAGGCCTTCCCTGAAGACCGTCTGTAAAATTGCTATCTTCCTCTCTTTGACTCCATCTCCTCCCTTGCCTTATGTTTCTCCATAGTCCTTATCATCCTCTAATATACCGTTGTTGTTGTTGTTGTTATGTGCCATCAAGTCGGACCCGACTCATAGCAACCCCTCCTTGGGTTCCCGAGATGGTATCACTACAGAAGTAGATTGCCCAACCATCCTTCCAAGGAGTGGCTGGTGGGTTTGAACTGCCAGTCTTCTGGTTAGCAGTCAAGTGCCTTAGGCACTACGCTACCAGAGCTCCTAATATACCGTATCACTTACCATATTTTTACACAAATAACATGCTCATATGGCTTCTGCAAGCTGTCCAGCCCCTGGTATATTTAGTTTTCTGTGCACACTATGTGTGTTGTGTGTACCAGTTGGGATACCAAGTTGTTGATGCAGCTTATGATAATGATCTATGTTCTTCTGATATTAAAATGCATTATTTACATTTTTACATTACATGAAAAAAATACAATACTTACATATTTTGTTGATTGTCTTCAGTCCACCCATCACATCACAACCTGCCTCTGCTTCTGTTTGTCTTCCTTCCTATTAACCTCTTTCTCTAGTGGGTATACTCTGTATTTTCCCTGAGCCCCAGTTCTAGGCTGTGGGTCCAAGCTCCCACTCCTACAAAGTGCAGTGCAGAAATATTTGATCTTTCCTCAGCTTTGTCCCCTGTGGAAGAACCAGCATGCTCCCACAGCAACAGCAACACACTCTGACCCATCTTTTCAATCTCACTTCCTGCTCCGTTTCCTGTTGTGGATAAAAATCTTTGACCAGTGTCTAGGATTATTACAAAGTCAGGCCCAAGGCCAATGGAAGAACCCCAAAGGAATGTCTGACATGCCAGAGGAGGAAGGAAACCCTTTGTCTCACTTTTGCTCTTTGCTCTGGAGTGTTTTCCAAAGGACACTGATCCATTGACAAGACATCTCCAGGGCCTGGGTGATGGCCTTCTTCCCTTCCTTATCACTAGCCTGTGCCTATCCTGGCAGCCTGTTCCCACTTCAGTGCCAGAGGACCAGCTTTACCAGGCATGCCCTGAGCCATGCTGGCAGGATCATTAGTGTTTGGCCTCTATCTCTACCTGGGATCTGGGCAGCTCTGTTGAGAGGCCACTGGAATCTCATGCCCTTGGAAAAATTTGGTCAATAGGCAGAACATAATGATGAACTGACTGATTTCAGGGCTAACAGCTCAGGTCTCCTATGCCTGGACCAGCTCTGACTCAGCGATCCAGAGAAAGGGGCCAGCATCTCCAGGATAACACTGGTTCCCCAACTCCTCCTGTTCCCATCTGGCTTCCCTCACATCCTATTTATCTCAGTGCTTCTTTCAGTTCAGCCGGTGTGCATTCCTCTCCCATAGGCCCCCACTACCCACTTAATCCCTATTTCTTCAGTTTCCTATTTTGTTTGTGTTTTGTTCTCACTTGCACCCCACCCCACATCATCTTCAATGAGAGCCAGATGATGGAAAATGGAGAAGTAGTCTAAGTTCATCTTTGGCCTTTGGCTCCCAGTGTTTCTGTTCTGCATTCTTTCTCCTTCCTTCAGATATCTACCTTCTCATACTCTTCTCCACCTACCACATCACAACCTGTTCTTAGGATAGGCTTGAGTGTCAGTCATGTGTACCTTGAGTGATGTCATGGCATGATACTTTGGACATATGTGCATTCTAGTATTAAGTAGCTTGATTTGGAATCTGGGCTTTGTTCTTTACTTATTTTACCAAATTTCTCCTATGCTCCACTTTCTTTAGTCTGTAAATTGGGGCTCACTTCTCGTGGAGTTGTGAGGATTAAATGAGTCTTGCATGTAAACACTTTGGAGAGTGTCTGGCACTTGAAAACTTATTATGATCCATATAGATATAAAGTGCCTGGCACTTGAATAGTTATTATGATCCATATGGATATAAATTGATGCGATGTGGCCCAATAAGCATCCATTTGTTGAAACAGCTCAAAGGGTATTCCGTCAATTCCTGGAACCTTGTTTTTTTTTTTTTGCCTATTTCTTCAGTGCAGCTTAGGCTTCTTCCTCAGTGCTTCTGGTTCTTTGTCATATCCCACCTCCTGAAATAGTTGAACATCAACCAATTCTTTTTGGTACAGTGGTTCAGTGTATTCCTTCCATCTTCTTTTGATGCCACCTGCATCATTCAATATTTTGCCCATAGAATCCTTCAATATTGCAACTTGAGGCTGAAATGCTTTCTTCAGTTCTTTCACTTTGAGAAATGCTGAGTGTGTTCTATCCTTTTGATTTTCTAATTCCAGGTCTTTGTACAATTCATTATAAATCAACAAGTGGATGCAATGCTGGAAGTGCTCCCTCATTTATGCCAAGAAATTTGGAAGACAGTTATCTAGCCAACCAACTGGAAGAGATCCATATTTGTGCCTGCCCACTCCAAAGAAAGGTGATCCAACAGAATGTGGAAATTATCAAGCAATATCATTAATATCACACATAAGCAATTTTTTGCTGAAAATAATTAAGAAATGGTTACAGCAGTACATAGACAGGGAACTGCCAGGTATTCAAGCTGGATTCAGAAGAGGACGTGGAATGAGAGATATCATTGCTGATGTCAACAGATCGATCTTGGCTGAAAGTAAAGAATACCAGAAAGATATCTACCTGTAGTTTATTGACTATGCAAAGACATTAAACTGTGTGGATCATAACAAATTATGGATAAAATTGTGAAGAATGGGAATTCCAGAACACTTCATTTGCTCAGTTCATGATATATTTGTAAGAATATCCCACTCCAGGTGGCCTGACCACAAGGACAGAAATAGCCAAGTTCCTGCTATATATCCTGCTAGTTACCCAGAGCATTCTCTTACCCAATATCTCCCACTCACCCATGCACAATCAGTCTGAACTGTGCCCTTAACTTACCTGTATATGTCAGAACCTGAAAAACACACCATTGGTGGCTATGACCCTGCACCCCCACTGTACCCCCAACCATGTTAATGAGCCTAATGCATAGTCATTGAGTACCAGGAAAGTCCATGAATAATCATAACTTCCCTATCCCATGTTCTATACCAGCTCTGAAATCCCCAGTTTCAGGGAGCTTGATCTGAGACACAGTCTCTGAGCTCCTTTCTTGTTGGCCTATAATAAAGCTTCCTTTCTTATCACCTCAAAACCTGATGTCTCCTTATTGATCTGGGAATTGCACCAGGTGGGAGCCCAGCTGTCTGGTCTGGTTTCATAATCAATATTCTTTGCCAACACCACAATTTAAATGCATCAGTTCTTCTTTCTCATCCATTGTCTGTCTCTCACATGCACATGAGGCTATTGAAAAGACAATGGCTTGGATCAGGCACACTTTATATTTGTATTTTTATTTATTTTTATTTTTGCATTGTTCTCTCCCACCCTCCCACCACTAGTAACCAACAAAGAAAGTTTCCTTCCATATATAAACCTTTCCTTAACTTTTTACAATAATGAACCAATGCGATATTTGTCCTTCCATGATTGCCTTATTTTATTCAACATAATGTCCTCCAAGTTCATCCATGTTACATGGTGTTTTGCAGATTCTGCATTATTCTTTAGTGTTGTATAGTATTCCATTGCTTCCTGATTACTTTTGATTCAGCATCAGAGCACCTACCTTGATGCACACATGGGCTTAGAGATGCAGGTGAGCACACGACCTGTGACTGAGGAAAACTGAAGGTGGATATGCCATTAGTGGCTATACTTGTGGACCTTGAAATTATGGCAGACATCCCTATATCCCTGGCAGGTGCCAATAGGGGCATTTTCTAAGAGTAGAATTAAAAGTTATGCATTAGAGAAGGTCTAGTGAATCCAATAAAAGAGCAACTATGTCTGGTGATCAAAACTTACACAGAATATCACTGATGTTATACTGTCTCTCTCTCTCTCTCTGTATGCATGTATCTGTTAAGGCCAGGAATATTTAATATATAAAAGTATATTGTTGATATGGCTCCATGCTGCATTGGTCTATATGAAAGGCTTTATTCACATATGATCCCACTGATGTACAAAATTAGTTTAAAATTGCATTTCACTCATCTCATTATTTCCTAAGAATCACAGCTTTTGCAGCCAAAAGCAAACTCCCTAAGTAAGCTCTAATTCTGACCAAGATTTGGTCATTGAGTCTCAGATGGGGAAAAAAGACTAGAAGGTGTTTACTTCTACTCCCATAATCCAATACAGAGTCCCTTGTTCAGGGATCATTCAGGAAATACGGTATTAAAGGGATCAGTTCAGGAGAGTTGAGGAAGAATTTGGGCTTTCACATTACTGACTTGCAGGATCAGTTTCCATGTTCAAGACAGCTGGAAAGGGCTTCATTGCCACAAAACAGAGATCCCCTGTCCAAAGCTAACCGGTTTGCCATCAAGTCAATTCAGACTCATGGTGACTCCATGTGTATGAGAATAGAACTGAGCTCTGTAAGGTTTTCCATGGCTGATTTTTGGTAGTGGATTACCAAGTCTTCCTTATGAGACCCCTCTGGGTAAATTCAAACTTGGGAACATTTCAGCTGCACTTTAACAGTTTGCACTACCCAGGGACTCCTTGTGCAAAGCAAGCAGAACTCAAATTCTTTCTCAGCTCCTCTTATCAGGCTGCTAGTGAGGGAAGGATCACCTGGCAACACCCAAGAAATGAGTGGGCCCACTTCTTCACTAGTAAAAATCACCCTTGCCTTTGTCATATATATAGCCCTGAAGATGACAGAGAAATTTCATTTGATTTCTGAAAGGACGACCCACAAGAAACATGAAAATAAAGACAACTAAGAACGAATAAACTAAACTCTTCAGGTGTTGCTTTTCTTCATCCCTGGTTTCTGTCAATTCGTTCCTTGTTGCCTCAGAGATGAGCATCTTTGGCTCAGGCTCATGAGTGAGGCCTGTTGACAGGAGGGTGATTAGGATCAGCGTTTCAGGCCTGGCCTGGTAGTCTAGCTCGAAGGCATCCTCACTTGTCATCATGTCATTTTGGAAAAATGTAATTCACCTATCTCTCTTAATTTATGGGAGCTCTGGTAGCATAGTGGCTAAGGCACTTGACTGCTAACCAGAAGGCTGGCGGTTCAAACCCACCAGCCACTCCTCGGAAGGAAGGTTGGGCAATCCTACTTCCGTAGTGATACTGCCTCGGAAACCCAAGGAGGGGTCACTATGAGTCAGGGCTGACTCGACGGCACATAACAACAACAACAACAACTCTTAATTTATGGGAGGCTACAAAAGGAGAATTGATGCATTTGAATTGTGGTGTTGGCAAAGAATACTGAATATTATGGATGGCAAGAAGAATGAGCAAATCAGTCTTAGAAGCAATACAACCAGAATGCTCCTTAGAAGTCTTGGTTGCTTTGAACCAATCATCAGAAAAGAGTAATTGCTAGAAAATGACATCATGTTTGGGAAAGGAGAGGGTCAGCATAAATGAGGGAAACCAGTGAGATGGATTGACCCGAGAGCCACAACAGTGTCTCATATGTATCAAAGATCATGGAATTGGTACAGGACCGGGCAGCATTTGGTTCTGCTTTGGCATAATGGATAAGGCATTTGGCTGCTAACTAGAAGGTCAGTGGTTCAGACCCACTAACTTCTCTGAGGACGGAAGATGGGGCAATCTACTTCCATAACGATTGACAGCTTCAGAAACCCAATGGGGATTACTATGAGTTGGAATCGACTCGGTGACAGTGAGTTGAGTGATATATGAGATTGTCAGGAGTTGGAGCCAACTCAATGGCAACTAACAACACTTAGAATAATAATGACTCTGAAAAAGCCAAAAACCCAAAGAAGTAAAACTCTCAGAAAGCAAAATGTTTTTATTGGCTAAATTTCACAGACCCTTAGAGTTTGACAGGAGAGGAGTTTCTCTAATTGAAGTCCCTTATAAAGGAATCCATGGTAACAGGACTAGGACTCAAGTTTGTGTTTTTGGACTCCAAGTTCAGTACTTCTTAATGACATTGGTTTTTCCATGCCCTTCCAGGGACCTTACTTCCTTGGTTGGCAACTCAGTACTAGAATCCCTAAATTTATACCTCAAAACTAAGAAGGGAAGTGACTTCTGGGTTTTCCTGTAGCCACAATAAAAATTCCTCACACCTCCTCTTTGAGAACTGGGCTTCAGAAGTCCTGACTCCAATAGCCATGACTGCAACAACAACAAGCCCTCTAAGCCTTTCATCCCATGGAAAGGGGGTGAACCCTGAGGATGTTTGACAGAGATATGCTTTCAAAGCACTGGCTAGCAGGAAAAATGACTGTGTGCCAAACTATGTTTTGAGGCCTGGAAATGGAACTATGTCACTGCAAACAGGCCAAAGCAATAGTTCAGCTGAGCAGGTTCTGTCATCTCTAACTTCAAATTTTATCTAGAATCCAAGCACTTCTCTTTACTCCTATTATCACCTCTCTGGGACAAGACAACTCTAGCTTCCTCAGTACAGGTTTCTAACTGGATTCACTGCTTCTGTCCTTGACCTGCATAGATACTGTTAAAACTTAATTTAGATGAAGGCACTTCTCTGCTTAGAACCCTCCAGTGGCTTCCCTCTCCCATAGCATAAACGCTAAAGTCTTCACTATGAACTACAGTGTCCGACATGATCTGGTGCCTGTAACACTCTGACCTTGTTACCTACCTCTTCACCTGCTCCAGCTACATTAACCTCCTTGTGAGTCCTTCATTTGCCAGCCATCTTCCCACCTCAGGACCTTTGCATAGATTGTTCTTCTCTCTTGAATTCTCTTCTCCTAGATGTTATAATGACTAGTTCCATGGCTTATTTCAAGATCTTTAATCAAAAGATACCTTCTTAATGAGGTCCTCCTTGGCTACTTCATTTAAAATTCTCAACTCTTAACCAATCCCTGACCAACATTTCATATATCTTTTACTTTATTTCTTCTCCTTAGCAGTAACATATTTTATATCTTATTTATTGTCTACCTTTCTAACTGGAACCCAAACACCATTAGGGTTCACTGCTGTATCTTCAGCAACAACTAGAACAGTACCTGGCATACAGTAGGTATTCCATAAATATCTGTTAAATGAAAGAATGAATGAAAGGATGGTGTTATGGATTGAATTACATCCCCTCAAAATATGAGATATATGTATATCCTTCTGTG
The DNA here is from genome assembly GCF_000298275.1 of Orycteropus afer afer. Lineage (NCBI taxonomy): Eukaryota > Metazoa > Chordata > Mammalia > Tubulidentata > Orycteropodidae > Orycteropus > Orycteropus afer. The sequence continues at coordinate 9,717,823 of NW_006921675.1, read as the reverse complement.
GTTACAATCTCATTTGGGAATGGATTGTCTTTGTTATGTTAATAAGACATGATTAGTGTAGGGTGTGTCTCAAATCAATCTCTTCTGATATATAAAAGAGCAAATTAAGAAAGCAGCAAAAAAGAGATGTGGGAAGAGAGATCCCATGTCACATGCAGATCACCAATGAGCCAAGGAAAGAAAATGAAAAGAGACAAGGACCTTCCCTCAAGAGAGAGAGAGAATGCCTTCCCCTTCAGTCAGCACCCTGAGTTGGATATCTAGGAACCAAAACTGTGAGAAAAATCTTTTTTGTTGTTGTTAAAGCCACTCATTTTTGGTATTTCTTATAGCAGCACTATATTACTAAGACAGTTTAGACACTTGAGCTCATGCCATGGCAGCACTGATCTGCCCTACAGCTTGAAATCAGCAGCCAAGCCCACTGACAGTAACATTTGGCAATCCTCATCCCTAACTGTTTACAACCATGTCTTCCCCAACAGATAAATAAATGGAGACAGATTCCCTCTAGTCTTTGGCATTTTATTTCTGCATCTGCACATCCCGCTGGCCTGTCTCTGCTGAACTCTTTCTGCACCCAGGTCCACCCCACCTCAGAGATCCTTCTACCAAGATGAATGGACCTGATCTTGAATAAGAGCAGTAGCTCAAGATATGGCATCACAAATTATGGATCAGCCACTATGCTAACAAAACCAAACCAAACTCACTGCCATTGAGTCGGATCCGACTCATAGAGACCCCTCCTTGGGTTTCTGAGGCAGTATCACTACGGAAGTAGATTGCCCAATATGCTAAGCACTTTAAAATAGAGCACTTTATTTAATCCTCACAATGATTCTATGAGATCAGTAATAGTATTTCTATTTCCACAGAAGAAAACTGAAGTCTGGAGGCTGCATTGAATACCTGATTGAGTGTCTTCTCACCACTTTTCCTCTGAGAACGTTTCACCCACTCAAAAGAGTGAGCTGTTATTGATATGTTATTGGTATGTGGTACCAAGCATATAACCTTCCACCAGTCTTTAGGCCAGTCCTGGCTGATTTGGCCACAGAAGAGACCTGACCCATCAGTTTCTGTGCCCCAAAAATATAGAATTAGACATGGAGACATCTGTCTTCATTGTAAAGCCCTGGGTAAAAGTGGTACTAGAACATCAAGGGTGTAGTTATGGGCACCATGAAGGTCATTCGAGAAAGAAGAACCACTCATGGGCTGAGAAAAGCAGGAATAAAGAACTTTATAACTCAGAGAAGGCAAGTGAGGAACAGAGAGGTCTACAGTGTTGGTCTACAGCTGCTCTTCCACCCTTCAATCTAGTTCCTTGTAGTCTGGCTGCATGTTTAGCTCCCACGGATAATGAAACCCCTCTTGTCCTTCCAACTAAATATCCTGTTTTGATTAAGGCAAACCAAGTGGCAAACACAGAAAGGTTACATATTTTAGCTGACACCACAAAGCTCAAAAAGATAAAACTGGGGCTCCAGAGCTGATCCCATTTTTGTAATTGCCAAACAATTCAGATTTTGCCTTCTTCTCAAGGTTGGCACTCCCAACCAAAGCACTCTGCCTCCTTTTCCCTCCATTCACATCTGATACGTTGTTGTGATCCGATTCTGATTCATGGCAGGTCCATGATCCCAGTGCATTATCCCAAAAGAAATTGAGGTCAGAGTAACCCCTCCAAGGCAGCCTTGAATGAGAAGGAAGTCACTTAAGTGACTTAAAGTCACTTAAAGAGGAGAATGTGTGGAGAAGGGCAGCACCATTTTGGTAGCTAGGGATAGGTCATCATGGGGTAAATTTATGTTTTTACTAAGCCTCGGGTCTTTGAGGCAGTGGGTGGAGATTTTGTCCCCTGAGACAGTGGAGCAGATGAGTAAGTGAGAGGAGGTAAGGCCAGGAAAGAGTGTAGGGACAGCTTAGCCTTTGCAGTGGGAACTTCATCCTTGAGGCTTCCTGGCCAAATCCGTTTCCGGCTCAAGGATGCCTCTAATGTAGACTTGCTCCAAAGATGCAACTGAGCCAGGTGAAGCCCTGAACAAAGTGGGCCACAGGCTTCTTTGGGCAGATTCATTAGAGGCAGCTGCTCCCTTGGAGCCACTTTAAGTCTGCAGTTCCTGCAGCTCTGCTTTTTGACTCTGTTTATTTCCCTAATTTGTCAAGTACATCTGCAATCTCCAGCTTGCCTCCTAAGTGCTCAGTTCTGTCCTGCCTCAAGGGCTTCACCAATTTGATTAGCACACTCTGCACGCCATCTTTTGAGTCATTAATGGAGATACTGAAGAATACTAGTCTAACTGAGGCCCCTGAGAGGTCTTTTCTCAGCCATGTTGTCTTCTTGCCTGGCTAACAACCTGAAAGGGGGTGACTCCTCTTTTCAGACAGTCTTTTTGAACACATTCAGACATTTTCATCCACATTTTTAATTCATTCATTTCTTCAACACTCATTCATTTGTTGTTCTAGGCCTGGAGACTTAGCAGAATCCTTGGCACACAGAAAATGCTTAACAGATATTGTTGTTAGATGCCATGGCATTGAACCCTTGACTCACAGTGACTCCATGCACGTTGGAACAAAACACTGCCCAGTCTCGTGCCATACCCATGATCGGTTTGCTGATCAGACCATTGTGATCTGATTTTAAGAAGTAGATCACCAGGCCTTTCTTCCTAGTCTGTCTTAGTCTAGAAGCTCTCCACTAAGCCCTATTCAGCATTGTAGCAATGCACAAGCTTCCACTAACAGATGGGTGATGGCAACACATGAGGTGCCCTGTCTGGAATCAAAGCTCAGTTTCCTATATGGAAAGCGAAATTCTATCACTGAACTCCCACTTTCCCCTAAAACACACTAGTTACTATGAGGTGCCGTGGGGAAACAAAGATGCATAGGACAGGCCCGAGCCCTCAAAATAAGAAAGAGAGTAAGAAAAATATCTGCCATTTAGGAATTCTTACCAGAGACTGGGCTGTGTGCTATACAGACATTAGCCATTCTATGCTAGACATTATCTGCCTTAGGGAGATGGTTGTTAAGTAATGCTTAAGTCACAGATTCTAAAGTCACAGTTCTTATTCTGACTATTTCACTTGCTAGCTTTTCCACTTGCTAACTTAATCCTTTGCATTAGACTCTCCCTCTGTAAAGTAAGGATACTATTACTTATATCAAAGGGTTATTGTGATGACTTAATTTATTAAATAAGATAATATATAAGTTCTGCAATATACAGACTTTATACAGTCTGTGGTATGGATTACACCTCAGCTGAAGAAAACAGAAATCCTCACAATTGGACCAATAAGCAGCATCACAATAAATGGAGAAAAAATTGAATAAGGAAGATCCAAGAAGAATTGATGCCTTTGAGTTGTGGTGTTGGCAAAGAGTACTGAAACACCATGGACTGCCAGCAGAACAAAGAAATCTACTCTGGAAGAAGTGCAGCCAGAATGCTCCTTGGAAGTGAGAATGGCCAGCCTTTGTCTCACCTACTTTGGTCAGGTTGTCAGAAGGGACTATCCCTGGAGAAGGATATCATGCTTGGTAAAGTGGAGGGTCATTGGAAAACGGGAAGATGCTCAATGAGATGGACTGACACAGTGGCTGCAGCAATGGGCTCAAGTATAGCAAGGATTGTGAGGCTGACACAGGACTGGGCTGTGTTTCATCCTGTTGTACTTAGTGTCACTATGAGTCAGAGCTGACTTGACAGCACCTAAAAACAACAGCATGTATAAGGTACTTGGAGCACTGCCCAAGACATAATAAACATTCAAAAATGTTAACTATTATTATTATTTCATGTAATACAACTACTCCATATAAAGTAAGTATGATAATCTGCATTTTACCAACAAGAAAGTTGAGGGATACAGAGGCTAAATGATTTGCCTAAGGTCTATAGCCAATAATGGAACTGGCATCTAAGTCTACATCTGCTTAATTATTATAAACTAGAAAGGAGAATAGCAAAGATGTCATTTTGAAGACTAAGGTGGGCGTGACCCAAGCCATGATATTTTCAACTACCTAATATGTATGTGAAAGTTGGATAATGAACAAGGAAGACTGAAGAGTTGGCACATTTGAATTATGGTGTTGGCAAAAATCACTGAATATATTGTGAACTTCCAGATGAACAAACAAATTTGTCTTGGAAGAAGTACAGCCAGCATGCTCCTTAGTAGTGAGGATGATGAGATGTCATCTTTTGTGCTTTGGGCATACTATCAAGAGGGCCCAGTCTCTGGAAAGTGGTGTCCTATTTGGTAAAGCAGAGCATCAGTGAAAAAGAGGACGGTTCTCAATGACATGGATTGACACAGTAGTTGCAACAATGAGCTCAAGCACAGCAATGGCTGTGAGGGCACAGGACCCAGCAGTGTTTCGTCCTGTTGTACAAAGGGTTGCTCTGAGTTGGAATGGACTTGATAGCACCTACGAACAAAGAAAGGAAAAAGGCATACAAAAATAACTATTTCGAATGATAAAAACACAAGTGAGACTATGAAGCATAGAGTAGTTTTCTGGCACACAATGTTATTGTTAGGTGTCACCGAATGGATTCTGACTCAACAACCCTGTGTACAACATAACAAAACAATACCCTGTCCTACATCGTCCTCATAATCCTTGTTATGTCCGAACCCCTTGTTGCAGCCACTGTGTCTATCTAACTCATTGAGGGTCTTCCCTTTTTCTCTGATCCTCCACTTTACCAAGCATGATATCCTTTTCCAGAGAATGGTCCCTTTTGACAACATGACCAAAGTAGGTGAGAGGAAGTCTGGCTATTCTCACTGCTAAGCAGCAATCTGGCTGCACTTCTTCCAGGATGGATTTGTTCATTTTTCTGGAAGTCCATGGTATTTTCAGTATTCTTCATCAGCACCACAATTCAAAGGCATCAATTCTTCTTGGGTCTTCCTTATTCATTGTCCAGGTTTCACATGCATATAAGGCGATTGAAAATACCATGGCTTAGATTAGAACCAAAAAACCAAACTCACTGCCATCAAGTCTTTTCTGACTAATAGCGACCCCTCTCCTTTGGTTTCCAAGGTGGTTTCTCTATGGAAGTAGATTGCCCAATCTTCCTTCTGAGGAGTGGCTGGTGGGTTTGAACCTCCAGCCTTCTGGTTAGCAGTCAAATGACTTAGGCACTACACCACCAAAGCTCCCTGGCTTGAGTTAAGCTTGCCTTAGTCTTCAATGTGACATCTTTGCTCATCAACACTTTAAAGAGGTCTTTTGCAGTAGATTTGCCCAGTACAGTATGACATCTGATTTCTTGACTGCTGCTTCCTTCAGTGTGGATTGTGAATCCAAATAAAATGAAATCCCTGACAACTTCAATCTTTTCTCCATTCATCTTGATGTTGCTTACTGATCCAGTTGTGAGGATTTTTGTTTTCTTTATGTTGAGGTGTAATCCGTACTGAAGACTGTTGTCCTTGATCTTCACTAGTAAGTGCTTCAAGTTCTCTTCACTTTCAACAAACAAGATTGTGTCATCTGCATATCATAGATTGTTAATGAATCTTCCTCCAATCCTGATGCCATGTTCTTCTTCCTATAGTCCAGCTTCTCAGATTATTTGTTCAGCATACAGATTGAACAAGTATGGTGAAAGGATACAATCCTCACCCTTCCTAATGTTAAAGCATTCAGTATTTCCCTGTTCTGTTCAAATGACAGCCTCTTGGACTATGCACAGGTTCCTCATGAGCACAATTAAGTCTTCTGGAATTCCTGTTCTTTGCAATGCTATCCATAATTTGGTATGATCCACACAGACCGATGCATTTATGTAGTTGATAAAACACAGGCAAACCTCTTTCTGGTATTCTTTGCTTTCAGGCAAGATCCATTTGACATCAGCAATGATATCCCTCATTCCATGTTTTCTTCTGAATCCAACTTGCATTTCTGGAAATTACCTGTCAATATACTGCTGCAACTATTTTTTAATTATCTTGAGCAAAATTTTACTTTCATATGATATTAATGATATTGTTGAATAATTTCAGCATTCTTTCAGATCACCTTTCTTTGGAATGGGCACACGTCTACATCTCTTCTAGTCACTTGCCCAAGTAGCTGTCTTCCAAATTTCCTGGCATAGACAAGTAAGCTCCTCCAGAGCTGCATCTGTTTGTTGAAACATCTCAGTGGGTATTCTGTCAACTCCTGGATCCTTGTCTTTCACGATTTTTTTCAGTGCAGCTTGGACTGCTTCCTTCAAAACCATTGGTTTCTGATCATTTACTACCTCCTGAAATGACTGAATGGTGACCAACTCTTTTTGGTACAGTGACTCTGTGTATTCCTTCCATCTTTTTTTGATACTTCCTGCATTGTTCAACATTTTGCCCAAAGAATTCTTCAACATTGCAATTCAAGTCTTGAATTTTTTCTTCTGCTCTTTCAGCTTGAGAAACAATGAGTGTGTTCTTCTCTTTTGGTTTTCTAACTCCAAGGCTTTGCACATTTCATTATAATTATTGACTTTGGCTTCTCAAGACTCCATTGGAAATCTTCTGTTTAGCTCTTTTATTTCAACATTTCTTCCTTTCACTTTAGCTACTCTCCATTCAAGAGCAAGTTTCAGAGTCTCCTCTGACATCTGTTTAGGTCATTTCTTCCTTTCCTGTCTTTTTAATGACCTTTTGCTTTCTTCGTGTATGATGTTCTTGATGTCAGGCCACAATTTGACTGGTCTTTGGTCAATGGTGTTCAATACATCAAATCTACTCTTCACATGGTCTCTAAATTCAGGTAGGATGTACTCAATCTCATGTTCTGGCTCTTGTGGACTCGTTTTAATTTTCTTCTGTTTCAAATTGAACTTGCATATGAACAATTGATGGTTTCTTCCATAGTCAGCTCCTGGCCTTTGTTTGACTGATGACATTGAGCTTCTCCATCACCTCTTTCCACAAATGTAGTCAATTTGATTCCTGTGTATTCCATCTGGTGAGCTCCATGTGTATATTCACCATTTATGTTGTTGAAAAGGGTATTTGCAATGAATAAGTTGTTAGTCTTGCAAAATTCTATCATGTGATCTCCAGCGCCATTTCTGCCACCAAATTCATATTTTCCAACTACCGATGCTTCTTCTTTGTTTCCAACATTCACATTCCAATCACCAGCAATAATTTGCTGATTATATGTTTAGTCAATTTCAGACTGCAGAAGTTGGTAAAAATCTTCCATTTCTTCATCTTTTGGTTTGGTGGTTGTTGCATAAATTTGAATAATATTATTAACTGGTATTCCTTGTAGGTGTATGGAATTATCCTATCACTGACAGCATTGTACTTCAGGGTAGATCTTGAAATGTTCTTTGTGATGATGAATGCTGTGCCATTCCTCTTCAATTTCTCATTCCTGACATAGTAGACTATATGATTGTCTGATTCAAAATGGCCAATACCACTCCATTTCTGCTCATTAATGCCTAGGATATCAATCTTTATGTGTTCCATTTCATTTTTGACAACTTCCAATTTTCCTAGATTCATACTTTGTACATTCTATGTTCTGATTATTAATGGATGTTTGCAGTTATTTATTCCCATTTAGAGTCATGCCCCATCATCTAATAAAGGTCCCGCAAGGCTTACTGCACCCACATCACTAAGGTTGACTCTACTTCGAGGAGGCAACTTTTCCCCAGTTGTATTTTGAGTGGCTTTGACTGGAAGGGCTCATCTTCCAGCACTGTATCAGAGTGTTTCAAGGCTTTTTGTAAAGTTTTCAAATCATGTATCACACAGTGTCTTATAAGGTTTTCAGTGGCCAATTCTTTCAGAAGTGGATTACCTCATCCTTCTTCCTAATCTGTCTTAGTCTGAAAGCTTTGCTAAAACCCGTCCACCATGGGTGACCCTGCTGGTATTCAAAATACTGGTGGCATAGCCTCCAGCCTCACAGCAATGTGCCAGCTACCCCAGTATGACAAACTGACAGATGAGTGGTGGTGGCACACAATGAATCTCAATAAACACCATCCAATGATGATAAAGATAATAATGATTGCATTTGTTTCTTAGGGCTACCATAACAAATCACCACAAGCTTGATGGCTTAAAACAACAGAAACTTATTCTCTCACAGTTCAGAAGGACAGAAGTCCAAAATCAAGGTGTCAGAGGGCCACACTCCCTCCAAGAGCTTTAGGGGAGAATGCTTCCTTGCTTCTTCTGATGGCCCCTAGTGTACCTTGACTTGTGGTAGTGTAACTCCATTCCTTGCCTCTGTCTTTATGTGCCCTTCTTCCCTCTGTCACTGGGGATATCCCTCTCTTTCTTTCTTTTTTTAATAGACACTAGTCATTGAATTTAGGACCCACCCTAAACCCAGGATAATCTCATCCCAAGATTCTTAATTATATCTATAAAGACCCATTTGAAATAAGGTCACATTCACAGGTACAGGGATTGGGACTTGGATTTATCTTTTTGGAGACACAATTCAACCCACTATAATGATAATGAAAAAATTATAAGTGCCATAACTGAGGTTAAAAAGTAAAGAGTTTTGGGGTCTTAGGGAGATCATTTCTGAACAGACCAATCATTGAAAACTTTCATGGACAAGATGGCATTTGAATAAGCCTTAGAGGATGAATGTGAGTTGGGCATAACGAGAAAAGAGGAAAAAGCACCCCATGTAGAGGAAACCACATGAGCAAAGGCACGATGACGGGAATGCTCAGGGTGTGTTCAGGAAAAATTAGCAAGAAGTTCCACTTGGATAGTATGTGGTGTATGAAAGGAAATAGTGAGGAATGAGCTAGAAAGGAAAGAGACACACCAGTATTAATAAATGAGGCTTTGACCAAAAGACTGGCTGAAGCAGAGTGACTTCTCACACTCGAAGAGTCTTCTCAAGCTCATGTTGGGGAAAGAACAGTAGTAGGGGCTTAGTGGTGAGGAATGGGATTTCTGTAATATCCAGGTAAGAGTAAATTCCAAAATTCCTATGTCGTCAGGCTTAAGATTGAGGTGGGGGCTGACATTCAATCAACACCTGTTCATAAAAACAATTTGTAAAAATGTTAAAACACTTTCTTCCAGCTGGAAAATGGCACTACCTTAGCAACTCTGACATCCTGCAATGAAGGGATTAATGTCTGGTACTATTTTGCATCAGTGAATGGGAAGGGTAAGGCGGAGGGCAGGGAGGTTGATGATAGAGAGGGTAAAGAAGTGAACAGGCTCGAGCACTGCCCTCTGGCCTCACATGTTCCTCAGGCCAAATCCCTGCCAAGGCAAGTGAGCATTACTGGGAGCCCACATCCTGCTGAGTCACTGGGCTGCAGCCCTGCCCAGCCATGTGACTGGGTCATTTGGAAATCTGGAGGTGCAGTCCCTGAGAGGGTTCCTTCCTGAGCCAGGGAGAACCCAGTGTCCAGATCAGGACATTGGGCACTGCCATCATGCAAGGCACACACCTGACTGTTGGACTTTTGGACTCTTGCTTATCCTGTTGCTCACAGCATCCACCAGGTATCCCTGATCCCCCCATTAGCTTTGGAAGGTGCTAGAAAAAGAATCCTTAAGAATTGGTTCTTGGCAACTTTGGGTCAAGCATCTCTTCCTAAAGAGCAAGCAGAGAGCTGGTTCTCTTGCTCCCAAGCCAGCTCCTTGATTCCTGATTGGACAAGGTCATTCCATTCCCTCTGAAGCAGGAGGTGAGATGAGGAAAAGGTGGAAGAAGGCTGAGGTCTGCTTTTGCCTCCATTGTAATATTTTCCTCCTGCCCCAGCACAGCCTCTCTCAGCCTTGCATTTCTTTATTTTATTTTATTTTATCATTTTTTTTGTGTGTGATTTGGGTGAAAGTTTACAGAGCAAATTCATTTTCCATACAGCAGTTCATCAGCTCTGCATTTCAGTTTGGTCATTCCCACTCCCCACAGTTACTTCTCCCACAGCCTTCACCAAAGAGAGCCAGGAACAGAGAGGAAGGGATCCATGAGGCAGAGCTCCAGGTTGGGGTTCACAGGGCTGCCACCCTGTGCAACTCAGTGGCTGCAGATGGGAGTGGTGCTCTGGGATGAATGGTGCCCCAAGAAGTCTTGAGTGCAGGGCACCGCATACCATCTCCTGCTCCTCACTTGGGGAGACAGCCCCCACCATCGAGCCAGAGAGCACCAGAAAGGATATCCTGGACCTCCAATATCAGCCTTCCTGCTAAGTGAAGGTGATAATTTCTTTAATAAAATCAGAACCTTCTATTCTTCTGTTACAGACAAAGCTTAGATGACACATTGACCTTAATTCGTTCACCCTCAGGTATTATAGACTCTCCTAAGGTCCCTCTCTTGGGAGGAGAAACAAGTGTCCATGAATTGCATTGAGGTTCTGAAGCAGGGGAAAAAGGGCACAGGGAGGGGGTAGCAATTGGTACAACAGCAGTTCCACAAGTAGTGGGTTGGCCCACCCATCCCCTAACAGGTTACAAGGGAAGCACACATATTTTCCATTTTGGCCACTCAAGCCTCCTGCTGCAGCAGCTCTTGCTCTCTGTTCTCCAGCTGGCTGGCTTGATGTTTGCTTAATGCTCACCCTGAGGCCAATGCTTATTGAAAGAACATCATCCCTACCTGTACAGAACTCACTTTCCATTCTTACTTTCCTAGGGCTGCAGTAACAATATATATAATCACAAATGGGTGGCTTTAGGAACAGGAATTTATTGTCTCACAGTTCTGGAGGCTAGAAGTTTGAATTCAGGGCATTAGCCCTGATGGTAGGTCATATTTTGTCTTTTAGCTTCCAGTAGCTGTAGGCAATCCTTGGCATTCCTGGGCTTGTAAATTCATCTTCCCCCCTCTTTACATGGCATCTTTCCCTCCGGTGTCATATCTACCAATATGTATATATATGTATATATATACCAAACCTATTGCCATCAAGTCAATTCCTACCTATAGTCTTCTGTTTTTATGACAAAACACTCAGAAGATATAAGGTTTAGGACCCACCCTACTCTGGTATTAACTTATTAAAATGACAAAAGAAAAGTCCTACTTCCAAACAGGGTCATATTTACAGGTATAGGAGGTAGAACTTCAGCTTAACTTTTTGGAGAACATAATTATTGATCCAGTTGCAAGGATTTTTTGTTTTCTTTATGTTGAGGTGTAATCCACACTGAAGACTGTAGTCTTCACTTTCTGTTGAAGAACACAGCATCAGGATTGGAGGAAGATTCATTAACAACCTGCAATATGCAATGACACAACCTAGCTTCCTAAAAGTGAAGATGACTTGAAGCACTTACTGATGAAAATTAAAGACTACAGCCTTCAGTATGGATTACATCTCAACGTAAAGAAAACAAAAATCCTCACAAGTGGACCAATAAGCAACAACATGATAAATGGAAAAAAGATTGAAGTTGTCAAGGATTTTATTTTACTTGGATCAACAATCAACATCCATGGAAGCAGCAGTCAAGAAATCAAACGATATATTGCACTGGGCAAATCTGCTGCAAAAGACATCTTTAAAATGTCAAAGAGCAAAGATGTCCTTTGAAGACTAAAATGTGCCTGATCATAAATAGACTGTCAGGGATAATCCAAAATGCACAAATAGCAGAAGATAAACTAGATGAATGGGACCTTCTAAAAATTAAACTTTTTTAAAAAAAATTTTAATTTTAAGAGTTTGTTTTACATTCAACATTATGTATACATTTAGTTTCACTCTAAAAATTAAATTTTATGTGCTTCAAAAGACTTCTCCAAAAGGGTAAAAAGAGAACCTACAGAATGGGAAAAAACATTCAGCAACAACATATCTGACAAGGGACTTATCTCTAAAACTTATAGTAAATTCCAACACCTCAACAACAAAAAGATAAACAATCCAATTCAAAAATGGGCAGAAGACATGAATAGACACTTCACCAAAGAGACTATTCAGGTGGCCAACAAACACATGAAGAAATATTCATGACCATTAGCCATTAGAGAGATGCAAATCAAAACAACAATGAGATACCATCCTGCTCCAGCGCTAATGGCAAAGTTCAATAAGACAGAAAATAACAAATGCTGGTGAGGATGTAGAGAGATTGGGACTCTCATACACTGCTGCTGGGATGGTAAAATGACACAATCACTGTGGAAAGTAGTATGGCAATTCCTTAAAAAGTTGGAATTAGAAATACCATTTGATCCAGCTATTCCATTACTAGGTATATATCCTAAAGAAGTGACAGCCAGGACAAGAACAGCTATATGCACACCCATGTTCATTGCAGCACTATTTACAGTAGTAAAAAGATGGAAACAACCTAAGTGCCCATCAACAGAAGAATGGATAACCAAACTATGGTACATACACACAATGGAATACTATGCAACCTTAAAGAATAATGTTGAATCTGCAAAACACCGCATAACATGGATGAACTTGGAGGGAACATTGTAAAACTTAAAATAAAAATTTAAAAGGATTTAAAAAAAGAAAGAAAGAAAGTAATCGAAAAGAAAAAAAAAATTTCTGGGACATTTTGAACAAGCTGACCTTTAAATTAGCAAAGTTTTCCCCTATAAAGATTAAGAGAACCAACATGTTCCAAATGTTCTTCCTTCTCCCTCCTCCCTCAGCCTGTGCTCAAATATATACTGCTTTGAGGTTGGGGATGTAAGGGAAAGAACTAGGTGTTCATGATTTTAACAATTTTAGTAGATTCTAAATCCAGGAAAGTAATTTTCCTTCTTAGCAGCCAGTCTCTATTTAGAACTTGTCAAAACAAGCAAAACATAAAGTCAGACCAAACAATAACTTTAGCTCAGGACTCTTCAGACGACCTTGGAAATCTTAGGGCCCTTTGACTATGAGTGACTAATCCTGCTTCTCAGTTCCCCTATGGGGAGCTTTTTTTCCTCTCTCAGCCTCAGTGGTCATATCCATGCATGGGACTCCCAGACCTTCCGCTCCAACCCTGCCCTCACCCCTGCACATATTTCCCCTATTGTCGTTGTTTGCCGTAGAGTCAGACCTGACTCATAGCAACCCCTCCTTGAGTTTCTGAGGTGGTATCACTACGGAAGTAGGTTGTCCAACCTTCCTTCTGAGGAGAGGCTGGTGGGTTTGAACCGCCAGTCTTCTGGTTAGCAGTCAAGTGCCTTTGGGGCTAGAAATCAGGACAGTGGTTGCTCTGAACATTATGGGGTTGAAGAAAGACTGGAAAAGGGCATAAGGGAACTTTCTAGGGTGGTGACAGTGTTCTACATTGTAAATGGGATGTCAGTTACAGAGGTGTATAAATATTTTAGAGCTTATCAACTGACATTTGAAATCTGTGCATCTTATAATATATAACTATTCTTCAATAAAACAATAGAAAAAAATGTACAAGTAGAAGATGGGATCATGAACGTACTACAAGCTAATTGTGAAATGATCTGGCTAAGAAAGCTGGGCACCTTTGCAGTTCAGATGTAGAGAGATGCTAGTCCTCATATGTTCTGTGCTGGTGTGGTTCTGGGTACCACTTTTTAAAGGGGACACTAATAAACTACAAAACAAGGGCCAGAGCTGGGACACTTATTATGGGAAGAATAGTTGAAGGAACTGAAAACACACAGTATGGAAAAATAGAAAACTATAAAAAAAAGCCCAGATGGTTGTTCTCTAATATTTGCAATAATGTCATGTTGCCTTGATCATTTTGTGCTGATCTCCCCATTATTGTGTATTGTTTTCCTCTTCACCTAAGTTAATGTGTCAATCCTCTAGATAAAGAGCTACCCTCCTTTACCTTTGCATCCATGGCAACCATCAAAAATGTTTCTTTCTGAGTTCCAGCAAGATGGTGGAATAGGCAGACAAGCTACACAAACCTGCACAAAGCAATGAGGAACCAACTGAAACCAATACAGAAGATGATCCTGGAACACTGAACTTTGAAGGAAAGGATAAAGAAGCAGATTAAATACCAACTAGTAGAAGAACATGAATGAAACAGTAAGGAGAAAAATGGAGCAGCAGACTGCTGGCTGTCCTGAGGGCACAGCCATTTTGAATATTTTCCAACTGCAACCTAAGAATCAGCTCTGCTCACCAAGGACTTCACTGGCAGGGACTGCATAGATGCTTGACGACCAGAAGGGAGAACAGTGAGGAAGAGGACAGGTGGACCTGTGGACTGCTGGCAGCTGTCTTGAGGGCACAGTCATTTGGGATTTTGGGAAGCAGCAGGTGCAGCCATTGTGAATGTGTGTGGGGGGCATTCTTACCTGGACAGTGACTTAAGAGTGGGCTCCACCTGCCAAGGGCAGCAAGGGCAACTGCACTGGAGGCTGACAACTGGAAAGGTGTGATATTCCCCTTGTTACTCTTATGCCCCATGCCCTCTTGGTGAGCAGGGCTCTGGCCATCCCCTGCCTCCACCCACCTTCTTGACTGATGGGGGTTCCATCCTGGTCTGTGCCCTGGCCCACAGTTTTGTGGGGTTTCTTTCTTTCTTCTTGTTCTTATTTTTAATATTCTCTTTGTTTTCCCTTTCCTTCCTTCCTCCCCTTCTTTCCCATCCCTGGTTCTTCTTTTTCTTCTTCTTTTTCATCTCTTCCTTTTCCTGGTTCCCTTCTTTTTTCTTTCTTTTGGTTCTTCTCATCCTTTGTTTTTCCTTTTGCAGTTTTCCCATTTTTTCTTTACTATTCTTTTATTTTTGCTCTTTTCTCTCATTCCTCCCTTCCCAGATATTGTGCTCCCCTTTTCTCATTATCTTTCTTTTATCTTTTTAAAATATGTTTTGCATTTTTTTCTTCTCATATACTGCTTCTTTTTAAAAAAATATTGAAATATAATTTATGTACAGTGAAATACACAAAATGAAAGTGACATAGATCAATGGATTTTTTTTTTTTTTTTTTTTTTTTTGCAGTGTTCCCTCCCCTCCCCTCCTACCCCTGGCAATCAACAAAGAAAGTTCCCCTCCATATATAAACCTTCCCTTGACCCTCCACAACAATGAACTAATACTATATTTGTCCTTCTGTGGTTGACTTATTTCACTCAGCATAATGTCCTCCAAGTTCATCCATATTATGCAGTGTTTTGCAGACTCTACACTAATCTACTTCTATAGTGATACTGCCTCAAAAACCCAGGGAGGGGTCACTATGAGTCAGATCTGACTCGACGATACATAAGAACAACAACAACATTATTCTTCAGTGCTGTATAGCATTCCAGTATGTGCACATACCATAGTTTGGTCATCTACTCTTCTGCTGATGGGCACATAGGTTATTTTCATCTTTTTGCTATTGTAAATAGTGCTGTGATAAATATGGGTGTGCATATATCTGTTTCTGTCCTGGCTCTCACCTCTCTAGGATATATACCTAGTAATGGCATTGCTGGGTCAAATGGTATCTCCAATTCCAGCTTTCTGAGGAATCACCATATTGCTTTCCATAGTGGTTGTATCACTTCACAGTCCCACCAGCAGTGTGTGGGAGTCCCAATCTCTCCACATCCCCTCCAGCATTTGTTATTTTCTGTTTCGTTGAACCTTGCCATCAGTGCTGGGTTGGGATGGTATCTCATTGTTGTTTTGATTTGCATCTCTTTGATGGCCAGTGATCGTGAGCATCTCTTCATGTATTAGCTGGCCACCTGAATATCCTCCTTGGTGAATTGTCTATTCATGTCTTCTGTCTTTTTTCAACTAGATTGTTAATTCCTTTGCTGTTGAGGCATTGGAGTTTTTATAAATCTTAGAGATAAGTCCTTTGTCAGATAGGTATTTGTCAGCAAATATGAATTTGTTGCTGTCATTTTTGTTATGTGCTTTTTTGTGGTGTTGATTTCTTTGTTCCATATAATTTTCTATGCTGAGTTCGTTTTGTTTACAAATCGTGTTATCACTTCCTTCATTGCTATTGCTTTAGTATTTGCTGAATATTTATGCTGGTCCTCTTGTTTATTTTGATGTGAAGGTTTAAAATTTTTCTTTGAGGTTACCCTGTGATTTATAGTTTTCTTCCCAAGTTTAGAACACGCCATTCTATCTTGTAGTTGTCTTAACTTCCCTACCATATAGAAGTTCTGTAATGACACAGTTTTTTCCCTCTTTTTGGTTTGTAGTTGTCTTATTTACCAATTGATGTCTCTGGTTCCCTGTTTACAATCTTGTAGGTTTATTTACTTTGGATACTTCCATAACGGTGTTGGTTTCTGGGTTATGTCATCATGTGTGTTAATGGTCAGTTGTTATTTGCTCTTGTTTGTTCTCTGTCCCAAGGGCTCTCTTTAGCATCTCTTATAAGACTGGTCAGGTTTTAACAAATCCCCTTAATTTCTGCTTATCTGCAAATGTCCTAATTATATCTGAGGGACAGTTTTGCTGGGTATATAATTCTTGGTTGGAAATTTTTCTCTTTCAGGGTTTTATATATACCATGCCATTGTCTTCTCACCTGCATGGTTTCTGCCAAAAAATCAGAGCTAAGTCTATTGGTTGCCCCTTGTAGATAACTTTTAGTTTTTGCTGTGTTACTCTCATGATTCTTTCTTTGTCTTTGGTTTTGGTGAGCTTGATGATATGTCTTGGTGATTTTCTTTTGGGGCCTATCCTGTTTGGGATTGGTTGGACTTCCTGAATGGATATATTCTCATCTTTCATCATACCAGGAAAATTCTCTTCCAACAAATCTTCGACAATTTTCTCTGTGGTTTTATTTGTCTCTTCTTGTTCTGCAATTTTGATGACACATAGGTTATTCCTTTTGATGGTATCCCACATGA
>NW_006921675.1:9697623-9700928 GCF_000298275.1 Orycteropus afer afer | reverse complement strand
CTTTCCAAAGATATATTCAGGTATTTGCCTTCAATCTCATTTAATTCTGTCTTCCATTGATTCAATTCTACTCCTTTGCCCATTCAGTCTCTTATCTATTTCTGAAAATTTAGTATTAATCTTCTGGATTTCTATGTGTAGATTTTGTCATTTCTAATTTTTCATTTATTTTGTCATTTTGTTCTTATATTGTCTTTCAAAATTGTTCTAGGGTTTTCTCTGTGTTTTCCTTAATTTTTTCAGTGTTTTCCTTGATCTGCCTCTCAATTCGTTGAAGATACCTAAATATAATTCTTTTGAATTCCTTATCAGGGAATTCAAATGCTGCATCTTCCTCAGGGATATGTTTTGGGTCTGTATCCTGGTTCCTTGTTTCTCCTGCTTTATCTTGCTTGTTTGTGTGGACTGTGATGCTCTGTTGTCTCCGAGGCATTGTGACATTTTTGTGTTTATATTTAATTGGTGATTATACATTGGAGTGACTTGCCCACAATTTTTGTTTTCTTTGTTTTGTTTGTATGTTATCTACATAAGCAGGGTAGTGTGCTGTATGCATCCATTTGCTGGTTGACAGCACTTATACACTCACCACCAGTCTCCTTTCCTGTTGTCAGCCACTTGTATGTCCCTGCTGTCCTTGGCAAACATAGCCTATTCTTAGGTCCTTAGAATCTGAATGGGACTTTAAAATCCAAAATGGCTGACATTTGTAAAGATTCAAAATGGCTGTACCCTCAGTCACTTTAAATATCCAAAATGTCTGCCATGTGTAAACAATCAAAATGGTTGCACCCTCTGGTTAGCAGAATGTCCACAGCTCAGATTGTCTGCCTCCTTGTTGTTTCCCTTCCTAGTCACAGGCCACCAGCACAGTCGTCCCTGCAGCCCTTGGTGATCAGGGCCAATCTTTAGGTCAATTCTCAGGTCCCAACAGCACTTGGAAATATTTAGGCTGTTGGTCCCATCAGAGTAGCTGACAGTCCACTGCTCTGACTGTCTCTGTACTCACTGTTTTTGTTCAGGTTTTTCCCCTAGTTGGTGCCTCATCCACTTCTGTGTACTTTCTTTCAAAGCTCAGGGCTCTGAGATTATCTTCTATATCTCTGTCAATTGGTTTCTCTTTTCTTTGTTGAAGAGGGCCTGTGTGGCTTGTCTGCCTATTCCTCCATCTTACCGGAAGTCTCCTGTTCTAATCTTTTTTCCAATTGTTCCCTTTCCAAAGACATATTAATTATTTGCCTTCAATCTCATTAATTCTGTCTTCCATTGATTTAATTCTACTCTTTTGCCCATTCAATGAGTTAACTATTTCTGAAAATTTAGTATTAATGTTCTGGATTTCTGTGTGTAGATTTTATATCACTTCTAATTTTTCATTTATTTTGTCATTTTGTTCTTGTACTGTCTTTTGAAATTGTTCTAGGGTTTTCTCTGTGTTTTCCTCAGTTTTGTCAGTGTTTTCCTTGATCTGCCTCTCAAATTGTTGAAGGTACCTAAATATAATTCTTTTGAATTCCTTATCAGGGAGTTCCAATGCTGCATCTTCCTCAGAGATATGTTTTGTGTCTGTATCTTGGTCCCTTGTTTCTCCTGCTTTATCTCACTTCTTTGTGTGGACTGTGATGCTCTGTTATCTCCGAGGCATTGTGACATTTTTTGTGTTTATATTTAATTGGTAATTGTACATTGCAGTGCTCACAATTTTTGTTTTCTTTGTTTAATTTGTATGTTATCTACGTAAGCAGGGTAGTGTGTTGTGCTCCTCTATTTGCTAGTTGGCAGCACTTACACACTCACCACCTGCCTCCTTTCCCATTATCTGCCTCCAATATGTCCCTGCCATCCTTGGCAAATGGAGTCTATTCTTAGGTCCCTGGAATCTGAATGAAAATGCTATCACTTTAAAATCCAAAATGACCACCACTTGTAAACCTTCAAAATGGGTGTGCCCTTGGTCACTTTAAATATCCAAAATGCCTGCCACGTGTAAACAATCAAAATGGCTGTGCCCTCCAGACAGTGGGAAAGTCCACAGCTCAGGTTGTCTCCCTCCTTGCTGTTTCCCTTCCTAGTCATAGGCCACCAGCATAGTAGTCCCTATAGCCCTTGGTGACAAGGGCTGATTTTAGGTCAATTTTCAGGTCCCAACAGCACTTGGAAATATTTAGGCTGTTGGTCTCATCAGAGTAGCTGACAGTCCACTGCTCCATCTCTATATTCACTGTTTTTGTTCAGGTTTTTCCACTAGTTGGTGCCTAATCCACTTCTGTACTTCCTTCAAAGCTCAGGGCTCCAGGATTATCTTCTGTATCTCTGTCAATTGGTTTCTCTTTTCTTTGTTGAAGAGGGTGTATGGAGCTTCTCTGCCTATTCTGCCATCTTACTGGAAGTTCTTTTTCTTTCTTTGGCAATTTTTCCGATTTGTTTATGTGGTTGAGTTTTCTGTTCTATTGTGGTTTTATTTTTTTTTGGGGGGGGGAGGTGTTTTAATTTTTTTTCTCTAACTGAGTGGGAGACAGCAACCATTCCCACACAACCCAACCATACCTGCACCTCCTACAGACCCACTCACTGAGTGAGGGCCATCACTTGCTTTTGCACCAGCTGATGAACCATAAACAGCAGCATCACCTCCTTCACCCTCAACTGCTCTTTAAGAACTAGTAACAGAGATCTGTGCACACATTCACATTCTCTATCACACCCACCACGAGACAGGTGGTGAGTGCCTAAGTGCCAACAGCTAGTGAAAAGAGGAGCATAGTACCTTGCTCCCACAGATATATAAAAACAAAATAAATGAGGAAAAAAAATCTTGCATGAATCACACCAACATACAACCACAAATTAAACATAAGTACAACAATAGCACAATGTCTTGGAGACAACAGACCATCACAGTACACACAGAGAAACAAGATAAAGTAGTAGAAACAAGAGACCAGGATACAGACCCAGGAAACATCCCTGAGGAAGAATTACCATTGGAACTCCCTGATAAGGAATTCAAGAGAATTATACTTGGGTACCTTCAATGACTTTAGAGACAGATCAAGAAAACACTGACAAGATCAAGGAAAATACTCTCAAAATTAAGGAAAACACATACAAAACTCTAGAAAAATTTCAGAAAACGTTGTTGTTGTTAAGTGCCGTCGAGTCATTTCTGACTCATAGCGACCACATGCACAGCAGAACGAAACACTGCCTGATCCCGTGCCAGCTCCACAATCCCTGCTATACTTGAGCCCATCATCGCAGCCACCATGTCAATCCATCTCATTGAAGGCCTCCCCCTCTTTCAT
>NW_006921675.1:9683704-9694553 GCF_000298275.1 Orycteropus afer afer | reverse complement strand
TCTCCTCACCTAATCCCTTTGGCTGACTGCTCTTCTCTCTGTCTTCCTGGCTTTTAATCCCCTTTCTCCTGCTCTTCCCGCTTGCTACTTCGGGCGTCCCTGAGTTGTCTCTCCTCACCTGTAACCCTGGGCCTGACTGCTGAAGTCAGCCGAAGGGATTAGGTGAGGAGAGGCAACTCAGGCCTGCCCAGAAAACATTATAAGAACAAATTGACAAAATAAACAAAAAGTTAGAAATGATACAAAAACAACAAATAGAAATGCAGATGATTAATACTAAGATTTCAGAAATAGATAACATATTGAATGGGCAAAGGAGTAGCGTTGAATTAATGGAAGACAGAATTGATGAGACTGAAGACAAATACTTCAATACTACTTTCTTAAGGATCAATCCGACAAAAGATCAAAACAAAATGAAGACAACCTCTGATTCAGGTAGGATACCATCAAGAGGAATAACCTACATGTAATCAATTCCAGAACAGGAAGAGACAGATAAAACCACAGAGAAAATTGTCAAAGATTTGTTGAAAGAGAATTTCCCTAATATGATGAAAAATGAGAAAATATCTGTTCAAGAAGTTCAATGAACAACAAACAGGATAGAGTCCAAAAGAAAATCACCAAGATATATCATCATGATACTCAGCAAAACCAAAGAGAAAGAAAGAATCCTGAAAACAGCACAGGAAAAATGAGAAGTTACCTATAAAGGGCTCAGTAAGACTAAGCTCTGATTTCTCAGCAGAAACCATGCAGGTGAGAAGGCAGTGGGATGATATATATAAAACCCTGAAAGAAAAAAAAAAATTCCAACCAACAATTATACATTCAGCAAAATTGTCTGTCAAATATGAGGGTGAAATTAGGAGATTTCCAGATAAACAGAAATTAAGAGAATTTGTTAAAACCAACCTTACAAAAGATGCTAAAGGGAATCCTTTGGACAGAGAACTAACAAAAGCTAACAACCACTAATGATTAGCACACATGATGATATAATTCAGAAACCAATCCAGGTATAGAAGTAGCCAAAGTAAAATAAGCTTACAAGACTTATTTTTTAAACAGGGAACCAGAGACATCAATTGGTAAATAAGGACAACTACAAACCAAAAAGAAGGAATAAATAGTATAGTTACAGAACTTCCAAATGGTGAGGAAGTCAAGACAATTGAGAGATCGAACAGATTGTTTTAAATTTTGGAAGAAAATAATAAATCACAGGGTAACCTCAAAGAAAAATCATAAACCTTCACATCAAAATAAAAAAGAGGACAAGCACAAATATTTAGCAAGTACTAAAACAATAACAATGAAGGAGATGATAACATGATTGATAAACAAAACGAGCTCAGAACAGAAAATTATATGGAACCAAGAAGTCAGCACCACACACACCCACCCACACACACACACACACATCATCAATAAATTCATACTTGTCCATATTACACTGAAAGTAAATGGATTAAATGCACCACTCAAGAGATGGAGAGTTTCAGACTAGATAAGAAAAGATGACCCATCAATATGCTGTCTACAAGAGACTCACTTTAGACACAAAGACAGAAAGAGACCAAAAATCGAAAGTTGGAAAAAGATGTATCAAGCAAATGGCAACAACAGCAAAAAAAGGGGCAGGAGTGGCAATATTAATTTCTGATAAAATAGACTTAAAGACAAAAATGACCATAAGAGACAAAGAAGGACAGTACATAATGATTAAAGGGTCAATTGAGCAAGAGGCCATAACTATAATAAATATCTAAGCACCCAATGAAAGAGCCCCAAAACGTATCAATCAGATTTTAACAGAATTGAAAAGACAAATAGATGACTCCTCAGTAATAGCAGGAGACGTTAATATATCACTTTCAATAAAAGATAGAACAACAGGAAAAGAACTCAACAAAGATGCAGAAGAACTAACCAATATGATAAACCAACTTGACCTTATAGACAACTACAGAGCATTTCATCCAACAAGAGCAAACTATACATTCTTTTCCAACAAACATGAAACATTCTCCAGGATAGACCCTATGTTAAGCCACAAAGCAAATCTCAATAAATTTAAAAACACTGAAATACTGCAAAGCATCTTCTCAGACCACAATGCTATAAAATTAGAAATCAACACTAGGAAGACCAAAAGAAAAAGAGCAAACGCATGGAAACGGAATAACACCCTCCTCAAAAACGACTGGGTAATAGAAGAAATTTTTTAAAAAATGAAATTAAAAAATTCCATGAATCAAATGAGAATGAAAACATCCCAAAATTTCTGGCATACAGCAAAAGCAGTGATCAGAGGGCAATTTATAACAAAACACACACACATCAAAAAAGACGAAAGAGCCAAAATCAACATCCTAACTCAACATCTTCAAAAATTAGAAGAAGAGCAGCAAAAAAAGCCTAGTCATCAGAAGAAAAGAAATAATAGATCCGACCAGAAATAAATGATACAGAAAATAGAAAGAAAATAGAAAATATCAACAAGAGTAGAAGTTGGTTCTTTGAAAAGATTAATAAAACTGACAAACCACTAGCAAGCTTAACAAAGGAGAAGAAGGAGAAGATGCAAATAACACAAATAAGAAATGAAAAGGGTGATGTCACAACAGAATCAACAGAAGTAAAAAGAAAAATATCAGGATACTGTGAAGAACTGTACTCCAAGAAATGTGAAAATCTAGAAGAAATGGACAGATTTTTAGAAACCCACTACTTACCTAAACTAACACAGTCTGAGGTAGAAAATTTGAACAAGCCCATAACAAAAGAAGAAATTGAACAAGTTATAAAAAAAATCATCAAAAAAAAGAAAGTCCTGGCCCACATGGTTTCACTGGAGAATTCTACCAATCATTCAGAGAAGACCTGACACCAAACCTACTTAAACTATTGCAGAACACAGAAAAGGATGGGATCCTCCCAAATTCATTTTATGAAGGAAGCATAACCCTGATACCAAAATCAGACAAATATACCTTTAGAAAGGAAAACTACAGACCAATATCCTTCATGAATATAGATGCGAAAATCTTTGACAAAATTCTAGCCAATGGACTCCAATAACATATAAAAAAATAATACATCATGACCAAGTGGGATTCATACCAGGTATGCAAGGATGGTTCCACATTAGAAAAATAATCAGTGTAATCCATCACATAAGTAAAATAAAGGAAAGGAAACACATGATCATATCAATAGATACAGAAAAGGATTTGATAAAATCCAAAACTGATTCCTGATAAAAATTCTCAGAAAAATAGGAACAGAAGGGACATTCCTCGACATAATAAAAGGCATATATGCAAAACCAACAGCCAACATTATTCTCAGTGGAGAGAGACTTAAACCATTCCCCTTGTTAACAGGAACCAGAGTGCCCTTTATCACCACTTCTATGTAACATTGTATTGTAAGTCCTAGCCAGGGCAATAGGGCAAGAAAGGGAAATCAAAGGCATCCAAATTGGTGAAGAAGAAGTAAAACTATCCCAATTTTCAGATGATATGATCCTATATATAGAAAACCCAAGAGACTGTGCAAGAAAACTACTGGAACTTATCGAAAGATTTAGCATAGTGACAGGATACAATATCAACATACAAAAATCAGTTGGATTCCTCTACACCAGCAAAGAGGTCTCTGAAAAGGAAATAAGGAAATTACAATTGCTACCAAAAAGATAAGATATTTGGGAATAAATCTTACCAGGAACATAAAAGAGCTATACAAAGGAAATTACAAAACACTAATTCAAGAAACTGTAAGAGTTCTACATAAATAGAAGAAAATGCTGTGCTCATGGATAGGAAGATTAAACATTCTGAAAATGTGAATACTACCCAAAGCAATCTATACATTCATTGCAATTCTGATCCAGATTCCATCAACATTCTTTAAAGACATGGAAAAATCAATCACTAATTTTATATAGAATGGAAAGTGAGCCTGGGTAAGCAAAGCACTATTGAAGAAGAACAAAGTAGCAGGTCTCACACTCCCAGATCTCAAAAGCTACTATACAGCCACAGTTGTCAAAACAGCCTGGTATTGGTATGATAGACACATAGACCAGTGGAACAGAATTGAGAAGCCAGAAATCGATCCATTGACCTATAGTCAAACGATCTTTGACAAAGGGCTGAAATCCAATAAATGGAAGAAGAGACAGTCTCTTTCACAAATGGTACTGGCAAAACTGGATATCTGTTTGCAGGATGTGTGTGTGTGTGTGTAGATCCATACCTCACACCACACACAAAATCTAATGCCAGATATCAAAGATGTAAATGTGAAACCTAAAAGTATAAAGTTCATCAAGAAATAATAGAGGCAAACTTGTTGTTTTTTGTTGTTATTTGCCATCAAGTCGGACCCGACTTATAGCGACCCCCTCCTTGGGTTTCTGAGGAAGTATCACTATGCAAGCAGATTGCCCAACCTTCCTTCCGAGGAATGGCTGGTGGGTTTGAACCGCCAGCCTTCTGGTTAGCAGTCAAGTGCCTTAGGCACTATGCTACCATTGCTCCTAGAGGCAAACTTAGGGGCCTTAATTTACAGCATAAATAGACTATCAAACATAACCCAATATTCACAAACAGCAGAAGATAAATTAGATGATTGGGACCTTCTAAAAATTAAATTCTTATGAGCATCAAAAGACTTCTCCAAAAGAGTAAAAAGAGAACCTACAGAATGGGAAAAAATTTTGGCAATGACATATCAGACAAAGGACTTATCTCTAAAATTTATAGAAAACTTCAACACCTCAATATCAAAAAGAAAAACAATCCAATTAAAAAATTGGCAGAAGATATGAACTGACACTTCACCAAAGGATATATTCAGGCAGCCAACAAACACATGAAGAAATGTTTGTGATCATTAGCTATTAGGGAGATGCAAATTAAAACAACCATGAGATACCATCTCACCCCAGCATTAATAGCAAAGTTCAACAAGACAGAAAATAACAAATGCTGGTGAGGATGCGGAGAGATTAGGACTCTCATACACTGCTGGTGGGACTGTAAAATGATACAACCACTGTGGAAATCAGTATGGCAATTCCTTAAAAAGTTGGAAATAGAAATACCATCTGATCTAGCAATCCCATACTAGGTATATATCCTAAAGAAGTGAGAGCCAGGACACAGATAGGTATATGCACATCTGCGTTCATCACAGCACTATTCACAATAGGAAAGAGATGGAAACAACCTAAATCCCCATCAACTAAGAAATGGATAAACAAACTGTGGTACATACACACAATTGAATACTATGCAACCCTAAAGAATAATGTAGAATCTATGAAACACCACATAATGTAAATGAACTTGGAGTGAAATAAGTCAGTCATGGAAGGACAAATATTATATTAGTCCACTATTGTAAAAAATCAAGGAAAGGTTTATATATGGAAGGAAATTTTCTTTGTTGGTTACCAGGACCAACTATTGGCTTCTATTGGCTAGGATTCTATTGGCTAGGATTTTCTTGAGAACTTTTGAATCTATGTTCATAAGGGATTGTTGTTGTTGTTTGTTGTTGTGTGCCATTGAGTTGGCCCCGACTCATCATAGCGACCCCTCCTTGTGTTTCCGAGGCAGTATCACTACGGAAGTAGGATTGCCCAACCTTCCTTCCGAGGAGTGGCTGGTGGGTTTGAACCGCCAGCCGTCTGGTTAGCAGGCAAGTGTCTTAGCCACTATGCTACCAGAGCTCCTCTCATAAGGGATATAGGTCTATAATTACTCTTTTTTGTGGTGTCTTTGCCTGGGTTTGGAATCAGGGTTATGCTTTCTTCAAGAATTTGGGAGTATTCTGTCCATTTATATGAGTCAGAATCAACTTGATGGCAGTAGGTTTTGGTTTTCTATCCTTTTCTATGTTCTAGAACAGTTTGAGTAGAATTGCTGTCAACTTGTCTCTGAATCTTTGGTAGAATTCTCCAGTAAAACCACCTAGGCCAGGATTTTTTGTTTTGTTTTGTGGGCTAGTTTATTAATGACCTGTTCAGTTTCTTGTTTTATTATGGGTCTATTCAAACTTTCTGCCTCAGATTGTATGAGTTTGGATAGGTCATGTGTTTCTAGAAATTTGTCCATTTCTTCTAGATTTTCAGAATTGTTAGAATACAATTCTTCATAGTATTCTGTTATTTCCTTTTTATTGAAATAGGTTCTGTTGTGATATTGCCTATTTCATTTCTCATTCATGTTATTTGCATTTCTCCTTCTTTTCCTTTGTTAAATTTGCCAGTTGTTTGTCAATTTTCTTAATCCTTTCAAAAATCCAGTTTCTAGTCTTGTTGATTCCTTTTATTGTTTTTCTGTTTATTTCTCCTTGAATATTTATTTCCTTTCTTAATGACTGCAGGCTTTTTTTATGTATTTTTTTTTTTTCATGTGTATTGCTGTTCTTTTTCTAATTGTTGGAAATGTTGGGCTAAGGTATTGATTTTGGTTCTTTTTTTTTTTTTTTTGGTGTACTTATTGCTATATATTATCCTCTGAGCACTGTTTTTGCTATGCTTCAAAGAGTTTGGTATATTGTGTTTTCATTCTCATTTGCTTCAAGGAATTTTATTTCATTTTTTATTTCTTCTGTTACCCAGTAATCTATAAACAGGGTGTTATTCAGTTTCCATGTACTTGATTTTTCTTCCTTGGTCCTTCTTCTTGTTGATTTCTAATTTTATAGTGTTGTAATCTGAGAAGATGTTTTGTAGTATTTCAGTGTTTTAAAATTTATTTGAGTCTTTCTTTGTGACTGACATATGGTCTACTCTGGACAATGTTCCATATGCACTGGAAAAGAATGTATATCATGTTGTTGTTGGGTGGAGTGTTCTGTATATGGCTATGAGGTCAAGTTGGTTGATTGTGTTGTGAGATCTTCTGTGTCTTGTTGAGCTTCTTTCTAGTTGTTCTGTCCTTCATTGAGAGTGGTATATTAAAGTCTCCTAATATTATTGTGAGGAGCTCTGGTAGCATAGTGCCTAAGGCACTTGACTGCTAACCAGAAGGCTGGCGGTTCAAACCCAATAGCCACTCCTCGGAAGGAAGACTGGGCAATCTACTTCCGTAGTGATACTGCCTCAGAAACCCAAGGAGGGGTCGCTATGAGTCGGGTCCAACTTGACAGCACATAACAACAACAATATTATTGTGGAGTTGTCCTTTCTCTTTTCAATTCCATTACAATTTGATTTATGCATTTTGGGACTCTTATTGGGTTCATAAATATTTATTATGGTTATGTCTTCAGGTTTGATTGACCCTTTAATCATTATATAATGTCCTTCCTTGTGTCTTATGCTGGTTTTTCACTTAAAGTCTGTTTTATCAGAAAGTAGTATTTCCAGTTCTGCTCTTTTTTAGTTGCCATTTGCTTAATCTATATTTTTCCATCTTTTGATTTTTAGCTTATTTTTGTCTTTGTGTTTAAGCTGTGTCTCTTACAGACAGTATATTGATGGTGTGGTAGTTATATTTGTATGTCAGCTTGGCTGGGCCTGGTTGAGTGGCTGGGAAGCTGGTGGTAGTTATTCCCCATGATGAGACTAGCAATCAACTCCATGGTGGGATCTACCACAAGCAGCTGAGTAGCTGCTCTGAGTATGTGGTCTGCTTCCTGTATAGAAGGAGAAGCTTTGGGGACAGTCTCTAGTTAGCATGCTTGGACCCTGCATGTAGCCATGTTGTTGTTCAGCAGCCTGCCATGTTCTGCTGACCTTGGGACTTACAATGGACTTGAATTAATGGCCTGCTGTGTGATTTGGTAACATCGGGACTGTGCCTTTTTACTTGTCAACCTTAGGCTTGGCAGCCTCTGCAGCCCATGGCTGTCTGAGTGAAGAAAAGCCTTTAGCTTCACTGGGCTGGGAGCTGGAGGCAGAGGTGAAACCCAAGGCTGAGGGGCTTTCACCCAACCCCTAGAGCCTGGCACTTTGAACTTGGACTTAAAGCCTCAAATTGTAAGAGAATAAAGTCCTGTTTGTTAAGGGTATATATTGCTGTCAGAGCGGCACTAGGTAACCAGAACAGGTGGGTCATGTTTTTTATCCATTCAACACTGTCTATTGACTAGTGCATTTAATCCATTTACAATCATTGTCATTGTCAATAGGTATGAATTTATTGCTGTGTACGGTTTGTGTGTGTGTGTGTGTGTGTTTGTGTGTATGATGCTGATGATTTCTTTGTTTCATACATTTTTCTGTGCTGAGAAAAACTATTTTGTTTATGGATTTTCTTTGTTGTTGTTTTAGTGTTTACTAGATCTTTATAACTTTCTTGTTTTTATTTTGATGAGCAGGTTTATTAACTTTCTGTGTTGTTACCCTCCAATCTAACATTTTCTTTCCAAGTTTAAAACAGTCCATTCTATCTTGATATTGTTTTGACGACTTCTCCATTTGGAAGTTCTGTAACTACACTATTTAATCTCTCTTTTTGCTTTGTAGTTGTCCTTGTTTAGAAGTTAACATCTCTGGTTCCCTATTTTCGGTCTGTAGGTTCATTTTATTTTGGATACTTCATATCTGGGTTGATTTCTAGATGATGTCATCATTTGTGTTAATCTCAGGTTTTTGTGTGCCATTGTTGGTTCCTTTTCTGAACTCTCTTTAGTATTTCTTGTAAAGTTTTTCTGGTTTTTACAAATTCCTTTAATTTCTGTTTATTTGGAAATGTTCCAATTTCACCATCATATTTGAGAGACAATTTTGCTGGAATAGAATTCTTGGTTGGCAATTTTTTTTCTTTCAGGGTTTTATATATGTCACCTCTTTGCCTTTTTTGCCTGCATGGTTTCTGCAGAGATTAGTCTTATTGGTTCTCCTTTGTATGTAACTTCTTGTGTTTCCTGAGCTGCTTTCAGGATTCTTTGTTTTTTGTTTTGGAAATCTTGGTTACAATATGTCTTGAATTCTCTTTTAGGATCTGTCCTATTTGGGGTTCGTTGAGCTTCTTGAATGCATAACTTCTCATCTTTCATGATATTAGGGAAATTTTCTTTAAAAAAAAATCTACAATTTTATCCGTGCTTTTTCTTGTGTCTTCCTGTTCTGGAATTCTGATCATATGTAAGTTATTCCATTTGATAGTGTCCCAGATAAGTCATGTTGTTGTTGTTGTTATGTGCCGTCGAGTCGGCCCCGACTCATAGCGACCCCTCCTTGGGTTTCCGAGGCAGTATCACTACAGAAGTAGGATTGTCCAACCTTCTTTCTGAGGTTTGAACCGTCAGCCTTCTAGTTAGCAGTCAAGTGCCTTAGGCACTATGCTACCAGAGCTCCTAGATAAGTCATAGGTTTCATTTTTTTTTTTTGTTCTTTTTTCTGATTGGTCCTCTAACAGATTAGCATTGAGAGATTTGTCTTAAATTTCTTTCTTCCACTGATTCAATTCTACTCCTTTGCCCTTCCCATGCTTTATCTATTTCTGAAATCTTAGTATTAATCTTCTGGATTTCTATTTGCTGTTTTTGTGTGTTTTCTAATTTTCCATTTATTTGTCAGTTTGTTCTTGTATTCTTTCCCTGAATTCTGGAGTTTTATCTGTTTGCCCCTCTTCTTTCTCTCAATCTGTTGAAGAGATCTAAATATAATTCTTCTGAATTCCTTATCAGGTAGCTCCAAATCCATTTGTTCCTTAAGATAGTCTTCTGGCTTTGTATTTTGGTCACTTTTTGTGCCACCCTGTCTTGTTTTTTGTGAACTGATGTTGTCTGCTGTCTATGAGACATTGTGATGCTCTTGTATCTAATTGGTGATTGTATGTTGTTGTGTTTCACCCAGGTTTTTTTACATTATTTTGTTTTTATATATCTGGGTGAGTGAATCAGGTGTGCTACTGTGCTCTCTAGTTGGTAGCTCACCACCTGTCTCTTGATGGGTGTGGTAGAGCATAAGAATTTAAGTGCAGTTCTTTGTTCACTGTTCATGTAGAGCAGTTGAGGGTGGGCTGGGCTAGTGTTGGCTGCCATCTGTCATTGATCAAGTGGTACAGGAGCAGGTTGTGGCATTCATCCTGTGGGTGGGGTGGTAGGAGGGGTGGGTGTGGCTTGGTAGTGTGAACATGGTTGCTGACTCTTATTAGGTGGGATAAAATAGCAACAACAAAAGAAACCATTTTTTTTTTTTTAAATGAAGGAAAGAAAGAAAATAGGGGGAAAAGAAAATAAAAACAAGACAGGGCTAATAAGAAAGGAGACAGAGAAAAACAGAAGAGACAAAAAGGAAAAGAAAAGTAAGGGAAAGGAAAACAGAGAAAGAATAAAACAAGAAGAGAGAAAGAAAAATTAAAAGGAGAAAGTTGAGGTGGTGGATGGCAAGATGCTTGGTCCAGGATGGTGCTTCTGTCGATCATGGAAGTGGTGGAGTGCAGTGCACGTTCCCTCCAGAACAGCATGCTCCACTGGCCAAGGAGGCAACGGGGTGTGGAGTGGCGAGTCTGTGTTGGCATGCTCTGTTGGCTAGGAAGCCAAAGGGGAAGAGGCTCCTGGTCCAGGATGGCACTTCTGCCAGCTCAGGATGTGTGTGTGTGTGTGGGGGGTGGCAAGGCATCCTGGATGGTGCCTCTGCCAGCTGAGGTGGCAGAAAGTGTGGGGTGGAATGCAGGCAGTGCATGATCTGTGAAAGCACACCTCCAAACTCATGTTGGTCTGGGGCAGTGTGGGGAGGGTCTCACTGGCTGCTGAGTGGGTGGGGGTGGGTGGTAGCCACACTTCTGGTCACCCACTGGGAAGATGTGGGGAGTAAGGAGGAGATCACACCTTTTGGGTTGCTAGCCACCATTGTGGGCACTGATGCAATCCT
>NW_006921675.1:9681231-9682659 GCF_000298275.1 Orycteropus afer afer | reverse complement strand
ATTGTGGTAAACTGTGGTCAATGTCATGAGACAAAGTGTATGTGAACTGCTGTATGGAAAGTGAATTTGCTCTGTAAATTTTCACCCAAATCACAATTAAAAAAAAAAGAAGAAGAAGAAGAAGCTTTGAGAAAGGTCTCTGAGCTTTTTGGCATGCTTGGACCCTGCATTTAGTCATCTTCATTCAGCAGCCTGCCACGTTGTCTGCTGATCTTGTGGCTGTTTCTGGACTTAGATTAGTGGCCTGCCGTGTTGCTTGATAATCTTGGGACTGTGCCATTTACTTGTCGACCTTGGATTTGTCAGCCTCAACAGCCAGCAGCTGCCTGAGTTTAAAGATGCCTCCAGTTTCAGTGGGCTGGCAGCAAGAGGTAGAGTTGAAGCCCAAGGTTGAGGGGCCTTCACCCAGCCCCTAGAGCTGGCACTGTGAACTCGGACTTCTAGCCTCCTAAACTGTAAGAGAATAAATCCCTGTTTGTTAAAGTCACCCATTTGTGGTATTTCTATTAGAGCAGCACAAGAGAACCAAGACAGCTATGGAGCAGTTCTACTCTGTACACTTGGGGTCAACATCCATGGACTAGAATTGACCCAACTGCAACCAATGACAATCTAATTGAGCACCATTTGTTGAAAAGACAATTTTTTCCCTACTAAATTGTCTTGGTGTCCTTGCCAATAATCAATCTGCTCTAAATACAAGTATTTATTTTGGAAATCTCAGTTATATCCCATTGATCTATGTTTATTCTTACACCAGTACCACATTGT
Organism: Orycteropus afer afer; assembly: GCF_000298275.1. Lineage (NCBI taxonomy): Eukaryota > Metazoa > Chordata > Mammalia > Tubulidentata > Orycteropodidae > Orycteropus > Orycteropus afer. Next base: position 9,681,888 of record NW_006921675.1, on the reverse strand, counting down.
TTTGATTACTATAGTTTTATAGTAAGTTTTGAAATCAGGAAGTGTGAGTTCTCTGCTTGAAAAATTTTTATTTTTCAAAATTGTTTTGACTATTTGGGATCTCTGGCAATTCCCTATGAATTTTAGGGTCAATTTGTCAATTTCTGCAAAGAAGTCAGCAGGACTTTGATAGAGATTACATTAAATATGTGGATTAATTTAGAGAGTACTGCCATCTTAACAATATTAAGTCTCCTGATTTATGAACAGTACTTAGGTCTTCTTTAACTTTTTTCAGGGTTTTGTAGTTTTCAGGGTAAAAGTTTTATACTTTTGTTAAATTTATTCCTGTGTATTTAATTACTTTTTATGCTATTATAAATAGAATTTTTTTCTTTAGACTTCAGTGTTAGTTAAAATATACCTGTTTCTTTTCCTTTTGAAATGTGGCTACCATAAAATTTTTTAAATTTTTAAATTACATAGATATATAATTTAAATATGTAGTTTTAAATTACCTATTTATTGGACAATGCTGTTCTAGAATAAAGAAGCTGAAAATAGAATGACTAGAAGGACATAAAGGGAGCTCTGGTGGCATAGTGCCTAAGGCACTTGACTGCTAACCAAAAGGCTGGTGGTTCAAACTCACCAGCCACTCCTTGGAAGGAAGGTTGG
>NW_006921675.1:9672484-9680431 GCF_000298275.1 Orycteropus afer afer | reverse complement strand
TTGAACTGTCAGCCTTCTGGTTAGCAGTCAAATGTCTTAGGCACTATGCCACCAGAGCTCCTAGGGTAGTAAAAATGATATTGGCTGAGCCTGAGCATACGAAACCAGGAAAAATGTAAGCAAAGACAGCTCATTACGACTGCCCCAAGCTTACCCATATGATGTCCAGGACATTCACTTGGCCTGTGTTTACTCGTCTCCATCATTCCTGCACCACTCCCAGTCATTATGAGCAACTGGCACTTCTGCAGCAGTGTCATGTCCCTTTCCCCTTCAAGGCTTGTTGATGCCCTTCCCCGTCTGCAGTGTTCTTCACTTAGTTCAAGGCTGTGGCTTTTCAGGTTTCCACCCAGCTGGCAGCCACTCGGGAAAAATCTTCCACGATCCTCTGGGATTGGTTAGATGTTCCTCCTTTTGTGCTGCTGGTGTTTTTGTAACATTCATTATACAGAATTGAAGTTACTTATTTTCTTTCTTCTCTGTAGACTGTAAGTTTCTCAAGTATAGACAAAACCTTGTTAAACATGAAGCCACCTACTGGAAGGATACTTATTGAGTGCCTGGAACGATGCATATTGAGTGAGGAAATGAATGAGTATAATGCTCCCTTTTTCTTTAGAAGAGAATACTTATATGGCATAAAAATGTTTTCTTTCTTTTAAAGATAAGTGCTTTGTAAGTGAATTTGGGTTCAGTAGAAAGAGTAGTAAGTTTGTTGTCAGAAAACTGACCCAAGTTCCAGTTCTGACTTTGCTATTCAAGCTGTGTGACCTTGGATTAAGTCACTTGACTTCTCTGGACTTGACTCCTCATATGTCAGATGAGATGGTGAGACAATATGAGCTCTAAGCCTCCTTCTAGCCTTAATATTCTATCAGACTTTAAAAACTGGACAAGTGTAGATTTCAAATGTAGGCTCACTTCCAGACAAGCACTTCCATGGAACAGCTGTGATCCCCCAACCTTTTGCAGGGGCCTCTGCCTCCTCCTTCTCCTTCATTTCTGAGGAAATATTAATAGCCAAGGGCCTCACTGAGTGTGGTTTTTAATAGAATCCAATTTCAGTCCATTTAGAGTGAGACTTTTGTTGCTGACTTGGTAATTTGAACTCTGTCATGCCTGATGGGCCAAATGCATTTTCCCTGCTTCTGCTACCTGGACCAGGGCAGTAGTGAGAGCATGCAGGCATTGGAAGCAGGGAGCAATGGCATCTTAATCAAAGTGGTTGTAGATAGCTCTTTTGACCTCACAACCACTCTTGTCTGTCCTGCCTGCATGTGACAAGGATACCAAGGGCATTTGAAGGAGGGTGACAGTGGCCACTCTTCCCCTTGATAACAACCTCTCCTTCAGCTCAGAGGGGCTGTCCTGTGGGTAGACCAGCAGGAATAAAACTGTGCTGGTCTTCAGATGTGACTGGAAGATATTTGGTTCTGAAGAAAACATCAGAATGATTTCAATTAATTGCTGGGAGTCTCTGATGTGCCTGGAGAGAAATGGGGTGGGGCGTGGAACTTCCTCTGTCTCCTAAACCTTCAAGCACTTGCTCTTTATCATCAGAGAGTAACCCAAGCACCTGTTGGAAGTTCTCTTCCTTCTGGAGGGTGGAGCTTGGGAATGTGGAAGGCAACATGTAGGTCTTGGTAGCCTACAGCAGTTTTCTACAGATGAAGAAACCAAGGCTGAGGATGGTAGATGTGATGGGATGTTTATTGAGTGCTTACTTTATGATAGGAGCTCTGGTGGCATAGTGCCTAAGGCATTTGACTGCTAACCAGAAGGCTGGCGGTTCAAACCCACCAGCCACTCCTCAGAAGGAAAGTTGGACAATCTACTTCCATAGTGATACTGCCTGGGAAACTCAAGGAGGAGTCACTATGAGTTAGATCTGACTCGATGGCAGCACGTTTGGTTTGTTTTTGGTACTTTGTGATAGAGGAGCTAGGTACTAAGCTAGGACGCAGTTGTTTCTTAATCCTCCCAAGAGACTTTATCCCCATTTAGATGAGAAAAATGAGAGTCAGAAAAGTTACCCAGCTGTCCAAAGTTCATACAGTCAATAGATGTCAAAGCTGGGATTCAAACTCTTTCTGTCCTCACCACAAGATCAGATAGTTTGAAAAGACAGAGACAGGTGTTTGGAAGTCTGTCTGCTGGTCTACCGCAGCAATGGCTGCTTTACTTGGCTGGTCATCAGAATCAGTTCCGGATATTCAAATATTGTAGTATATTAAGCACTATCCCCTGTGCGTCTGATTCAGTGGGTCTAGGGTGGAGCCTGAGATTATGTATTTTTAAAACATCATATGGTTTTGATGGTCAGCCTGCTTTGGGAAGCACAACACTGGAACATGTGGCTTCTCTCCTGACCTGACACTCCTCGGACTTGTTCAATTCTCAAAAGCAATATTTCTCAAGTAACACTTGTCACTGAATGCATTAGTCAATCCAGGCTTGATGCTCAATACTTAGGCCTACTAAGCACTGTGCTAGACATTCTGGCTGCAAAGATGAAAAAACCACAGCTCCTCCTTGAGGAGCATGCAGATAGTGAGGGAGGGAAACTGAAATATTAATGTTGTTGTTATTCATTGTCAAGTCCATTCCAACTCATGGCGACCTCATGTGTCGAACCTTAAGGTAGAGCTATGCTCAATGGGGTTTTCAATGGTTGTGATCCTCCAGAAGGCCTGTCTTCCAAGCTACCTCTGTGTGTACTGAGAGCTTAATTATTTGTGCCACCTGGGGACTCCTAAATGTAAATAGAAAATTCCAAAACATCTTGACAAATGCTAGGCAGAGGTAGATCCATGGAACTTTAGGAGTGCAGACTGAGGGGTCAAGCAGATTTTCTAGCAGTGATGCCCAAGTCAGCTGCCTCTAGAAAAGCAAATGAAAGGTTGAAGAGGTGAGGAATGGCAGACTGGGTAGAGGGAACACATAAAAATGCCCAGAGACTGAGACTGACAGGCTCAGGGAATCATAGGAAACTGTGTAGGCCATGAGTGATCCTGGGAAAGGAGGTAGAACTCTCATCAAAGACCTGGTGTGCTATGCTAAGGAGTTTAAGTTTTATCCTAAAAGTGATGAGGAGCCATAAAGAGTTTTAAGCAGTGGGGTGACATGATCAGATTGTGTTTTAGAAGAATCCCTTGCATGGAAATGAGAGGATGAACTGTAGCTGGGAGAAGCTGGCAACAAAGGGACAAATTAATTGCAGAATTAAGAATTTATATATGTCAAAAAGCACCATAAGCAAAATTGGAAAGCAAAGCACTTGGAGAGCATATTTGTAGCATTTTTTGACAAAAATAATATTCTTAACAAAATTCCATATTAATAATAGAGATAAACATACCCATATCAAATAAACAGAAAATTCACAGAAAAGAAGTACAAATGGTCAATAAGCCTATGAAATGTTATTTGTCAATAATCAAAGAAATGCAAGTTAAATCAACATTGAAACAGTATTATTTTGCCTATCAAACTGCTAAGGTTAGATAATGATAATACCCAGTGTCAGTGAGGCTGCAAGGAACAGGGCACTCAAAATTGCAAATAGGGGAGTGTTTTCTGGATGGCAATTGGTAATATGTATCAAAATTCTTAAAAATAGCCAAGCAGCTTGCTTTCTTGGATTTCACCCTAAGGAAATAGTCATAGATGTGTGCAAATATTTCTCTATAAGAATGTGAGTTGGTACATTATTTACAATAAAAAATGGGAACAAATGAACTGTTACTATTAGGGGACTGGTTACAAAATAAGGGTCCAGCAGTATAAGGAGAATGCTGTTGAAAAAGTTTGAGGGACATGCAAAAAACATTCATGATACATCAAGTGAAGTAACACAAGTTGGAAAAGCATGTGTCCTGTGCTATTATTTGCATGTGATAAGACAGTATATATACACATATGTTTGAAAATGCATAGTATCTCTGGAAGGACAGACAGGTAATTGGAGGGAAACCGGGTGACTGGCACATAGGCCAGGAAGAAGAGGTACTTCTTACCATAGAGTCATCTGTACTTTTTGAATTTTAATCTGTGTATGTATTATATATCCTAAAACACAAATACACATTTTAAAAAGCAGGTTATTAAAGAGTATATACAGTATGATCCAACTTTTGTTCAAAACAAAACAAAACCATATGCATGTGTATGTGAACATTTACATCCAAAAGAACCAACAGATATATTAGAATTGATAACAATGTTTATCTGGAGTGGTAGAATTATGGGTTTTGTCTTACATTTTTTTTTTTTTTAATTTCTGCAATAAACATGGAATGCTTTCATAATTAAAAGTATAGCTTTTCACCCAAAGAGTCTACCATAAAAGTCCAAGGAAATGACAAAGCAGGTCAGGTCCAGGTTAGTATTCCATGTATAGTTCATCAGTGACATCTGCAAACAAAGTGTGTAATTTATTGACATTCCCTGTTTTGGGCAGAGGTGAGAAGAAGGAAGCTGAAGATTTGGTGAGGTGAAGGGACTTGATATTGATTAACAGCTCTTTGGAGTTTCTGTTGGATAAATATACACAGATAATTCAGGAACACCACTCCCAAACATCCTCAACCAAAACCCCAGGCAGCTTTTTTTTCTCTGGGATCATTTAACTTTGGGTCGGAGTGAATAGAGTTCCCTAAGCAGTGTATCTAAGTCATCAGACAAGCAGATGGACTATACACTTATTCTATGAAGTTGCCCTAACTTCGTACTGGTTTTCAACCAATCTCCTTGCAAGAGCAAAAATCTCCCCATCTGTCCAGTCCTGCCTCAACTTACTTGTTTAGGCAAGACCTCTCTCCTGCCTCCATGTTGGGAATAGTTACTCTGAGGCCTTCCTGATGGCCCGATGACCAACAGGAGAGCCTGTCAGTTGGAACAGGCCCTGCAAGCCACCTCTGACCTCACCTTCATCTTTCAGCTCCTAACAAGCAGTTGGTCAACGCGTGCACTTTCTGGGCTGGAGGTCTAGGGTGAGGACACTTCCCACATATAACTATGCTGCTTCTCAGGAAGTACTCAGCTGAGACCATGTGAAGTCATTGTGGAGAAAGGGAGCAGAGAAAAGGACACAGTAGGGATGGAAGAGAATGCAGTAGCTGGAATGGTGTTCCCCTTTTTGTCTTCTCCAGAGGGTGAGCTGTAGGCAAGTGACTATGGGCTCCTGAATATTTTTAGCACCTTCCTGCAGCCCCCATTGAAAATCTTTAGGTAACTGTGTGAATACAATCTATGCTGCTGCCTTCTGAGCCTCTGGGCAGTGACTGGATCCCACAGAGGAGGAACCTCTGTTTAAACAAATAACCCATAATTAACTTTGTGTTTCCTTTCTCTAACTATAATTGTGACTCTTCCCTGATGCTGAGGATGGGGTGAGGAATGCTAGGTGGGTTGTGTGTATATAGTCCTGGCCCATCAGCAAGTAGAACAAACAATACCCAAAAATACTTGCTGGGACTCAGCTATCTTTTCCAGGCCTTTCTCTGAAGAAAAGGGAGTCTTGTCTCTGGAACTTTTTCTGCCTTAGGCTAAATACAAGAGAAGACCCATGAACCAACATTACTATGGTCATGGCTTTCATGTTATTCCACATAGTCCTGCTTTGAAATGGTTAAAATTGTTCAACCTAATACTTTGTGCAGTGGCAATCCGTAGGGTAGTTAAGAGCTAGAGCTCTGGGGTCAGACAGAACCATTTCAAATCCTAGCTCAGATACGTAGGGCCATGCAACCTCAGGATAGTTAATTCTTCTGAGTTTTAGTTTTCTTATTCATAAAGTGGGAATAATGTCTCATAGGATAATTGCGTGAAAGAAATGAGATTATACAGGTAAAGATCTGAAGATAGTGCATTTAATAAATGCTAACTATTAACATTATTGCATCTGTATATATTTTAATTATACAATATTGTCTCCGTCACTAATTACATGAAAAAATACATGAAAGTGCTTTGAAAAATTTAAAGCATCATATAAATTAAAGGTGTCATTGGCAATAATGTCATATGCGTATTTCTCAACTCCTCTACCTCCTTGTGGATTGGGACTGCAACCTCTGTCCCACAGCATATTGCACTTTGATGGGCAAACAATAAAAACCGAAAAATCGAACCCACTGCCTTCGAGTCAATTCTGACTCATAGTGACCCTACAGGACAGAGCAGAGCTACCCTATAGGGTTTCCAAGGCTATAAATCTTTACAGAAACAGACTGCCTTATCTTTCTCCCACAGAGTGGCTGGTAGTTTTAAACCGCTGACCTTTTGGTTAGCAGCCAAATGCCTTAACCACTGCACTGCCAGAGCTCCTCTGGGCAAATCATAAGCCCTCAGTAAATGTTTGACTGAAGCGGTACAGTACAGAGTAAATATCATAGATATCAGGAGACTTGGCTGGCATAGAATTAGTTTAAGGCAGGAGAGCCAGTCTGCAGTTAACAATTTCTTCGTTCAATATTTGTTGAACACATTCTATAAGCTAGATATTGAGTTCAGATAATTTCATCAAAAAGAGGCTGTACAAGTCCCCATGTAGGAATCCCTGGGTGGCTCCAATGGGTAAGCGCTCAAGTACTAACCAATAGGTTAACAGTTAGAACCCACCAAGGGGTGCCTCAGAAGATGCCTGGTGATCTGCTTCCAAAAGGTCACAGACCTAAAAACCTATGTAGCAGTTCCATTCTGCCCACAAGGGGTTGCCATGAGTCTGAATCCACTCAATGGCCACTAACAACGAGTCTCAATAAAGCCAAGCCACTGGGCAGTCTCCACACTCCCAGCCCACTCTCAAAGTACAAAGGCTGCAGCCAACATTTGATACCAATGGACAAATGGCCAGCTGCTTTGGGGGAAGCTCCATCCGCCCATCTGTATGTAACCAGCCCTGGTTGAGGGCTGGAGGAGAGAATTAAAGTGAGGGAGTGAGCTGCTTCCAACAGAAATGACAGGAACTGTTGCCTGTTAATTTATTTTTATTTACACTTATTAGTCCACAATTCAAGCCCCCAATCTATACAGTGCTCTTTCCACTAAGTGACATCTCTCCCTCCCCCCGCACCACCTGTTTGATCTGCCCTGCCCACTTCACTCTGCCTTTCTGCTGTTCAGCTGCCTGCTGTGTGGGAGTATGGGAGCATGGTATGTGCGGTCACCAAAGGGCACTGAGAGTGGGCTTCGGTGGCATGTGAATTCTGGCAGAGTCTTGGATCCCTGAGGGGGAGAGAAGAAACTTGTAAGCCAAGACAACAAGTGAGGGATGGAGGCAGGGGCTGATACTGGGAGGTACTCCAGTGTACAAATTCAGAGTCTTATGTTGGCTTAGCCAACGCTTCCGGTGCGTGTCTCATCCCTAGATTTGTCACAATTGGCTCGAGATGCTCTGTTCTGTCGGGAAGGTATAGAAGGACCCAGCCCAATGGGCTCGGGGCCTGTTGCCTGTGTGATGGTATATCTGATAGGCTCTGCCTCTGTCAGAAGCACTGGCCAAAGTCAAAGCCACAATATCACTCACGGCCTCAGAAACTCCCCTGCAACTCTTCCACAGAAGCTAGGCCCCTCTCTGTCACTGACCTGCTAAAGAAGAGATTTCTCTGTTTTCTGGGCAACCCACCAGTTTCCAAATTTGAGTTTCTCTTTCTTTCACACTGGGAATAGACAAAGAGCTGAGGAGCAGAGGAAGAAGGGAGAGCCAGAAGGTGGTGGGGAGAAAGGGACAGACCAGGGAAGGTGTCTCCACTAGGGGTGCCTACAAGTCACAGGGCAGGCAGGCGTAGGCACAGCTCTGGAGAGGCTCCTAGTTACATGGCTTCCTTCTCTCGCTGGGAGCATCTGCTGAGCTTCATCTCCGTCAGCTGGATATACCGGATCACGTTGGTATCTGTGAGGAGAGAAACACTTCAGGGAACTTCTGGTGAAGAGAACTAGTTCGTC
>NW_006921675.1:9670719-9671894 GCF_000298275.1 Orycteropus afer afer | reverse complement strand
TTTTTTTTTTTTTTTTTTACCTTTGTTACCTCATGTAATCCTTACTACAATCCTCCAAGGTTATGTGTCAACATTTCCACCATGACAAAAAGGAAACTTGTGCCTCAGAGAGATTAGGTAACATACCGAAGGATATACATAGGGAGTGGTGCTGTCTGTCTCCAAAGCCTGCCTCCCCTGGGGATAATAATACCTTCCTCATAAAACTGCTTCAAGGACCAAAATAGATAAATACAAAAATGCTTAACACAGTGATCAATAAATATTAGTTGAATATATATATTTTTTAAATTTAAAGAGTTTAGAATGATTTTGCTTCATTGTCTTATTTTCATCCCTATAAACAGAGTGAGACAACACCTCACCACAGACTGGGGAATTTTCCCCAATTCAAGTCCTTAAATCAGTGAGCAAGGAATGATATTGGACAGCTGCTTAGGAGCTAGAGGGCTTCCTGGGATATTTACAACCAGAAGTAGGAATGAATGCTGTAAAAATGCTTAAAAATGCCAGGCACGGCACCCAGAACAGTGATGGCACATAGCAGGTGCTTAACAAAATGTTGAATGAACCCAGCTCTTAGTCCTTGTGTGGCTTCCAGTAGAGTTGGAGGAACATAATTTATCTACAGAAAGCAAATCACTAACGTATAAAAATAAAGATTTTGGTGTCCTTAAAAAAGATTTTAAAAAACTTCTTTGCAAAGTGATCCTATAGTTCTTAAAGACTTCTTTGAAGGAGATATTGTTTTGAAAAACAATAAACCATAGGAATAACAACAGCAAGTCAAAGTCATTGTTTGAATGTTACTTCCTCAGAGAGGCTCCTCCTGACCACCTGGTCTATTACAGCATTCCCCTTACTTTCTATGCTTTTATTCTGCTTTCTTTTCGACACTTGTTGTGCTGCTGCAAAAGACCTCTTTAAAGTGCTAAAGAGTAAAGATGTCACTCTGAAGACTAAAGTGCACTTGACTAAAGTGCACTTAACCCAAGTGATGGTATTTCTATACCTTCGTATGCATGTGAAAGCTGGACAATGAAATAGGAAGATGGAATAAGAGTTGATGCTTTTTTTTTTTTTTTTTTTAAATTAGGATTTGGGTGAAGATTTACAGAGTAAATTCACTTTTCATACAGCAGTTCACATATACTTTGTCTCATGTCATTGACCAA
>NW_006921675.1:9665823-9670574 GCF_000298275.1 Orycteropus afer afer | reverse complement strand
ACCCATCTATCCGTCCCTATACCCATGTTTGCTTTCATTGACAACTCAGTATTGTATTTACAAAGGGGTTCATATTTGTTGTTTGTACTGCCCATGTAAGGAGTTGATGCTTTTGAGTTGTGTTGAAGAAGAAAATTGAAATGAAAGTTCTGTGGACTGCCAGAAGACCTAACTAATCCGTCCTGGACAAAGTGCAGCCAGAATGCTCCTTGAAAGCAAGAATGACCAGACCTACTTTGGTCATGTTGTCAGAAGGGACTATCCCTAGAGAGGGATATCATGCTTGGTGAAGTGAAGGGTCAATGGAAAAGGGGAAGACCCTCAATGAGATGGACAGACACAATGGCTGCAACAGTGGGCTCAGGTTTAGCGAGGATTGTGAGGGTGGCACAGGACTGGTCAGTGTTTCGTTCTGTTGTACACAGGGTCACTATGAGTTGAGCTGACTCAAGGGCACCCATCAACAACAACAACAACACTCCTTATCCTTTTACTCTGCTGTCAACACTTGTTGTGTGCCACTGAGTCCATTTTGACTCTTAGTGACCCTATAGGACACCCCATAGGCCAGGGTAGAACACGCCCATGGGTTTTCTAAGCTATATTCTTTATGGTAGCATAGTGCCTAAGGCACTTGACTGCTCACCAGAAGGCTGGCGGTTCAAACCCACTAGCCACTCCTCGGAAGGAAGGTTGGGCAATCCTACTTCCATAGTGATATTGCCTCGGAAACCCAAGGAAGGGTCGCTATGAGTCGGGGCCGACTCGATGGCAAACAACAACAACAACAACAACATTCTTTATGGTAGCAGATTGCCAGGTCTTTTCTCCCACTGAGCTGCTGGTGGGTTCCAACTATGGACCTTTTGGTTAGCAGCTCAGCGCTTAACCATCATGCCACCACAGCTCCTTCACAGCACTTGCCATAACTGAATATTACATTATTTATCTGCCCATATGTTCACTTTCATTTTCTTCCATTATAAGGTAAGCTCCTTGAAGACAGCAACTTACTTTTGTTCACCGCTATATACCCAGCTCCTAGAGTAGTACCTGGCCCACTACAGCTTCTCAATAAATATGGAGTAAATGAATTGTGAGCTAGTGGGTTTCATCTCAATGAGTCGTAGAGACAACATGTGCTGTAAGGAATGGGATCTGACCAGAGAAGTCACAGAGCACATGCATCCTGGAAGATGCTGGCTTTGCACTAAAATTATGTTTGTGTTCTCTCTCGCCAAGAAGAGTGTGAGCTCCTTACGGGTGGGGATCACCTGTTCTCATCTATATCCCTGGTGCCCAAAACAAAGCTTGACATAGAGTAAGAACTCAATAGGTATTTATTGAATGAATGAAGAGAGCTGGACTCTAGGATGGAAAAGATGAAGAATTCTATGCCTCAGTTGGAGAGAAGAGGCACCATACCTGAACTGTGTTTTCCTCACTCTGGATCCTAACACATACCCTGACACCTATTTTGCTATTTCTGCCCCTGCCTGGCATGAAAACCAACCACCCCAAGGAGAAGCCCCTGGAGCTGCTACAGGGGCTCAAGATCGAGAAAACGGGTAAGGGTCTGCCTTACCTGTTGGCTGTCGGGTCCTTGCTTCTTTCAGGTAGTAGAGTGCTTTGTCATAGTCTCCTAGGTGGTAGAAGGCCACACCAGACCGGTAAAGGGCTTTGAAGTTCTCCCCTTCCTTTTTCAGAACTTTGAGGCAATACTCCTTGACTCGCTCGTAGTTCACCAGCTCAGCCTGGAGCAGGCAGGCTGTGGAAGAAGAAAGAAAGAATGGGAAATGCCATCAACACAACAATGGTGGCAGGCTCTGTGGGTCTCTCCATGGTTCCTTCTCCCAGAGAAGGTTTAGCAATGTGGTGTGGTAGTTGACACCATGGGATTTGTCATCAAAAGATCCTGGGTCCCAGGACCAGTTTCATCAATAACAAGCTGTGTGACATTGAGCAAGATAACAAGCTTTGCTAAGCTATAAAAGGCAATGATAACAACCATGGCTGATAGTTGTTGAAGGGGCAGGGGTGCTTCAGTGGTAGAATTCTCTCCTTCCTTGTGGGAGACCTGGGTTGGATTCCCAGCCAATGAACCTCAAGTGCAGCCACCATCTGCCTGCCAGTGGAGGCTGGCATGTCGCTATGATGCTGAGCAGGTTCAGTGGAGCTTCCAGACTAAGGCAGACTAGGAAGAGAGGCCTGGTAACACACTTCTGAAAACCAGTCGGTGAAAACCCTAGGATCATAATGGTCTGACCTGCAATTGATCATGGGCTCCATTGTACATGGAGTCATCTTCAGTCAGGGGCTTCTTCAGACAACAATAATATATTACCTGTGCCAGATGCTTCTCTCATTGCTTTACATGTACTAGTTTAAATAATCCTCAAAACACTAGGATTGAGGTACAATCATTATTCCCATTTTACAGATGAGGAAGCTGAGGCTCAGACAGGTTAAGCAATTTTCCAAGGTCACTTGAAAGCGGCAAGACTGGGATTTAAATCAAACTCATCTGGCTCCAGAACCCAAGTTCTTCCTAATTGAGTTGTTGGGGGATTACATAAAATAATGGCTATAAAGGACTTAACATGGAGCTTGGCTCATTGTAAGCACTCAAAAAGTGTTAGTTGATACCATTACAACTCTTTTCAGCTCTCCCATTGGTGACATTTACCTCTGACTTCCTTCAAGTTCCCTTTTGTCCTCTGTCATGTTTGCCTCCGCAGTTCCCGACAGCAGGAGCCTTCTGACAGGTGAATGACCAGCCTCATACAGGGCACTGAGATCTGAGAGGCTGGAGCGGGATGCTCCTCGGCAAGAGGAAGCCGAGGATGCCAGATGCTTGTCCCATTTCTTTACATGTATTAGATGTCCAAGGAGCTCTGGTAGCGTAGTGCCTAAGGCATGTGACTGCTAACCAGAAGGCTGGCAGTTCAAACCCACCAGCCACTCGGAAGGAAGACTGGGCAATGTACTTCCATAGAGATAATGCCTCAGAAACCCAAGGAGGGGTCGCTATGAGTCCAATTGACTGGACAGCAGTGAGTATTAGGTGTCCAAAGTGGGGCTCCCTTTCCATTCCGTAAACAGCCATTGCTGAGTACACCATCTCCCTTTACTGCTTGCTCTCACCAACTCTGAGCCACGGGGCAATCTGGGCTAAGGAAGCTTGCACGACCCTGGAGAGTGAGCTTGGTGAGCGCCTCCTGCAGTCTTGTGCCCCAGGGGCCTCATGTGCTCATCCTAATCCCTGCCCTCTGAGCCACTTCTGCCTCCATTCACTCACTCAACTATTTAGTAGGCATTGACTACAGGCAAAAAGGGAAGTTATACATTTTGGAGGGATTTCAAAAAAAGGGAAAAAGGCACCTATCTGCCTCTTCAAAGTGATTAAGAGCAGGGGTTTGGGAGGCTAAACTGCTGCGCCTGCCCTGATGTGGCTGGCTGGGTGGGGAAGACACCCATGCTCTGGCCCTATCTATGCTGATTTTTCTCCCCTCAGATGCACTGCCTCTGGATGAAGGCCAATCACGCATTTTAATTTAAAAAAAAAAAAAGGTAAAATCTTATTTATTGTGGTAAAATTATATAGTATAAAATTCACCATTTTCACTGTCTTAAAGTGTACAATTCAGCAGTGTTTAGTCCATTCATAAAGCTGTGTAACCACCACGACTCTCTAGTTCAAGAGCATTTTCATCACCCCAAAAGGAAACCGTGGACCTAGTAAGCAGTCAGGTCCCTTTCTCGCCTTCTGACAACCACTAGACTGATTTTAATCTTACAAAGAATCTAACTTCATTGTTTTGACCCTTTAAATAGCTTCCTAAGAATCTGATTTGCCAAGCTTCTTTTTAAGTGACCAGACTTTTCACTGCACATTCTGGACAAACAAACAAAAAACATCCTTTTATAGAGTGAGGAAGAGATGCGCCACACAGTCTCTCAGGCTGAAGGTGTGAGAACCAGGAAGTGCAAGAGAATCAGTCCAGATCTAGAAACTGACCCATCAGGTTTCACTGGCCGCAGGGCAGGAAGCCAGCTGTCAACAGCAGCCACAGACTGGCAAGGAGGGGGACTGATCTTGGCCTTTGTTTTGTCAGCAAAGGGCCTTCAGTAAGGTCTGTTAGCTTTGTATGTGTGTGTGGTGGGGGAATGCTAACCTCTTGGGTGCCCGTGGGTCCCTGTGAACCATACTGTGCTGATGTGCCAGGGGTTTATCACACTAAGCTGATGCCACAAGCTCACGTCCCCTCTCCTCCCTCAGCTGTGGGTCTTGCACCCTCTAGCCGCCTCTTTGATGCAGACTGGGAGGAGATTCTATGAAGACCTTCCTGCCTGTGAACATTACTGGTTGCTACCTGTGTGGGACTGCACTCCAGCATCTGTTCCCAGAGCTACAGGATTTCCTGTCTGTGGCCTCCATGTGCCCTGTCTGAAGTCCTCTTGAGCAAGGCTGAGCAGTGGCCCTCTTCCCATTCAGCTTTCCATCTTTAAACAGACACTTCTGTTTGCTGACCCCAGCAGCCTAGGAAACAGACCCTTTGTTTCTCTTAAAAACAGTTTTTGAGACATCACCCAAAAGGAAAATTACAGACCAATATCCCTCATGAATATAGATGCAAAAATCTTCAACAAAATCCTAGCCAATAGACTCCAACAGCATATCAAGAAAATCATTCATCATGACCAAGTGGGGTTCATACCAGGTATGCAGGGATGGTTCAACATTAGAAAAA
>NW_006921675.1:9653406-9663213 GCF_000298275.1 Orycteropus afer afer | reverse complement strand
AAAAAAAAAAAAAAAAACAGTTTTTGAATGTCTAAAATGGGTCTGAAGATGGAGGCCTGGAAATGGAAAAGTTCACTGAAGAGTAACCAGTCACCCAGCTGCTGTTGAGTCAGCCCGATTCATGGCAACCCCATGTGTGTCAGTAGAACTGTGCTCCATAAGGTTTTCAATGGCTGATTGTTTCAGAAGTAGATTGCCAGGCCTTTCTTCCAAGGTGCTTCTGGGTAGAGCCAAGTCTCCAACCTCTCTGTTAGCAGCTGAGGGTGCTCACCATTTGCACCACCCAGGGACTATGCCCAAGAGCAAAAGGGACTACAGTTAAGCAATTTCTGTAACTCATTTAGTAAAAATGTTTTGAATTCCCTTTGAGATCCAATGGAAGCTGAGATACCTGGCTAGGTACAAGGAATTCAGGCCTACTGGATAGTAGGGCTGGGCTGGTTACAGGGTGTGGAGTCCCTGCTGACGTGAGGCAGAGCAGGAAGATGGAGAAATATAAAGTTAGATAGGGTCCAACTGGGCTGCTGTCCTGAAAGGGCTGGGCTGAGAGATGAAATCCAGAAAAGAAGTCAGGGGTGCCAGGCTAGAGCTCTCAAGGAGCAAACGGGGTAGAGGAGGGTGGTAAGAAACGATGTGGAAAGCTGCCTTGAGTTGTGCCTATGTGATTTTTAAGTACCTGCTTTGAGTAGGGAGCTACGAGGGCTATATATAGTAAGCACACAGGATGGGTAAGATGGCATGTTTGTGTGCACATTTTAGAGATGTGGAAGAAGGAGAGGCTACCAGGTGGGCTCCTGATTGTTCTTTCCACATCAGTGTGCCCACTAAACAGGGCAAGGGGGACATATCGGATCCTCTGAACAGGTCATAGTGGCCCGTGGCCAGCCGGTGTGGGTTTTTTTATTTTCTTTTTTTAAAACTTTTTATTGTGATTTGGATGAAAGTTTACAGAGCAAATTCATTTCCCATTCAACAATTCATACACATTTTGTTTCATGACATTGATCGCAGTCCCCATAATGTAACAGCTCTCTTCCCACTTCCTCCTTGTGATTACCTTTTCCCTGTGTCATTTTCTATGCATTCCTGCCGTCTGAGCTTCCTCCCTGCACAAATGCTGCCTTTCTGATCTCCCAAGGTTGATTGGTCTAAGAGGTGCACCTGCCTGGTGTAATTATTTCTCTTGTAGGACTGTCTCTTGTTTGGCTGAAAGTTAAGCTATGGGAGTGAGTTCAGTTCCAGGCCTGAAGGGTGACTAGGGGCCTTAGTTTCAGCGGTTTCACCAGTCTCTATCAGCAGCCAGTGTGTTCTTCTCACCCTTATTAACCCCTTACCCTATGTCAGTGGTGGTGCTAAGTACTTTATTTACACTGAATCTTTTAATTTTCACAACAACTCTATGAAACAGGTTCTATCTTTATCCTTCTTTTATAGATGATGAATCTGAGTTCTAGAGAATTAACTTGTTGAAGGTAACTCAGGTAGGAGTTGGAGGAATTAGGGTATCAACCCACTTCTACCAGATCCCCAAGACTTCTCTTCATCACTGGGGTACCTGCAGGCCTGCATCTGAAGCCCTTGGAGCCCATGCCAACTCTGGTGAAAAACAGGTCATCTGTGCATATTGCATTTCCTCTGTAGTATAGGGCCAAAACAAGGCAAAACATGACACCAAACACCCAGGGCTGTGGGGATCAGGTGATGAACCAGTCAGCTCCTGTCCTCCTAGAGCTGGTAGACTGTTGGAGAAGGCAGACTATACATTATCTCAAATAACCACATGTGGTCCAAGCACAGTGAAGGAGAAGAGTGTGGAAACATACAGGGGGGCCCCTCAGTATAAATGGAGGGCTTCTTAGAAGAAGTGGCCTTTAAGCTGATATCTGAAGGCTGAGTGTTATATAGGTCAAAGCTCTCAATCTTGGCACTATTGACATTATAGGCTGGATGATGTTTTGTGGAGGGTTGTCCTGCTTTGTAGGATGTATACCAGCATCTCTGGCTCCTACTCAGTAGATGACAATATCAACCCTCTCCACCCCTGGTTGTGACTTCTCTAGATATTGTCAAGTGAACCTTGGGAGTAAGATCACTCATGGTTGAGAGCCATAGATCTAATTAAAAGAAGAATAAGGTGTCTACACAGAGCTGGGAGAAAAAAAAAAAACAAAACTCATGGCCTAGTAAAATTTCCTGGCTGAAGTGGAGACAGAAGGGAAGGGCAAACAGGGTGAAACTAGAAATGCAAGAAGAAACCAGGACACAAAGGCCCTTCTGGTTCATGTTGAGGACCTGGGACTTTATTTTAAGGCAAGAGTGAATTTGGATGATAATATGATGGTGCCTGGACTGACTACAGTGGAGGCAGAAAGGCAGGGAGAAATGGATCCATTTAAGTGGCATTCAGGAGGCAGAAATGACTATCAGCACTAGGGAACCCTCAAAATATTTTCCTTCCATTGTCCATAGTCACATTGTTACTGAACTTCATCCAGGAGATCTTAGATTGTCATTTGGATTTACTAATGATTCACAAGTGCTCTCTCAAGCTGGACTCTATTTGAATTAAGGCTTATAAAATGGGTGTCTTTATGCTTTGCACTATGGCATAAATCAATATTTCAAAGTGCACCAGCCTGAGCATCAGGACAGCTGTATTCTAGTCCCAACTCTGCCACTAGCCAAAATGGCTTTATCTTAGCTGAGGTGACAGTCTTAATATCAGATAGAGAACACTTTAAGCCAGTATCTGTTAGAAGAGATATAGATAGACATTTCATAGTGATGAGTCAATTAATCAAGAAGATTTAATAATCATAAAAATATATGCACTCAACATCCAAACCAAACCAAACTCACTGCCATCGAGTCAATTCCAACTCATAGCAACCCCCTTTGGGATTCCAAGGCAGTAAATCTTTACAGAAGTAGATTGCTCAGTCTTCCTTTCGCAGAGTAGCTGGTGGGTTTGAACTGCCAACCTTCTGGTTAACATCAGGGCACCTAGAAAGTAAATACTGATAGAATTGAAATGATAAATAGACAGTACTACAATAATAGATGGAGACCTCAATACACCACTTTCAATATTGGACAGAATATCTAAAA
Organism: Orycteropus afer afer; assembly: GCF_000298275.1. Classification (NCBI taxonomy): domain Eukaryota; kingdom Metazoa; phylum Chordata; class Mammalia; order Tubulidentata; family Orycteropodidae; genus Orycteropus; species Orycteropus afer. The sequence continues at coordinate 9,660,105 of NW_006921675.1, read as the reverse complement.
AGAAGATCAACAAGGAAACATATGACCTGGATGGCACTATAAATCAATTATATTTAACAGACATATAGAGAACACGCCACCCCCAAACAACACAATGTACATTCCACTCCAGTGTACATGGATCATTCTCCAGGTTAGACCACATGTAAGGTCATAAACCAAGTACAGATAATTTTTTAAATATTGAAATTATGCAAACTATTTTCTGTGCTCATAATGGAGTAAAGCTAAAGTGAATAACAGGAAAAAAAAAAACCTAGAAAAACACAAACATATGGAAACAAAACAACACACTATTAAACTACCAATGGATCAAGGAAGAAATCACAAAATTGTTAGAGTCAAATGAAAATGACAGCCCGACATACCAAAACTTATGAAAGGAATTTTACACCAACAAATGCCTACATGAAAAAAGAAGAAAGGTCTTAAATTAACAACCTAACTTGACAACTCCAAGAACTAGAAAGAGAAGAGTAAAATAAGCTAAAACCTACTAGAATAAAGGAAATAACAAGAATCAGAGCAGCAATCAATAAAATTGAAAACAAAAAAAAAAAACAATAATCAATAAAAAAAAGCTCATTCTTTGAAAAGATCAATAAAACTGACAAACTTTTAGTTAGAATGACAAAGAAAAAAAGAGAAAAGATGAAAATAACCAAAATAAGAAATTAAAGAGGGGACGTTAAAATTAATCCGAAAGAAAGAAAGAGAATTAGGATAGACCATTATCAACAACTGTACAGCAACAAACTGGACAACCTCGATGAAATGGACAAATCCTCAGAAGTCACCTACCCAAACTGACTTAAGAGGAAATAGAAAATCTCAGCAGATCCATAACAAGTGAAGAGATCAAATCAGTGATCAAAACCCCCAACCAGAAATAATCATAGACTGGACAGCTTAGCTGGAAAATTCTATCAAATATTTAGGAAAGAACTGACATCAATACTGTTTAAATTCTTCCAAAGACAGAGAAAGAAAGAATATTCCTTACTTTATTCTATGAAACAAAATATAACCCCGATACAAAACCAGACAAAGACATTACAAGAAAAGAAATCTACAGGCAAATAGCTCTTATGAATACAGATGCAAAAATCCTCAACAAAATACTAGCGAACAGAATTCAACAGCATATTAAAAGCATACACCATGACCAAGTGAGATTTATTGCAGGAATGCAGGGATGGTTCAACATTACAAAATCAACACATTACACCACATCAAGAGAACAAAGGAAAAGAAACACATGATCATCTCCATGGATGCAGAAAAAGTATTTGATCAAATCCAACACCCTTTCTTGAGGAAAGCCCTAAGGAAGACTGGAATAGAAGGGAAATTCCTCAATATGATTTAGGGCATGTACAAAAAGCCAACAACCAACATTATACTTAATAGAGAAAGACAGAGAGTTTTCCCCCTTGAAATTGGAAACAAGACAAGGATGCACACTCTCACTTCTATTCAATATTGTATTAGAAGTCCTAGCCACAGCTAAGATGAGAAAAAGAAATTAAAGGTATACAGATTGGAAAAGAAGTAAAATTATCTCTATACATGGATGGTATGATCCTATATTATAAAATCCCAAGTTGTCCACAAAAAAACTTCTACAGCTAATAGCAGAATTTAGCAAAGTCATAGGGTACAAGGTAAACAAACAAAAGTCAATTGTAGGAAGACTCATATCCCTGGTTTTAAAACATATGCAGCTATGGTCATCAAACAGCCTAGTACTGGTATAACAACAGACACAAAGACCAATGGAGCACAATTGAGAGTCCAGAAATAAACGCACACTTTTATGGCCATCTGATTTTTGACAAGAGTGCTAAGTCCGGGGGAAAGAGGAGTCCTTTCAAAATAGGGGCTGGGAAAATTGGATTTCTACATACAACCATAAGCAGAAAAATGAAACAGGATCCATGCCTCACACCATACACAAAAACAAATTCAAAATGGATTAAGGACCTAAAAGTGCAAACTAAAACGATAAAATTCTTAGAAGAACAAGCAGGGGCAACACTGTCAGGCCTAATTTTTAACAATGGGCAAAGGCACAAACAACAAAAGGCAAAATACATAAATGGGACCTCCTCAAAATAAAAACTTTTGTTCATCAAAAGACTTTACCAAAAAAAATTAAAAGATAAGTTAACAACTGGGAGAGTACCTTTGGAAGCCATATCCCCAATAAGAATCTAACAACCAAAATATATATAAAACTTTGACAAATTAACAGCAAAAAGACAACCCAATCATAAAATGGGCAAAGGACTTGAATATGCCTCCAACAAAGGGGACGTTCAAATGGCCACCAAACACATGAAAAGCTGCTCACTGTCATTAGCCATCAGAGAGATGCAATCAAAATCACAATGAGATACAAGTTTACTCCAACCAGGATGGCTAAGATTAAGGAAAACAACAAATGTTGGCAAGGATGTGGAGATACTGGAAACCTTACCCTTTGCTGCATAGAATGTAAAATGGTACAGCCATTGTGGAAAACAGTCTGGTGGTTCCTTAAAAAACTGAAAACAGAACCACCATTGTTGTTTTGTGCCGTCGAGTTGATTCCGACTCATAGTTACCCTATAAGACAGAGTAGAATTGTCCCATAGGGTTTCCAAGGCTGTAATCTTCACAGAAGCAAACAGTCACATCTTTCTCTCATAGAACTACTATATGATCAGCAGTTGTACTTCTACATACCTACCCAGAAGACTTGAAAGCAGAGACTATAAGACTTGTCCACAAATGTTCAATGTAGCCCTATTCACAAGAGGCAAAAGGTGGAAGTAACCTAAATGCCCATCATCAGATGAATGGATAAACAAATGTGGTATATAATACAACAGAGTACTAATCAACCAGTAGGAGAAATGATGTCTTAATACATGCAACAATACGGATGGATCTGGAAGACATTATGCTGAGTGAAATAAGTCAATCACAAAAGGACAAATATTGCATAGCCTCACTTATATAAAAAGAAAAGAAAAGATAAATGCATAGAAAACAAAGTTTATTAGTGGCTACCAGGGGTGGGAGGAAGGGGGACAGGAGAGGTTAATAGTAATGGAAAATCACTTTGATTAAGGGTAGGATTGCTGGTTACTGTAATTGCTGTCAGTAAGTTGTACACCTGTCAAAAGTTAAATTAGCAAAATTTGTGTGATAAATATATTTACAACAATGACAGAAAAAGAGAATGAGAGCGTAATTGCTGAGGCTGCTTATGTACAAGCAAAACTTCACAGGATTTGGTTTCTTGGTTTGGAAGTTTAGGGTCATGGTTTCATGGGCTATCCCAGTTAAATTGCCTCAAAACATATTTAGTGCTTCTGTTCTACCTCCTAGTTTGATGTGTCATGCCTGGGGTAATAATGAAAGCTTGCAAGCAGCCATCCAAGGCACAACAATTGGTTTCTATTCATCTGGAACAACAGAGGAAGAAGGAGAATCAGGAATAGGAAGAGGATATGGAATGTGTGGCCAATTGCTTCCATGAACAACTGCCTCCTTTTCCATCAGACCAGAAGAACTAGATGATGCCCGGCTACCATCAGTGAACATTTTGATCAAAGATTCTACTGAAGAATCCTGACCAAAAGGGAGAAAATGCAGAACACAATCTCAAATTATTGTGGATTTCCTGGAATCATAAAGGTTGCATGAACACCTGACGCTACTGCCATGAAATAATCTTTAACCCTTAAACCAAAATATCCTCAGAAGTCTTCTTGAAACTAAACACTAGTTTAGTTTAACTAGTAAAAAATATCTGCCTGGAGCATTATGCTCATTTAAGAACCATCTGCATGGGATCAAATTCATAACAGCAAGTTGCAAGATTTTATTATATAGGAACCTTAGGAAGAAGTGAATTTGTTAATGGGGGGAGGAACAAATTAGAGAAGGAGAGTGAGAATGGTCGTACAACTCAAAGAACGTAATCAGTGTCACTGTATTTTGCATGTGTTAATGGTTGGATTGGTCCATGTTTTGCTGTGTATATTCTCAACAACAACATGCTAAAAAAATTTTAAAAATGGCTTTCACTCCCTGGCTTCTGTTTCTCAACTATAAAATGAGGGCCTGAATCTCATTGAATAATCTCTACCATCTGTTTAAATCTAACTCTATGAATTTAAACATTTGCCACTTAATAGAAGGATGGAATCATTTTCTTGATTACTCTTCAAAAGTAATTCTATTCCCTCTATTAATTACAGTGAGGTAGATCCTATAAGGGAACTCTGGTAGCATAGTGCCTAAGGCATTTGACTGCTAACCAGAAGGCTGGCGGTTCAAACCCACCAGCCATTCCTCAGAAAGAAGGTTGGGCAATCTACTTCTGTAGTGATACTGCCTCGGCAACCCAAGGCGGGGTCGCTATGAGTCGGGTACGACTCAATGGCACATAACAACAACAACAACAACAAGGAAACCCAGCATTCAAACTTGTGACCTGGAATGGAAATTAGGGCTTTCTAATTACTTTAAGGGAGCTCTGGTAGTGTAGTACCTAAAGCAGTTGACTGCTAACCAGAAGGCTGGCAGTTCAAACCCACTCCTCGGAAGGAAGGTTGGGCAATCTACTTCCGTAGTGACACTGCCTCGGTAACCCAAGGCGGGGTCGCTATGAGTCAGATCTGACTCAATGGCAGTGAATAAGACAACAATTCCTCTCCAGTGTGGATATATACATATATGTGTATGTATATATAGGAGTCACTGGATGGTGCGAATGGTTCAGCCCTTGGCTACTAACTCAACAGGTAGTGGTTCAAATCCACCCAGAGGCACCTCAGAGAAAAGGCTTAGTGATTCACTTCCTAAAAATCACAGCCATTGAAAACACTATGGAGCACAGTTCTGTGAAACACATGGGTTTCCATGAGTCAGAATTGACTTAATGGCAACTGGTCTGGTTCTGGGATGTATATATGTCCATCATGAAGATGATACAGGACCTGGCAGCATTTCATTCTACTATACACATAAGGTTGCCATGAGTCAGAGTTGATATGACAGCAATTAACAATCTTTTCCCCCCATAGAAATTGGCTTTTCTGATGTAGTCTTCCCAAGGTGAGGTTCTGGGGCTATTAGCCCTCAGAGGAGAAGCCATTGAAAGGAGAAGGTAGGATAGAGAGGGAACTTGTTCCCTTCTGTGGCCTGGACTCTGAGGCTATTTTTAGATTCAAAGATGCAGTCACTGGGTGGCAGAAAAGGTGCAGGGCAGGGAGACACCTCTGCAGCGGACACATGATGATGGACCTGGGCTCTCAGACAACGATACACAGGAGCCCTTTGAAGGAAATGTTATTAACCGTCTGAGCTCCCTGGTCTTCTGCTGTCTGAATAAATGCTACAGCCTGGAATCAGCCTTGCTATGGAGAATTAAAACAAGCTTGTATCCATGCTTGGGCAAAAGCACTAGATGAGAAACCATCTTCCTCCAGCCAGCCTGATGGCAGAGACATCAGTGCAATTAACAAGGGACTGGGAAATTTAGGAGTGAATGGGGCTGTAAATCTCCAACCAGCCCTCCCTTGTGGAGATTTCTCCTCCACAGCCAATCTTGGGTGGCTGGGATGTAATTTTATTAAAAGAGCTACCAGGCTTTCTTACAGCTCCATGAAAGTGTCTGCAGTCAGAATCAGCACCCTAAAGAACTGTATTGTATCCTCAGGCACATACACAGAAAAAATCAGCAGTTTGATGTCCCTGAAAACAGCAGCCATCATGAGACCTCAGGCTAAGACATGTCAGGTTCTCCTTGCCTCCCAGCTCTGGCAATGACTTTGTTTTTGTTTCTCCTGCACGCAGGGCATAGTGACTGCCTGGGCAAAATGCCACATATTGGCATGAGATGAAGGGAACCTAGATGAGAAAAAACAAGTACCTGTAGCCAGTGGCTTTCTTCTTATAGTTGCTTCACTATAGTTTGCCTTTATCTGCTGAATAGAAGGAACCACCCATCTGGGGCCAGGTGGGAGGAGTAGGAATCCACGCTATGAGCTTGCCTCCCTCTGGTCACCCTTTGAGAGGTGGACCCAGCAAGGGGCTATTACATTGCTGGGGAGGAAATCTTCCCCAAAGTTAACCAAATTATTTGTTTTCGAATTTATTTCAAACAGCAATGGTAAAATGGAAGGAGACGGGGCACTGGACAGAAGTGACATCGAAAATGTTTAATAATGAGGGTAGGTGATAGCCAAATTGAACAGGCACATGCCAGTTGTGTCAGTTCTGGGCTGTTCTGGCTAAAATCCAATGCCAGTTCTGGAGAAACAGTTCTGGGCTGGAATCTGAGCTCTGCCACTTACCAGCACAGCCCCTTGAGCAAGTTAATCTCCTTGGATCTCCTTCTTCTCATGTGTTAAATGAAGATAATATTTTATCTTGTGGGAGCTCTTATATCATAAAATGAGGTAATAAATATATGCTATACACTTTGGTGGCACAGTGGTTAAAGCATTTGGAAGCCAACCAAAAGACTGGCAGTTTAAATCCACCAGCCTGCTCCACAGGAAAGAGGAGGCAGTCTGCTTCCATAAAGATTTACAGCCTTGGAAACCCTATAGGACAGTTCTACCCTATCCTATAGGGTCACTATGAGTTGGAATTGATTTGGTGGCATTTGGTTTGGTTTTTGGTTTATATAGCTCACACAGT
>NW_006921675.1:9648685-9650156 GCF_000298275.1 Orycteropus afer afer | reverse complement strand
TTCCGACCTAAGGGGCTCATCTTCTGGCACTATATTGGACAGTGTTTCAGAGCTATTCATAAAGTTTCCCAGTAATATATCAGACTGTGTTTCACGGCTTTTCATAAGGTTTTCACTGGCCGATTGTTTGAGAAGCAAATGGCCTCTTCTTTCTTCCAAGTCTGTCTTAGCCCAGAAGTTTTGCTGAAACCTGCCTACCAAGGGTAACCCTGATGGCATTTTGCAACATGGTGGCATAGCCTCCAGCCTCATAGCAACATGTAAGCCACCACAGGATGACAAACTGACAGACAAGTCCGTCTCCCTTAGTTGTTCCTAACCCCTCTGCACCTACCTACCTCAGACGACGGGCTTAAAATAGAGCATGCACAAGCAAAAAGTAGCCCCCAAGCTCCAGCCCACCTACTTCAGGCCCTGGCCTTAATACAGAGCCACACCCAGGCAAAAAACATCCTCTAACCCCTGGGCCTGCCTACCTCAGGCCTGGCCTTCATAAAGAGGCACACCCAAGCTAAAAACAGCCTCCAAGCCTCCTGCCCACCTACCTCAGGCTCCGGCCTTAATATGGAGCCACACCCAAGTGAAAAACAGCCTCCAAGCCTCAGGCCCATCTACCGTAGGTCCCAGCCTTTATAAAGAGCCTTCCTCAAGTGAAAAGCAGCCTCCCCATCCCAGGTCTGCCTACCTCAGGGCACAGCCTTAATAAAGAGCCTCTCCCAAGTGAAAAGCAGCCCCCAAGCCTCGGACCAGGCCTATTCTCCAGAAGAGTGATGAAAATATAGTATGTGCAGTGAAATGATGGAGACTATTACTCCAGGAAAGATCTTCAGTGACATAGTGGGTAAGGCATTTGGCTGTTAACCAGAGGTCAGTGGCTCAAATCCACCAGCTGCTCCACAGGAGGAATATGAGGCAATCTACTTCTGTACAGATTTACAGCCTTGGAAACCCAATGGGGGTCACTATGAGTGAGAATTGACTTGATGGCAGTAGGTTTATTACTCTATGAAGTCCCATATCCAGGAGTACAATGACCTATCCAATGCCATCTTTCCCTGAAAGTGCTGATTTTCTTGTCCCCATACACAAATTCTTAAATTCACAAGTCTGAAAACAGTTTTCTTCTATTTCTCACTGTTTGGTATGATCTAGGATGTACATAAACTCACATTTACCCAGAATGTTTCCTAAGGCTAGGCTTGATGCATATAAGGCAGGGTGGTTTCCCTATTTGGGATCAGGGGGTCTTCTATGCAGAGAACATTACAAAAGCAGCTTTGAAGCCAGGAAAGGGAATTTGAGGGAAAGAACAAGATGGAGTTCTGGGCCTATTTTCTTCTCACCAATTAGACAGCCTCTGAGTCAACAGTAGGTTTTGATCCTCTCCCCAAACCCTCCACAATGAAACAGTGCTGTCTGCTGCTGTCCTCAGCCACTTCCTGCACTGTGAATGGAATGGATTCCACAGTCA
>NW_006921675.1:9634154-9647790 GCF_000298275.1 Orycteropus afer afer | reverse complement strand
CACATGTGTGCAAAAAAGTGTTCTCAGGCAGATTATTAATTTGGACATTTTGGATACTTTTCTTCTTAGTGACTAGAAGCTTCTTACCGGAGAACAGGAGCCCAGGCAAGGGAGATGAGGAAATGGGGCAGAAAGATGAAGAGCCCCGTGGTGAAGTCAGAAGGATCTAGCCCTGCCCCAGAGCATCTGTCCTCCCAAAGGGATGAGAAGAGTGAGAGCAGCTGACTTTTATTACGCATGAACGGGTCAGCCAGTGTTCCAAACATCAACTCATTTAATCTTGATAAGAACCAGGGTTTCAGACGGATTCATTCCAGTTCGACCTTCTGTTGAGAATTTGCATTTATACCCACTCCTCGGAAGGAAGGTTGGGCAATCCTACTTCCGTAGTGATACTGCCTCGGAAACCCAAGGAGGGGTCGCTATGAGTAGGGGCTAACTTGACGGCACATGACAACAACATGACAACCCTATACATGGGAGCTCTGGTAGCGTAGTGCCCAAGGCACTTGACTGCTAACCAGAAGGCTGGCGGTTCAAACCCACCAGCCACTCCTCTGAAGGAAGATGGGGCAATCTACTTCCATAGTGATACTGCCTCGGAAACCCAAGGAGGGGTCACTATGAGTTGGGTCCGACTCGACGGCACGTAACAACACAATCCCGTATACACTGAATCAGAATCTACATTTTAACAAGATTCCCAGGTGATTCTTACGTATACATAAGATACATAAAATTGTATTCTTTATTATACATAAGATCATTCTTATGTATACCTGGATATCTTGTTAAAATGTAGATGCAGATTCAATATATGTGGGGTCAACATGCAAATTCTCAGCAGGGGGTCAAATCAGAATGCTAACAACCTATGAGGTAGGTGAACTAATGTCTCCTTCAGCATAAGACCAGAAGAAATGGGTGGGGCAGAGCTACCGTCAGTTTTGATCAAGGACCCAATAGATGGATCCTGATCAAAAGGAGAAAAAATGTGGAAGAGAACTTAAAATTTTTATGTAAACCTGCTTACAGGATACATTGAGACCAGGTGAGACCCTAAATCTCTTTTTAATAAATGGAAACAGTTTTTAAGCACAGAACCAAAATTATCCCATGAAGTCATTTTTAAACTAAACAAGAGTTTCTAAACCAAAAGACCAAACTCACTGCCATCGAGTCATTCCCAATTCATAGTGACCCCTCCTGGGTTTCTGAGGCTATAAATCTTTACAGGAAGTAGATCACACAGTCTTCCTTCCGTGGAGCAGCTGGTGGGTTTGAACTGCTGACCTTCCAGTTAGCAGTCAAGTGCGTTATCCACTATGCCACCAGATCTCCTTAAAAGTTTAGCTCAACTAATAAAGAATGTTTCCCTTGTGCACTGTGCACTTTCAAAGAATATCTATATGAGATCAAATTGAAGCACAGATTAGAACTTTAAAAGTGAAAGATGTAAGTTAATGGTGGTGAAATAATATAGGTAGAAATAGAATGGTGACACAATGTGAAGGATGTAACTATTGTCATTGAACTGTTATTAAAAACTATCATTAAAAATCGTTGAAGGTGTGCATATTTTGTTCTATATTTTTCACCAAAAAAATAAAGAAGGAACCTATGAGGTAGGGTCTAATATTACACCCATGTTTTTGATGAGGAAACTGAGGCCCAAGGAAGTTAAGTGAAGACTTGTTCAAGGTCATAAAGTTAGTAAGTGTCAGAGTTAGGATTTGAACTTAGCCTGTCTGGCACCTGCAACTGTGCCCTTAACCATTATGCATACTGCCCTCCTAGGATGCTCAACTGCCTGCAATGAATTTGAATTCAGTTCCTTCATTAGGCAGATTTGAGGCATGGGTTCTGCCTTCTGTGAGGTTTAAGTGTGAGACCCTGATGGTGCCAAACTGTGCTCACATTACGTGTATGTGCTTCTGATCTGGAAGCTTCCCACGTAACCCTCTAAGATCTTCTACCCCACTTGTTTCTCTGCATTCAGAGAGGAAAAACCAAACCAAGTGCAGAGTTTTCATTACAGTTTTGTTTGTTTAATTTCCTGTGACAAATCTTAGGCTGAAACCAACAGCAGCTCCAGGTGCAATGAGAATCCACTGTTATCCTTGTTGTTAGGTGGCACGGAGTTGACTGAAATGACTCATTTCTAGTTTTTCCCTGTAACAGCCCCTACCTCAGCTAGTGCTTGCACACTAAGCTCAAAATTATTTTTGTTGTTGTTGTTATGTGCCATCGAGTCAGACCCAACTCATAGCGACCCCTCCTTGGGTTTCTGAGGTGGTATCACTACAGAAGTAGATTGCTCAACCTTCCTTCCAAGGAGTGGCTGGTGGGTTTGAACCACCAGCCTTCTGCTTAGCAGTCAAGTGCCTTAGGCATTATGCTACCAGAGCTCCCATGGTTAAAGATATTGAACATTTTTTCATGTGTTTATGTTTATTTGTCATCTGTATATCTTCTTCATCTGCTGACGTGGCATGACTCAAAATGAGAAGAAACAGCACTAAACATTCATTAATAACTGGAATGTGGAATGTACAACATTCGAGGAAACTTAGAAGTTGTTAAAAATTAAATGAAACTCATAAAGACTCACATCCTAGGCATTAATGAGCTGAACTGGGTTGGTATTGGCCATTTAGAATCAGACAATCATATGGTCTACTAGGCAGGGAATGACAAATTGAAGAGAAATAGCATCACATTTATCATCTAAAAGAACCTTTGAAGAACTATCCTAAAGTATAAAGATGTCAGTGAGAGGATAATACCCATATGTTTACAAGGAAGTCTACTTAATACTACTATTGTTCTAATTTCCATACCAATTACTAAAGCCAAAGGTGAAGAAATTGAAGATTGTTACTAACTTCTGCAGTCTAAAACATGCAATCAAGATATTGATAATTACTGGGGAGTGGAATGCAAAAGTTGGAAACTACATCAGTAATTGGATACTTTGGTGATAGAAATGATGCTGGAGACTACATGATAGAATTTTGCAAGACAATGATTTATTTTTTTGCAAATACCGTTTTTCAACAACCTAACATTTATACGCGTGGACCTCACCAGATGAAATACACAGGAATCAAATCGACTACACCTGTGGAAAGAGACAATGGAAAAGCTCAAGAAAATCAGTCAGAACAAGGCCAGGAACTGTGGAACAGATCATTAATTACTCATATGAAAATTCAAGTTGAAGCTGAAGAAAATTAAAACAAGTCCACGAGAGCCAAAACACAACTTCGAGTGTATCCCAACTGAATTTTGATACTATCTCAAGAATAGATTTGATGCACTGAATTCCAGTGACTGAAGACCAGATGAGTTATGGGATGACATCAGCAATATCATATGTGAAGGAAGCAAAAGGCCATTAAAAAGAAAATAAATGAAGAAAAGACCAGAATGGGTGCCAGAAGAGACAATGAAACTTGCTCTTGAATAGAGAGTAGCAAAAGTGAATGGAAGAAATATTGAAATAAAAAAGCTGAACAGAAGATTTTAAAGGGAGGCTCAAGGAGACAAAAGTACTATAAAGAAATGTGCAAATACCTGGAGCTAGAAAACCAAAAGGGAAGAACATGCTCAGCATTTCTCAAGCTGAAAGAACTGAAGAAAAAATTCAAGCCTCGAGTTGCAATATTGAAGAATTCTATAGGCAAAATATTGAATGATGCATCAAAAATGGAAGGAATACACAGAGTCACTGTACCAAAAAGAACTGGTCGATGTTCAGAATGTAGCATTTCAGAATGTAGCATATGATAAAGAACCAATGGTATTGAAGGAATAAGTCCAAACTGCACTGAAGGAACTTGCAAAAAAACAAGGCCTCAGGAATCAATGAAATAGCCATTGATATGTTTAAAAAATGGTGCAGTACTGGAGGTGCTCACTCATTTATGCCAAAAAATTTGGAAGACAGCTACCTGGCCACCTGACTGGAAGAGATCAATATTCGTGCCCATTCCAAAGAAAGGTGATCCAGCAGAATGTGGAAGTCATTAAACCATATCATTAATATCACACGCAAGTAAAATTTTGCTGAAGATAATCCACAAATGGTTGCAGCAGTACACTTCTAGGGAACTGCAAGAAATTCAAGGCAGATTCCAATGAGGATATGGAATAAGGGATATCATTGCTGACATCAGATGGATCTTGGCTAAAAGCAAAGAATACTAGAAGGAGGTTTACCTGTATTTTATTGACTCTGCAAAGGCATTTGATTGGGTGGATCATAACAAATTATGGATAACATTGCAAAGAATGGGGCTTCCAGAACACTTAATTGTGCTTAGAAGGAACCTGTACATACATCAAGAGGCAGTCGTTTGAACAGCACAAAGGGATATTGAATGGTTTAAAATCAGGAAAGGTATGCATCAGGGTTGTATCCTTTCACCATACTAATTCAATCTGTATGCTGAGCAAATAATCTGAGAAACTGGACTATGAAGAGGAACACAGCATCAAGATTAGAGAAAGACTCATAAACAAGCTGTGATATGCAGATGACACAACCTTGCTTGCTGAACATGAAGAGGACTTGAAGCACTTACTGATTGAAGATCAAAGACTACAGCCCTCAGTATGAGTTACACCCCATAAAGAAAATGAAAATTCTCACAACTGAACCAATAAACAACATCACGATAAATAGAGAAAAGATTGAAGTTGTCAGGGATTGCATTTTACTTGGTTCCACAATCAGTACCCATGGAAGCAGCAATCAAGAAATCAGACATCATATTTCACTGGGCAAATCTGCTGCAAAAGATCTCTTTGAAGCATTAAAGAGCAATGATGTGACTTTGAAGACTAAGGTGCACCAAACCCAAGCTATTGTATTTTCAGTAGCCTCACACGCATGTGAAAGCTGGACAATGAAAAAGGAAGATCGAAGAAGAACTGATGCATTTGAATTGTGGTGCTGGCGAAGAATACTGAAAATACCATAGACTGCTAGAAGAATGAACTGATCTGTCTTGGAAGAAGTACAGCTGGAATGCTCCTTAGAAGCGAGAATAGCCAGATTTTGTCTCACTCGCTTTGGTCATGTTGTCAGAAGGAACCAGTCCTTGGAAAAGGATATGATGCTTGGCAAAGCAGAAGTTCAGTGAAAAGGGGGAAGCCCTGAAGGAGATGGACTGACACAGTGGCTGCGATGATGGACTCAAGCGTAGCAAAGATTGTGAGGTTGGCACAGGAGCTGGCAGTGTTTCGTTCTGTTGTGCATAAGGTCGCTATGCATCAGAGCTGATTTGAGGGCACATAACAACAACACACCCTCTTCAGTGAAATGTCTCTTCATGCCTTCTGTCCATTTAATTGGATTGTTTGATTTCTTGCTATTGGGTTTTGGGTGTTCTTTATATATTCTAGATACCAGTTGGGTGTTCTTTATATATTCTAGATACCACAGAGATGTGGTTTGCAAATATATCTCCCACTCTATAGCCTGTTTTTTTATCCTCTTCACATGGACTTTTGCAGAGCAGAAGTTTTTAATTTTGATAAAGTCTAATTTATCTCTTTTTTCCTCTTGGCATCATCTAAGAACTCTTTGCTCACCCTACATGCTCCCAAAATGTCCTCCTATGGTTTTTTTTTCCTACAAGTTTTACTCTTACATTTTAGCTTTAATCTGCAATCTGTTCTGAGTTAATTTTTATTTAATGTGTGAGGTGTCAATTCATTTTCTTCCCTCCCTCCCTCCCTTCCTTCCTTCCTCCTTTTCCTTATTGCAGTGGCTAGAAGGCTAGAACTTCTAGTATTATGTTGAAGAAAAGTGGCGAGAGTGGAGATTCTTGCCTTGTTCTGATCTAAGGAGAAAACATTCAGTTCTCATCATTGAGTATGATGTTAGCTGTAGGGTTTTTGAAGATACTCTTTACTAAGATCAGGTAATTTCCCTCTATTTCAAACTTGTTGAGAAATTATTAGCTTTCATACCTGTGACTTTCCTAGTGTCATACAACACCTGTGTAGTGCTACAGCTTTCACAGAACATGTTGGGTAGTCTCTTCTAATAACCGTGGTACACAAAGTCTTTTAGTTTTACAAAGAACTATATTCTTTTCCACCACCACATTCTCAAGTCAGGAGATTTGAGCACTGCAGTTATCTATGAAATGTATTTTATTTTCCATTCCAGACTAGCAACTTCAGGGCATCTCTGAATACCCCACACAGTACCTGGCATAGTGCTTGGCACATAGCTCGCTGAACCTCAGGGCAACTCTAGTAATAAGTATGATTAGCCCTGCTTTCAGAAGTTGAGGTACAGGAACATTAGATGGCTTGTTAAGGCCATTCAGTTTATAGGGAAAGAGCCAGGGTTGTCTAATCCTAAACTCTACATTTGTTCCGGAGCTCTGGTGGCACAGAGCCTAAGGCATTTGACCTAACCAGCCACTCCTTGGAAGGAAGATTGGGCAATCTACTTCTGTAATGATACCACCTCTGAAACCCAAGAAGGGGTCGCTATGAGTCAGAACCGACTTGACAGCAGTGAGGGTTTTTTTTTTTTTTTTTTTAATGTTGGTTTCACTCCAGCAGAGCTGGTGGTACCAGGTAATAACCTGGACTCGCTCATCTTTAAAGGTCTTTTCCAAGTCTAAAGCACCGAGAATCTGTGTCAGGAGGGTGGCTAGTTCAGGGAGATAGAGCCCTACAAGTGGCTGTATCTTTGTTCTCACCAGTATCTGTTTTCCCTGCCTGGGCACATACAGAGTTCTCCCACTACTGCTGCTCCCACTGCCAAGAGCCATTTGACTTTATCTAGTGGGATAACTCTCCTCCTATTCCACTCACATTAATTTCTAATTGCTGACCTATTTTTCCAACCAAATACATTTGCACTAATTCAAACACAAACATTGCCAAGTGTTTTTATTCTCTTTGTTTTTGCAACACTCTCTTTGAAGACCTCTCCCTTCTACCATTACCAAGCTGCTCTTGGTTTTCCCATCCTCTGAATTCTTTACATAGATGCCCCCAGGTTTGGGGTCCCTACCAGAGCTGCTGATTCCTTCTCACCATCATTGCACAAATTGGTACAGATGGTCTTAGCACATTTATTCAATAATGATTCATTCATCATGGCCCAAGCCCACGACACCATAAGGAAAATGGAAGGCATTCAAACAATATTGAAAACTTCAAGGAGTTTATATTCTTTTTCTTATTTTTTGAAGCATCTTTATTTTGTCTTTATTTTCTTCTTTTTTAAAATTATTTATTTTGTTGTTGTTGAGAATATACACAGCAAAACACACCAATTCAAGAGTTTCTACATGTACAATTCAGTGACATGGATTCCATTCTTGGAGTTCTACAGCCATTCTCACCCTCCTCTTCTGAGCTGTTCCTTCCTCATTAACATGAACTCACTGCCCCCTAAGGTTCCATCTAATTTTTCAAGCTTCTATTGTCAATTTGATACCATACTTAAAAGATCATAATGCTCAAGGCAGACAGTTTTTTACTAGTTAAGCTAAATTATTTTCTCTTAAGAAGATTTCAGGGGATATTTTTTGGTTTTAGGTTTAAAGATTAAAACAAAAAAACAACAAAAAAAACCAAACTCACTGCTGTTGAGTAAGATGCAACTCATAGCGACCTCTCCTTGGGTTTCTGAGGCGGTATCACTACTGAAGTAGATTGCCCAACCTTCCTTCCAAGGAATGGCTGGTGGGGATGAACTGCCAGCCTTCTGGTTAGCAGTCAAATGCCTTAGGCACTACACCACCAGAGCGCCTAGGTTTAAAGATTATCTCAGGGCAATAGTTTCAGGGGGTCATCCAGCCTCTATGGCTCCAGAAAGTCTGGATTTCATGATATATTCTTCTTATTAACATTTTGTTGTCAAGTATAGTTGTCAAAAAGGTAGGTGAAAGCTAAGATGGAAAGTCAGTCTAAAATTGTATAAGCTAAAGGCTTGCACTGACAGTCCTTTAAGGGGTACTGAAATCTGCTCAAAGGAGTTATACTACCAAAGCTTAAGGACAGATCCCATTCGTACCTGTCATTTGTCACTATTCACAAGGGAAGGCTCTGATCTGGGTGATATGGTAGCATGCCTACAAGCTATCCTATTGGTGGCCCCTAAGTCTCACTCTTGACCCAGGTGCAGTGGAGAGAGAGGGAGAAAGCAGTAGTGGGAAGAAGACAAGACAAGAATGTTGTGGATCCTTCATTAACATCCCTTTCTTGGGTTGGAAGTAGAACTTTGGAGGTGCCAGCTTGGCCATTTCAAGTATGATGGTGAGTATATACACAAAAATACTCAGAAGAAACCCATCATGCAATATTATCTTTTCTTTGTCAGCTTCTGGGCCAATGTCATGCTCATTGGCAGGAACCCTGATCCAGGTCAGGGAAAAACTCAGAAGCCAAAATCCCACCCTGTTCTCTTATTGGACTTGGAAGAATGTCTTCACCATTCCAATCACCTCTCCTGCCCACCGTCCATGACTCCTATTCTAATTCCCTCTCATGCCAGGCCCCTGTGATACCAGTGCAAACTACTGCGTCATCTGGATATGTTTGGGGACAAGTTAGTTAACAGGCACACATACTGCAGAAAGAAGACTACTGTGGGCTTTCAGTGGCAGCACTGCGTATAATAGTGTAGTGCTGGAAACGACCTAGGTATCCATCAGTAGGAGATCGGTCAAATAAATAATAAGATGTCGGTGCAATGGAACACTACACGGTTATTAAAATCATGCTACAGAGAAATACTTAATGAAACTGAAGAATGTTTTCAAAGGAAACTATTGGTGGGAAAAATGCAGGCTGCAAAATCATGTTCAGAACAAATTGAATCTTGTGAAAAATAAGTATGCATACACACACATATTTATTTGTATCAGGGTAAATATTTCTTTTTAAAATTGTGGTAAATACATAACAAAGGAGTTGTCATTTCAGCATTTTTTTTACATATATTGTTGTTGTTATGTGCCGTCGAGTCAGACCCGACTCATAGCAACCCCTCCTTGGGTTTCCGAGACAGTATCACTACGGAAGTAGATTGCCCAACCTTCCTTCCAAGGAGTGGCTGATGGATTTGCCACCTCTGGTTAGCAGTCAGTGCCTTAGACACTATGTTACCAGAGCTCCTTTTTTTTACATATACAATTGCTGTTGTTGTTGTTATGTGCTGTCGAGTCGGACCCAACTCATAGCAACCCCTCCTTGGGTTTCCGAGGCAGTATCACTAGGGAAGTAGATTGCCCAATCTTCCTTCCGAGGATATATACAATTAATTAATATTAATTAACAGAGTGGAGAAGCAGAAGCATGCATAGCCTATAACCCAGAGGTCGATGGACTGAAACCATCCTCTGCTAACTTTCTAAGGAGCTCTGGTGGTATAGTGGTTAAGACATTTGGCTACTAACCAAAAAGATTGGTGGTTCAAACCCACCAGCCACTCTACAGAAAAAACATGGGGCAGTCTGCTGCCATAAAGATTTACGGCCTTAAAAACCCAATGGGATCACTATGAGTTGGAATCAACTCAAGGGCAGTAAGTTTGGTTTTGGTTTATGTTCGTCATGCTGTGCAGCCATCACCACTATCCATTTCCAGTTTTGTCCACAAGGTAAAGAATTTTTATTGTAATAGCTGAAATCAGATTTCTTCTTAGGGAAGAAATTATATTTCTTTTTAGGAAAATACCCTCATTAACTGCTTCAGGTGAGGAAGGTGAACTTAGAAGTTACTAGGAGACAAATCAGGTAGATGAAAAGATGGCCAAGTTGCTCTGCATGTGAAATGACAGGAATTTGAGTGGGGGAATCTGAGAAGTAAGGACGGCTGTTGTTGTGCTGTTATGTGCCATTGAGCTGGACCTGACTCATAGCAACCCCTCCTTGAGGTTCCGAGGTGGTATCACTACAGAAGTAGATTGCCCAACCTTCCTTCCAAGGAGTGGCTGGTGGGTTTGAACCGCCAGCTTTCTGGTTAGCAGTCAAGTACCTTAGACACGGTGCTACCAAAGCTCCAAGGACGGGCTAGAATGGTTAAAAAAAAAAAAAAAAAAAGCCTGGAAAGTATGGCAGGTAGCTGGAAACTGTCAAAAAAGGTAAGAAATTCCTGGTAGCCTAATGGCCAAGTAGGAGCGCTGGTGGTGTAGTGCCTAAGGCATTTAACTGCTAACTAGAAGGCTGGCAGTTCAAACCCACCAGCCACTCCTTGGAAAGAAAATTGGGCAATCTACTTCCATAGTGATACCACCTTGGAAACCCAAGGAGAGGTCACTATGAGTCCGATCCTACTCGACAGCAATGAGTTTGGTTTTTTGGAATGGCCAACTGAGTTTTAGGAATAGAAATTTCTAATATTCAATTTTTGAGATGTACACTCCATCTGTATCCCCTGTCAGTACAATCTGGTATAACCATAAGGTGTGGGACTACCATGAGACATGGAAGAGAAGCAGCAGCAAAGGGAAGTGGAGCCAGCCCCTTAGTTGACACCAGGTAGAATGAGCCACCTCTAGTGGGTATGAAGGGGGACAAAGTAGACTAGAAGTTTCCAGCAGTGGCTCAGCATATGTGAGACAAGCCCCTTCTTTCTTAAATAAACTAGAGAAAGACCTTGTAGTGGAGTGCCTGGGGTTTGTTTTACCTATTTATACTTAGAAGAATGACTAGAAGGAAATAAACCAGAACAGGTTAAGAGGAGTCATCTTAGGGTAATGAATAACAAGTGATTTTTATTTTATTCTTTGTAATTTCCTGTATTCTCAGTATCTTCTACAATTATGTTTTACTTTCATAACTAGACAATTATTTTTTAAAAATCACCACTACCCATTATCCCTCCAGAGAGAAGAGGAGTGGACCTCAGGAGGAAAGGTGACAGAAAGGTTTCTGAGAGGTTTCCTGAGCAGAAGGCCTGACTCTTCATTGGACACACCTGAGGAGACCTAGGATCATGAGAGGATCCTGGGCATCTTGGTAAAAGATGACTGTGGTAGTTACGGTTATGTGTCACCTTGGCTGGGCAGCTGGTTGTAGTTATTCCCCATGATGAGACTAGCAATCAACTCCATGATGGAATCTGCTGTGAGCAGCTGAGTGGCTACTTTAGGGATGTGGTCTGCTTCCTGTGCTTAAGGAGAAGCTTAGGGACTGGTCTGCAGCTTTTTCATATGCTTGGATGCTGTGTGTAGCTGAGTCTTCATTTAGCAGCCTGCCATGTTTCCTGATGATCATGGGATTGTCTAGTGGCCTGCCATTTGGTTTGGTGGACTGTGCCTTTTTACTTGTCAACCTTGGGTTTGTCAGCCTCAGCAGCCAGTAGCTGCCTGAGTGAAGAAAGTCTCCAGCTTCAGGGGGCCAGGAGCAAGAGGCAGAGCTGAAGCCCAAGGTCAGGGGGCTTTTCACCCAGCCCCTAGAGCCTGGCACTTTGAACTCGGACTTCTAGCCTCCAAAACGGTAAGAGAATGAACTCCTGTTTGTTAAAGCCACCCACCTGTGGTATTTTCTGTTAGAGCAGCACAAAGTAACCCAAACAAGCATCTATAAGGAAGGATTTGAAGGACGACCCGAGTGACACAAGACACCACCTGCTAACACCCATACTCTCAGTCAAACCACACCTGGGACATTCTTTATCCTACACCAAGAGGTAAGTAAGCCAGCACTAGCAGCAGACACACAAGAGGGGAGGCAGGGCAGACATAAGCCTGCCAGCCTCAGGACTCCCCAAGGATGTTCCCTCCTCACACAGGCTTCTGCTTTCCTCAATTTCCCCTTTCCACTAGGCAGCTTTCTTGCTTGCTAAGTTCCCCAGGGGACCCAATTGATCACAGCATGTGTCTTCTCTTCCCAGTCAATCTGTATTCTCTGTTGTCAGACTCTGAACTGGTCTGACTTGTGAGAGAGCCCAAGGTACTTTCACTGCTAGTAGTTCAAAGAAAGGGTCAAGGGAATCCAGGGCAGAGTATAGGAAGAGGCAGAAAGCTATGGGCACTGTCTAAATGAGCCTTAATCACTTTGCAATCTCCAGCCAGAGACTGTCTGCCTAGAACCCAGCAGTTTCTCTGTGTTTCCTGAACTGACTTGCATCCTGAGGACCTGGAAGGAAGCAGGGACACCTGAGCAAGGGCTTGTGGTCCTGCTGCAGGTCTGCTGCCCTCGAAAGGAAGCCTGATGGGTTACCCAGCCTCCCTGCCCAAGAATGCCCCGGTCGGAAATGCCCACACCCATGGATGCTGGCTCACCACTGACTCAGTTCCCCTTTCCTGTGGACTTGTTGGGTGCCATCAAGTCGATTCCAGCACACAATGACCCCATGTGACATAGGTGAACTATCCCATAGGGTTTTCTAGGCTGTAATCTTCATGAGAGCAGGTCAGCAGGTCTTTTCCCCACAGCCTGCTAGGTGGGTACGAACTGCCAGCCTTTCATTTGGCAGCCAAGCTTGACCACTGTGGGCTCTTTCTGCAGCGACTTAATGAGATGAAGCTCCTCATGTTTGCTCACTTGCTTCCCATGTTTGCTGGTAGTCTTTGCTGTGTGCTTTTTTCCTCCCTTCTCACATACTTTGCTCTGTCTTAATACACTGGATTAAGAGTTAGGTTTACATACAACCAATTACCGATGAGTTGATTCTGACTCATGGCAACACCCTGTGTATTAGAGAAGAACTGTGCTCCATAGGGTTTCTTAGGGCTGATTTTCCAGAAATAGATCACCACGCCTTTCTTCTGAGGTGCCTCTGAGTGAACTTGGACCTCTAACCTTTGGTTAGCAGCTGAGAGCTTTAACTGTTTGCACCATCCTGGGACTTCAGATTTGCATATAGCTATCATTTACCAGGCATTTGTTTTGTGCCAGGCACACATGCAACCAAAACAAAAACCAAACCCACTGCCGTGGAGTCAGAGCTTACTCATACCAACCCTTCCTTGGGTTTCCGAGGCAGTATCACTACGGAAGTGGATTGCCCGACCTTCATTCCAAGGAGTGGCTGGTTAGCAGTCAAATGCCTTAGGCACTATGCCACCAGAGCTCCCAGGTACATGCGCATATACCATTTAATTCAATCCCCACCATAACCCTGTGAAGTATGTATTATTACTGTGATCTTGAAATGAAAGTAGAAGCTCACAGAGGATGGGCCCGGCCCAAGGATAATGAGGAGTCAGTGGGGAAGCCATGACTCAAAGCCAGATCCTCTCACACTTGGTAAAGTTCTTTTTCCATTATGCCACATTGTCTCTCAATATTTCTGGAGTTTTGGTCTGTCGCCCATCCTTCCTCTGTGTTCTTTCTGTTCCCTCTGTCTTCATTGGCACATGCAGGAATGCAGCCCTTTTACCTATATAGGAATTAGGGAAGAGTCCACACAGGTTTCCCATGACCCTATGACCTCTACAATCTGGGGGTACAGCTTCATTAGAGCAAAGTGTTCAGCTCTGACTCAACATAGGCAACAGGCCCAGAATTATACATAGAAAGGCTCACATCTGGTCCACATTCTTCAGGGCTTTCCAGACTGCAGCCAAGGGTAGCAACTTTCTAAGATGCTATAACTTGGCCTGCACTTGTTCCCTGAAACTTTTGGCCCTGCAAGCCAGTTTCTGAAAAGT
>NW_006921675.1:9633259-9633853 GCF_000298275.1 Orycteropus afer afer | reverse complement strand
CTTCCTGTATATATATTTTATGTATACATACTTTATATATATATACTTTATACATATATATATATATATACTTTATACATATATATATTTATATCTAGATCCCCTCCCCCACTACCACCAGTAATATTCAGTAATATTTTATACAAGCTCCTAACCCTTACCCTCCTATCTCTCAGAACCCCCCTGGAATATTCCTTATTTTGCTTTACCCGGAAATTGCCAGGGTTGCCTTGGAAATCTCAGTTGCAATCTCTTAATGATCATTTGTCAGCACGACCAATAATCTGGAATAAAAGAGAGCTTATCTCATTTCTTTCCTCAAATCTGTCTGCTCTCAGAAAAGCCAAGGCAAGTAGGGAGCTAGCAGCCTCTCAAAATCCTAAGTGGGTCAACACTTCTGAAAGGAGAGATGGAGGGCATGTGGTATAATCCCCATGGCTCACAGATCAAGAAACTGAGGCTCAGAGTGAAGTGACTTGCCCAAAGTCACAAAGCAAGTTAGCAGTGGAGCCAAGCCTAGAATCCTGGTTTCCACTGCCTCCATGTCATGTTTTGAGGAGAACAGCTAATTGGGTTTGGGTTTGGGTTTGGGTT
>NW_006921675.1:9631456-9632694 GCF_000298275.1 Orycteropus afer afer | reverse complement strand
GGCTAAAAGGGGGCATTCGTGGCAGAGAGAAGGGTCTCCTTGCTTGCGTGGCTCAGAGGAGCTGAGAGAGCTGCCCTGCAGGAAGAAGGGAGGGATGTTCTCTCCTCTTCGGGGAGACTGCCAGACTTTGCCTGCATGCTTCCTGATCCTGACCCCAAGTTGTACCCTGTTACTTTCTTAATAAATTGCTTAACTGTAAGGTCTGTGAGTTCTGTGTGGCTGTGGCTATTGTAATGAATCATCAAACCCAACAAAGTAGAGAGTACTGTGGGGAAATTGGCTGGTATCAGAATTGGTAAAAAGGTTGGAGAGTGGAGGTATGTCTGAGCACAAAGCTGATGGTGAATCTCATCCCCATGAAAGTTGGGCAAGGTCTAATGCTACTACTACTACTGCTTTATATACCTATAGGTAGAAGAAACAAACACTACAAAAAGATTCCAAATAAAAGGTAAAAGCCTTCCTCCTCAATTCCTATATCTAGTCTCTTTCCTCAAAGGTAACAATTAATAGCTTCACTTGCACTTGTATGATTTCAGATCACCTTTTTATGCAAATACTGTGCTAGCATATATATTTATTCTCTTTTTAAAATATACACATAAGAAATCATACTAAACATCGTTCTGCATCCTGCCATAATAATAGAGTTTGGGGACTGGCCTGTATCAGCAGACAAAGAACTACCCTATTCAATGTAATTGCTCCACAATTCAGAAAGAATAGCATTGGGAATTTTTCTTCCCAGAGTTGGAAAGGATCTTAGAGCTCTTGGAATACAACCCTTGGTTTGTATAGATCAGAAAACCATGGTCCAAGCAGTAAAATTCCTTGACCCAAAGCACACAGCAAGTTAGAAGCAGAACTTGCAATACAGGTTCTTCTTTGCTAAGCCACCCCTTCTTCTATGTTTTAATAATGGGGACATGAGGACATCAGAAGAGAAGTGGGGCAAACTTAGTCTTCAAAGAACATCCCTTGCATCCTTCTCATAAGATGGGTTCTTTAATGGCTGAAATGAACTCCTAACACTTCCTAACACTTAAGTTAGGTTCCTAACACTTCTGCTTGAACTCAAGACCTCTTAACTGGAATTCACATACTCTGGAACAAGAAGGGGAGGAAAGAGGAGGTGGTGGAGGTGAAGCTTCTACAGTATCTAGGCTCATGAGACACTATGATTCACTGGGCTCCTCACTCATCTGTCCACACAAATTCAGGTCACAATCTTAGTGACA
>NW_006921675.1:9626557-9628141 GCF_000298275.1 Orycteropus afer afer | reverse complement strand
GAGGGTCAGTGAAAAAAGGGAAGGCCCTCAACAAGATAGACTGACACAGTGGCTGAAATGATGGGCTGAGGTTTAGCAAGGATTGTGAGGCTGGCACAGGCCCAAGTAGTGTTTTGTTGTGTTGTACATAAAGTCACTATGAGTCAGAGACGACTCGATGGCACCTACCAACAACAACCACTGTCCACATTTGAGCTTGTGGTCGTTGCCCTGTGGTTTGGACTGGACCACACTAATTATCTGAATAAAAATGGGAACCTTTGTTCCAGGCATGGACATCTGACTTCCCCAAAGCCAAACACCTGGACATTAGGAAACTTCTTTTTGGTTGAGTGAAACATTAGTTTTTCATCCTAGCTGTTTGGAGGAGGTACACTGGTGGTAAAAGACAACAACTGGAAGGAAATAACTTGGCCTTTCTGCCTACTTTGCAGCTGAGCATTTTTCTTTGAATGGGACACTCCTATATATTCTGGCTATAGGAACTCTGACTTCAAAATGTTACTTAAAGATTTTCTGACTAAAACCTACCCAACTCATTTCCCTTGAAGGTAGAGGAAGGACCTTCAGAATCCATGTTAGAAACTCAGCCTGCAGTCTACACTCAGAATGTTCTTCCCAGTACCTTCCTAGAAAGCATTCTGTATGTTTCTATTCTCACATGCTTCCATGGAAGTTGTTCTTAGAAGCTCCATTTACAGGGTCCTTAAGATCTGTTGGATAAGGTACTGCCCGAGGAACAGCCTCAAATCCACACAGGCTTGGGCACTCATATTCTCCACTCCAGATGGCTGAATCCTGGCTGAGCATCCCACCATGAGGTTCCTCTTCTCTCCCCATCCTTTGACCAATTCTCACCTGCACAGCTCATCTTCAGGCTACCATGTTACTGTCTGTCTGTAGCTCTGAGCCTCCTTTTCACCACTCAGTGCTTGCCTTTGTAATTCATCGTCATGCTTAGTTCTCTGCCTCCACACCAGTTTATGTTGAGTACTCTTTGTTCTTGGAACTTGCCTCGGAGTCTATATCCAATCTTGTCACCTTAAACTTAACCTTAAATTTTTGGTATCTCATAGAAGGCCAGCTTCAAGGATGGATGACTTCTGCAGTCCTATTAGGGCCCTGTGTTCAGAAGGGCCCTATGGTTTGTTTAATGCTCTGCTGTTATCTTCCTGGAATTCTTAATTTTACCTTTGAACTTGTGTTTTGTAAGTGAGATCTGATGAGACAATGGAGCATGAACGTGAGCAGAGGAGACCACAATACACATGTTTCCCACTCCTTGTCAATTCCACTTGCATATAACATTCATGATGCTCCATGAGTACAGAATCCAGTGGATCCACAATGCATGAGAGTTCAGAGAGACTCCATGTGAGTACAGGTAAAGGTGCTATGTCTATAACTGAGTAAGCATGGCTACTGACCACTCTAAGAAGCCATGATTGCCATTCAAAACGGAAATGGCTTCATATGCTGAAAGAAAATAACGGTGTTCTAATAAACACCAGGAGCTCTGGTAGCATAGTGCCTAAGGCACTTGACTGCTAACCAGAAGGCTGGCGGTTCAAACCCACCAGCCAC
>NW_006921675.1:9620962-9625827 GCF_000298275.1 Orycteropus afer afer | reverse complement strand
TTGAACTGCTAGCCTTCTGATTAGCAGTCAAATACCTCAGGTACTACGTCACCAGAGCTCCCATTTTTTGAACAGGAGCCCCATATTTTCATTTTGCTTTGGGCCTTGCTAATTGCATAGTAAGTCCTGGTCCCACCACTTTAAGCCATGTCCATAAGCACTAATAAGGCTGGTTCCAGAAGGCCCCAGCCCAAGCCTTTTCTAAGACTGACTTCACTGACCTTGCATTCCCTGCCATGCCTCTGTCCTGAGCCTTCAGTTGGAGTCAATGGATATTATTTGCCCTTTTGGGAAAATGATCAACAACAACAATAATGTTTCTCCCAAACATAGTTCCCCATGAATGGAAAAATGAAGGTAAATGAAGTGGTAGGGGGCTTACTCAAGGTCACATAGTGTCTGTCCCACAGATAGAGGGGCAGTACTCCTAGCCTTCAGGTCCAATGCTATGACCCGTTAGGACTCTCTATACTACATTGCTGGCATCAGAGCTTCAAACATCATTTGAAAATACCAGCAAAGTCATTATGTGTTACAATCTTTGATCATATCTCAGCTGGGAGCCCCACAGTCCCTTAGGAACAGATGTAGCGTAAAAGCCTCTGCCCTTCAAGGAGTTTTACAAAGAACATTCCAAGGCCAGAGGGGAGTCCCATGTCTTGTTCAAGGTCGGAGTACCAACAAGCCAATGTGGTGCCCTCTCTGTAGCCTCTGTGAATATCAAATTCCTAGCTTTGCCAAGCAGGCCAGAGTGTCTTTTCTAATCACTGTATGAGTCATTTGAAATTCCAAAGGAACAGGATGCCCCCATCTCTTTCCTTGAATTTCTTAGAGAAATCACCAAAAAAAACCAAACTCACTGCCACTGAGTCGGATCCGACTCATACCAACCCCTCCTTGGGTTTCCTAGGTGGTATCACTACAGAAGTAGGTTGCCCAACCTTCCTTCTGAGGAATGGCTGGTGGGTTTGAACTGCCAGCCTTCTGGTTAGCAGTCAAATGCCTTAGGCACTATGCCACCACAGCTCCATTTTTTAGAGAGTAAGGTATGCAAAATCAAGTTCAAGGGCCAGATCCCTTCCAATCAGAAGGAACTCTAAGCCCAAATAGAGATGAGCATGAGGACTTCACAAATTGCCTGTGCATCTCTGATATGGTCCCAAGTCACCTAAATGGATTTTTTGGAGAGACAGCTCTTGGAACATTCTAGCTGCCCCATTGCTATTCTCTTAGAGCTTTCCATGCACACTACAGGGCCCACAGATCCTAGGTTTCCTCCAAAAGCCTCACAACAGGCTCTTGTTTGGAGCAGAGACACCTTAGCAACAGCCTAATCCTCCAGGTGCTTCTGGGCTAGTCCAACTTTCCTTCTAACTCCAAGCCTCTCCCTTTAAGCAAAACTCTGCAGAAGGTCAAATCCTTTAGAAAATATCTTCAGATTGCTCACGCCTGGAGCCCACTGGGCTGCTCAGCCAACTGCTGATTCCATGGAAGGGTCAGCAGCCTTTCTGCCAGAATAAACCTGCTGTTGTCGGTCTCCCTCCTTTTAGCAGGCACATGGGGGAATGATATCTCAAGGGTCACGCGACACTGTCTTGGCTCTAACAACAAGAACAGGGATCATCTGTCCTTCCCTTTCTATCAAGTGATTATAAACACACGTTTTAAAATTTTGTCTCCATTTAACATAATCTCCATGAAAGTATTTTAATGAAATATAAAAACGTTTTTGACAATAATAGTAAGTGAGAAGAAAAGCAGGATACATGACTGTATACATAGGAGGCCCTTACCTTTGTAAATAGCTCACAATATGTACAGAAAAAATACAGGAAGGAAATATACCACAATAGATTTCTTGAGATGGTGAGATTAGATGTAGTGTTTTTTTTTTTTTCTCTTTAAACTTTTCAGTATTTTCTAAAAGAAAAATACTTATTATAAGTATGTTTCACTTTTGTAATCCAACAAGAAAGGATACGTTCTTAATAGCTGGAATTTCCGAGATGGTAATACCCAATTTTACATATCACCCAAAAGGAAACCAACATCAGGTTTCTATCTATTTCTCCCCTCAAGTAATTTGTACGTGGAACACCCTCCCATCAGCTGAATTTTCTCTACAGGATAGATATAGATTTGGGCTTTGATAAAACCACTCAGCTTGTAATCTCTCTTCCTTTCTTTTCTTTCTTAGGTGAAATTTGACAACATTTGGAAATAGGCTTACTAGAGCCCTGAACCAAGGGACAATATTTCTTTCTCCCCCTCACCAGAGCTAAGAGCTTCTCAAAGTATAGGGTTTCAGAGCCCACCTAAGATTGGGCTGAGGGGAGACAGAGACCCAAAGGATACTGATTTTGTGCATCAAGTTGTGATGACAAGATCATTGGCTTTGGAGCTCAACGACTTTGGAGTTTTGTTTTTCTTCTCTGCAAAGCTGATGATCATATTTCTTTCATCAAGTTATTACGAAGATGAGAAAAGATGGGTATGTGTAGGGTGCCCAGCTCAGTGAACATAATAAATGATTTATAAGTGGGGGACATCTACTACTGTCACACTCCATTCCCCTTCCAAAGTGTGTGGGGGGTGGGGGTGGGGATGGAGGAGCTGTCCAGATCTCAGCCCCACCCTGACTGAGCTGGCTGAGACCAAGGACACATCTTTGGTTTCAGGATGGAAATGTAGCCACTTCTGGGGTGGAAGGCAGGCAGTGCTAGCCACTGGCAGGCAGCCAAAGGCGTGGGGTGAGGGGCAGCCCTAGAATGCCCATGGATAACACTGAATATAAGACTCCATTACCACTCAGCAATCACCGCATTAGTGATCCACAGTGCCTCTTCCTCCACCCATAGCCGCTGAGCCCTTTAACTATTCATTGGGCAGCAGCGTGCATGCCAGAGACTTACAGGAAATAAAGGGAATCAAGCCAAACTCATGATGGATTTCAGTATTCCATCTTTGGTGTACTACTACTTTATCTGCAGCTGTTAGTTAGTACTAGTTCTGCTACCAGCATCACCATTTCTCTAACAGTGGCTATTACCACTGTTACTATCAATCCTTTAAATTTGTATACTGCTTCACAATTTACAAAGTGGTCTGAGTTTCACCTGATTAAAGATGCCACTGGACATGCCATTATGGGAAGGCAGAGATGAGCTGGCACAAGAAACCTCACAGAGAATGGAGCAAGTCTGCACTTAGAGCAGAACATTAGTGTATGTATTTACTTTCATCACCCCAACTGCCTGGCCCAAGACACATCCACCTCCCAGCCACACCCAGTCACAGTTCCAAGGGTGCCCTTTCCTCGCCAGTTGAGGTAACTTCAAAGGTTAGAAGCTTGGAGAAAACGACCCTTTTTAGTTGGTGGAAGGAGCCTGACCATGCCAGAATCCTACCACATGAGTGAGACACGAGGAGAGACTGCTTCTCAAATTTAAGGCCAATGCTTCTGCCAACTTCTGCCACCTTGTCACAAAAAAACAAACCAAATTCACTGCCATGGAGTCTAATCCAACTCATAGTGACCCCTCCTTGAGTTTCTGAGGCGGTATCTCTACAGAAGATTGTCCAATCTTCCTTCCCAGGAGTGGCTGGTGGGTTTGAACCGCCAGCCTTCTGGTTAGCAGGCAAATGTCTTAGGCACTACACCACCAGAGCTCCCTTGTCACAAAAGGGCCCTGGAAAGGCTCACGCTCTTCCTTTTTTAGAGACTTTACATTTTCCTGTACCTAAATTATTATTATTTAAATACCCAACTTTGACCCTAATCCCGGAAGGAAACTCTGGAATGTACACTTTCTTATCCCAATAGAAGGACCCCCCTTTTCCTCACCCAGAGCACCCAGCTACACCTGGTGACAATGAAGCAGAAGTTTTTGTCTTAAATCGGGGCATGGCTCAAGCCCAAGCATGAGCTGTGTTTCCTTTGAGCTGTCTCTCCTCACCTGGCAACGGGAAGCCCTAGCATTGCTCAGAGAGAAGAAAGTGGCATTTTGGAATCCATTTTGCTTAAGATGTTGAAGGCATCATGGCAAACTGCCCTTTGCCACTGGGGCCAAAGGAACTTGGGGAAGGACCCTACCACGGGGATGCGGTCACCTGGAGAGATGGTGTGAGCCAGCTCTGGTGCCTATGACACCTGACAGCAGCCAGATGCGTGGGCTGCCTCCAGGGCCCTCTAGCAGGGAAACGCGGGTCTTGGGATGGGTGCGGATGACCCACCTGGGGCGCTGCTTCCCGCATTTGACCCAGGTCCTCCGGGAGTAGTAGCAGTAGCAGCCGCCACCAAGCAGTGTGCCCTGTCCTATCTGTCCCAGTTATTTATAGGTGAGATTTACGGTGTATGCGGGAAGGGATGCGAGATGACTATGGCCTTTGCAATGCATAATCCTAAAAGTCACACTTTCTCCAAAGCGCACCCCCCTCCCACGGCTTCTCCGCCCCAGAGCAGGCACGGTCACGGCGGGGGAGTCTGCACCGCGGGCGCACCGCAGTGGTCGACGTGACGGGGAGGAATAGGGGCCCGGAGGCGGGAATGGCAGGGGAGGAGGGGCCGGGGGCGCGGCGTGGCACGGCTCACCTGCCAGGCTGTTGTAGCAGTCGACCTCGATGGCTTCTACGGTCTTGCTCTGCTCCTCCGAGAGGCAGCTGGGTTTGGGGGCCCCGGGCAGGGGGGCCGCGTGCGAGTCCCGCTCCCGTTCCCCGGGGGGCGGCAGCAGCCCCTTCAGCTCTAGCAACGCGCGGTGGTATTTGCCGATGGCTTCGCGAAATTTCTTGTCCTTGTAGCACTGCGCCCCTTGGCTCTTGAACTCGTGAGCGCGCCGGATGAGCTCGGCGGGTTCGGCCGCCGCCCC
>NW_006921675.1:9614815-9620640 GCF_000298275.1 Orycteropus afer afer | reverse complement strand
ACTCCCATTCTCCTCGCCAGCTGCCGGAGGCTGCTCTCTCCTCCTCCTCCTCCTCCTCCTTCGCTGACTGCCTTCCCGTCCTTGCCTCCCTCCTTCCCCCACTCCCGCGCCGCCCGCCTTCCTCCCCGCCCTCCTCGGCTCTGGCAACCTGCGGGCCCCGGCGACCCCGCCCCCTGGCTCTCGGGGCTTACCCGTCTGGGGGGACCGCAGCCCCAGTTAGGGTGGCGGTGATTATCGCTGACCCGGAAGGAGCTTGGCTCGCCCGAAGGTGGGGAGGATTAATGACAAAGACGACCGCACTCTTTCCCATTCAGTCACGCCCTGAGAGACGCGCCTAGTCTGAAAGGGGGAAGGGGTGTGTGTGTGTGTTTAAGGGGTGGAGGGGGCTGCTGCAATGAAATGCATGCAGACTCACCCTCAATATATTTCTTAAAAACCAAAAAGGAAGGTGTGGTGGAGACCCAAGGACAGGCATAATCCTGTCGCTTCTTGTTCTTTGCCATATGGCATTAATATTTTAAGGGAACAGGGTCCCCTTTTTTGTGGCCTCAGGTTGTGGTGAGGTGTGCATCTCCGTGTGTGGCCTCCAGGGAGCCCAGTACACGGGGGTACTCCAGTGTATGGGTATTGTATCCCAGAAGTCTATGTGCGCTTTACACCTCTGCGTGTGCACAACTGTGGAGAATGAATCACAGGCATCAGAGATGGAAAACACCTGTTGCTGTTGGTCATCAGCCTTGGCACGCATGCATTGTAGTATCCGTTTACAGGACAGTTGCTGCCCTTCCTCGGTGCTCCTTCCTTCATTCATTCTTCCGTTCAGTCAACCTTGAGTCCCAACTGCTGGGGATCTGCTAGGGCTAAGAGACAAACGAAGAAGAACACAGCATCAGGATTGGAAGAAGACTCCTCAACAACCTGCAATATGCAGACGGCATAACCTTGCTGGCTGAAAGTAGAGGAGGCTTGAAGCACTTACTGATTGATGAAAACCAAAGACGACAGCCTTCAGTATGAATTACACCTCAACATAAAACAACAATCCTCACAAATGGACCAGTAAGCAACATCATGACAGATGGAACATCATGGAGAAAAGCTGTCAAGGAGCGTCTCTCAGGGCGTGATTGAATGGGAAAGTGTGGTCGTCTTTTAATTGGATTTTACTTGGATCCACAACCAAAGCCCATGGAAGCAGCAGTCTAGAAATCAAAAAAGGTATTGCTTTGGGCAAATCTGCTGTAAAAGATCTGTTTAAAGTGTTAAAGAGCAAAGATGTCACTTTGAAGGCTAAAATTCTTCTGACTCAAACCATTGTCTTTTCAAAAGCATCTTATGCATGTGAAAGCTGGACGTGGAATAAGGAAGACCACAGAAGAATTGATGCATTTGAATTATGGTGTTGGCAAAAACTGTTGAATATTCCATAAACTGCCAGAAGAACAAACAAATTTGTCTTGGAAGAAGTATAGCTAGAATGCTCCTTAGAAGTGAAGATGGCCAGACTTCATCTCTTGAACTTTGGTCATGTTGTTAGGAAGGGCCAGTCCCTGGCCTGGTAAAGTGGAGGGTCAGCAAAAAAGGGGAAGAGCTTCAACAAGATGGATTAACACAGTGGCTGCAACAATGGACTGAATCATAGCAACAATTGTAAGGATGGTGCAAGACCAGGCAATGTTTTGTTCTGTTGTACGTAGGTTCACTATGAGTCGACACCAACTCAACAGCACCTAAAAACAATAATAAGAGGCAAACAAAGATAGACAAGTCATCACCCTGCCTTCAAGAAATTCATTCCCAGTCTACTGGAGGAGATAACCATCCACTGGTAGAGTCTGTGCTGTTGTTAGTTGAACTTCCAATTGGTTCTGATTTATGGTAACCTTATATGATACAGAACTAAACATTGGGAGGCCTGTCCCGTCTTCATGATCATTGGTATATTGGAGTCCATTGTTGTGCCTACTGTATAGGTCTTCTAACCTAGGGGCTCATTTTCCAGCATTATATCAGACAATGATATTCTGTTGGTTCATAAGGTTTTCATTGGTTAATTTTTGGAAGTAGACCACGAGGCCTTTCTTCCTTGTCTATCTTAGGTTGGAAGCTCTGCTGAAACCTGACCTCCATTGGTGATCCTGCTTGTATTTGAAATTCTGGTGGGACAGCTCTCAGCATCATAACAATATAAAAGCCACCACAGTACAACAAACTGACAGAGAGGTGGTGGTGAGTCACTATACCAGTTAGGAAATGGTGTATGTCACTGGGGAGAAACAGGTAAAGTGGTGTGGAGCCCTGAGTAAGGGAAGGAGAAATGACTTTGGCGTGGTGGTGGATCAGGAAGCGTTATGGAGGAAGTAGCATATGAGGGCTTTGAAGGGTAGGTAAAATTTTGGGTATGAGGAAATAGAAAGAAGAGATGTATCAGCCAGAGTGAAGAAACAAAGCAGCAATTGCAGCAATTCTGAAGTTAGAAATATCAGGTGGTTTAGGGCATCTAAAAAACCAAGCCCACTGCCATCAAGTCTCTGAGGCAGTAAATCTAAATATAAGGAATACTGCCCAGTCTTACTTCCACTGAGTGGCTGGTGAGTTTGAACTGCCAACCTTCTCTTTAGTAGTCAGATGCCTTAGGCACTGTGCTACCAGAGCCCCTTGTTTAGGGTATAGTGGTTTGATCTTGTGGCCTAAAAAGAAGTAGTGGAAATGATTGGGTCAGATTGCAGAGACCTTTGCATGTGGCGTACAGCAATCTGTAATTTAAAAGCCCTGCAGGTGATTCAGATGCCTGCTCAAGTTTGAGAATCTCTGTTCTAAAACCTTGCCACTCAAAGTGTAGGCCTTGGGCCAAAAGCATCAGCACCAACTTGTTAGAAATGAAGAATCTGCAAAATCCCTGACCAACTGGCTCAGAATCATTTTAGCAAAATCACCAGGTGATTTGTGGAAAGCACTGCTCTAGAGGATTTGGAGAACTCAGAAAAGTAGTAAGAAATCTCCAACCCTTCACCATCACCCAGAGGTGTTCTTTGTTAATATTATGATGGAACTCCTACCAGTTGTTTTCTGTGCATCTCTACGTACTCAGGACTCCCTGCATGGTGTAAATGATTAAGTGTTCAGCTATAACTCATCAAATCCACTTTTGTAAGATCACAACCATTGAAAATTCTGACACACATGGCCTTGCCATGAGTTGGAATCAACTTGACAGCAAATGGTATAATTTTTGGTTGATACATATACAAAGTCTTCTTTTCACAAACATAAATGGTATGACACAATACGCACAATTTTGTCTTCTGCTTCTTTTATTTTACACTATATGATGTAACTAAATATTTGTATTGTTGTTGTTGTTTCTGCTAGGTGCCATCCAGTTGATTCCAACTCTCTGTGACCCTCTATACAACAGAACGAAACACTTCCTGGTCCTGTGCTACCTTCAAAATTGTTGTCCTGTTTGAGCCCATTGTTGCAGCCATTGTCTCAGTCTGTCTCATTGAGGGTCTGTCTCTTTTTTACTGACCCTCTGCTTTACCAAGTATTATGTCCTTCTCCAGGGTCTGGTCCCTACTGGTAACATGACCAAAATATGTGAGACAAAGTCTCAGTTCCTCCATTCTAAGAAATGTTCTGGCTGTACTTTGTCCAAGACAGATTTGTTCATTCTTCTGGTTAAAAAAAAAAAAAAAAAAAACAAAACTCACTGCCGTTGAGTCGGTTCCGGCTCATAGCGACCCCTCCTTGGGTTTCCAGGACAGTATCACTACAGAAGTAGATTCCCCAGTCTTCCTTCTGAGGAGTGGCTTGTGAGTTTAAACTACCAGCCTTCTGGTTAGCAGTCAAATGCTTCAGGCACTACACTACCAGAGCTCTCCTCACCAACACCATAATTCAAAGGCATCAATTTTTCAGTCTTCCTTATTCATTTTCCAGTTTTCACACCCATATGAGATGATTGAAAATACCATGGCTTGGAACAGGTGCACCTTAGTCTTCAAAGAGACATCTTTGCTTTTTAATACTTTTAAGAGATTTTTTGCAGTAGGTTTGCCCATGCAATACGTCATTTGATTTCTTGACTGCTGTTTCCGTGGATGTTGATTTTGGATCCAAGTAAAATCAAATACTTGACAACTTCAATGCTTTCTCCTTTTATTATGATGTAGGTTATTGATCCAGTTTTGAGGATTTTTGTTTTCTTTATTTTGAGGTGTAATCCATACTGAAGGCTGTAGTCTTTGACCTTCACCTGTAAGTGCTTCAAGTCTTCTTCACTTTCAGCAAGCAATGTTGTGTCATTTGTGTATCCAGGTTCTTAGTGAAGTTTCCTCCAGTCCTGATGCTGTGTTCTTCTTCATATAGTTCAACTTCTTAGATTTGCTCAGCATACAGATTGAATAAACATGGTGAAAAGATACAACCCCAGAGCACATCATTCTAATTTTAAACCACACAGTATCCCTTTGTTCTGTTCAGACAACAGCCCCTTGGTCTTTGTACATGTTCTACATAAGCATAATTGTCCTGGAATTCCCATTCTTTATAACATTATCCATAATTTGTTATGATCCATACAGTCAAATATGCTTCTGCATAGTCAATAAAACACAGGTAAACATCTTTCTGATATTCTCTGCTTTCAACCAAGATCCATCTGACATCAGCAATGATATCCCTTGTTTCATGTCCTCTTTTGAATCTAGCTTGAATTTTGGAAGTTCCCTTTAGATGTACTGTTGCAACCATTTTTAAATTATCTTTAGCAAAATTTTACTTGCACGTGATATTAGTGATATTATTTGATAATTTCTGCATTCTGTTGGATTACCTTTCTTTGGAATGGGCACAGATATGGATCTCTTCCAGTCAGTTGGCCAACTGTCTTCCAAATTTCAAGACATAGACAAGTGAGCTCTTTCAGCACTGCATCCAATTGTTGAAACTCTCAGTAGGTATTCTGTCTATTCTGAAGCCTTGATTTTTGCCAGTGTTGTCAATGTAGCTTGGACTTTTTCCTTCAATACCATCAATTCTTGACCATATGTTACCCCATTAAATGGTTGAATATTTATAATAATATTCAATTTTTCTTTTAAACCTTCATTTTTAAAAAAGACTGTGATTTGGGTGAAAGTTTACAGGACAAATTCACATTCCGTACAGCAGCTCACATACACTTTGTCTCATGACATTGACTGAAATTTCCCGCAATGCAACAGCTCCCCTCATTTTTAATGGCCAAATCATATTTCATTGTATATCTATCTGTATGATAGTGTCCTTAACCATTTTTCTATGGCCAAGCAGATTTTAATTCCAATATTTTGCTATTGCAAGTAACAATGAGATGAAAAAATCATAGGTAGCACTTATAAATATATGCTCACTTTGCATATAACAATTTATTTAGCAACCCTCTGAAGTATGTGGTATTATTATCCCCATTTTGTACACCAAGTCATAAAGCTCACCAAGGTCACCCTGCCAGTGAATAGTGGAGGTGGGATTTCAATCCAAGCAATCTGGCTCTAGAGTCCGTGCTCTTCACTATCCTTATATTTCAACTTTTGTTCTTATTCTTCCTACAAGAAATTACATCATTTTTTTTTTCTTAAATCTTAAAACATATTTTCAGTTTGCTTTTTGGAAAGGTTGTATCAACTTGTGCTCCCAACAGTATCACTGACAACATTGAGGTTTAACATTAAAAAAATTACTTTCTTATTTGGTGAATGAAAATTATATATTGAATTAACTGAGATTTGTTTAGTTATTAGTAAAGATGAACATTTTTCACATGTACGGTTGCCATTTAT
>NW_006921675.1:9604122-9612650 GCF_000298275.1 Orycteropus afer afer | reverse complement strand
GTGTTCACTTGATTGGTCAGAGTCCAGGAACTAACGGTTCCACATTTAACAAGGGTAGAGTTAGGAACCTCCATGCAGCTTTCTCTTCTACTTTTTGCAGCAGGAATCAGTAAGCTGAGCCAAGGCCTCCTCTTGGGATCTGGCCATAGTGTTTTCTCTTCCTCAAATGCACAACCAAGAACACCTTTTATTGCTTCCGTTTCTTGTCTAACATGGCAGGACAGAGGGTAAGAAGATTTTAGTGTTTCATAGGGGGTGAGGAGGGTTGTGGAGAAGGGCGAAAGAGACATGGTGGAACACCTCTAGATCTTTTGTGTAGGCTGCTTTCTCCAACCTAATGTTTGTAAGGGAGCCTTGCCCTAAGAAACTGGCATTTATTCAAGTGAAAATACAGTAGTATTTTGATTTGTCATCTGCCAATGGCCCTTG
The DNA here is from genome assembly GCF_000298275.1 of Orycteropus afer afer. NCBI lineage: Eukaryota > Metazoa > Chordata > Mammalia > Tubulidentata > Orycteropodidae > Orycteropus > Orycteropus afer. The sequence goes on along the minus strand of NW_006921675.1, from coordinate 9,612,221 downwards.
AATATATTGCTTCCTCATGGACCTCAAAGGGGAGAGAGATGACTGTGTCATGGCAGACTTCTAGTACTCATGGGCCCCTTGGCCCAATGTCATCCAAAGCTCTCCCTTTGTTCCTAACAGGAAAGCCCTGGGCACATGCCAGTGAAGCCAGTGGATGACCGGTCTGCTAGTGGAATAACTAATGCTGAGACATGCCACACAATTTCTTAGAGAAGATGTATGTGCAGGTATCTGAAGAAAGAACTCTTTGTGGTCAACAGCAGAAGGCACACTGCATCTAAGGCATTATGGGTCTCAGGCTTTGTATCTGCTCTGGTTCTGGAACACGTTCGTGCTTATGTGAGTCTCTACCTCATACTTCCCCCTGGTCTTATAAGATTGAAGATCCCTTTCTTCTCAAGCACATTCTGGAGCTTGCATATCTCCTAAACAGATGGCATTTGCTGCTTTGTCTCTTCCTTCAGCTCAGTCTTAAGCATATGTGAAAGACATATATTTGAGTCTTTTTTATACTAATCTAAGCTGCTCAGGATTTGGTCACATGCCAAGCAAACCAAAGCTATTTTGGGATGTTTTTCTAATTGCATTGAACTTCACAATTTACCTGAGAAAATTACAGTAGTTCCATCACCAGTTTTTATCCATATTCAATCTTCAATCATCCTTCTATGGAAAAGTGGGGGATTATTAACTATTTCATGTCCAGAAGAAGCATATGAGGATAATGAGAGCTTCATAATTCTGCCTATCCTGCCTTTTAAAACTTCCCCACCCCAACAAATTTCCCTATAGTTCTAGAGCCCTACTCAGCCTCATCTTGTTTTCCTTCCTCGCTTCCCATCCTGACTCTCTCCTACCATTCAATCCATTGTGTCACTCACCCCCAGCCTCCCCATCTCCAGTTTCAGTGATAGCCCCCCATGGGTGACATGATGCTGATTGTTTGGATCTGCTAGCATCCCTTCTTTAGGAGACTCTTTTCCTCCATTCATGTGGTTTCTGTGGAGCTGTCAATCATGCTGGTAGTAGTTAAGGCTGTCTGTCAACTTGGCTGGGCTGTGATTTGGGGTAGCATAGCAGCTGGATATAGTTATTCCCCATGATGAGACCGGATGTGGTGTAATCACCTCCATGGGAAATCTGCTGTGAGACGTTAATCGGTAGAAGGGGAGTTGCCTTTGGGGTGTACCCTGCTTCCAGTATATATGGAGAAATTTGGGGAAGGGCCTCTAGCTTTTGGCATGTTTGGATCCTGCATTTGGCCAAGTCTTCATCTCCGGTTCCTGGCCTTGAACCAGTGGCCTGTCATGTTGCCTGTCGATCTTGGGATTGTTCTTGGACTTGAACAAGTGGCCTGCCATGTTGCCTGCTGATCTTGGGGTTGTTGCATTATACCTACCACCCTTGTGTTCATCAGCCTCAGCAGCCAGCAGCCGTCTGCGTTAGGAAGCGCCTCTGGCTCCAGTGGGTCTGGATAGAAAAAGCGGCAATGCTGAAGCACAGATGGGGGAGCCTTCACCCAGCCCCCAGAGCTGGCACTCTCAATTTGGACTTCTAGACTCCTAAAGGAAGGAAGGTTGGGCAATCCTACTTCCGTAGTGACACTGCCTCGGAAACCCGAGGAGGGGTCGCTATGAGTCGGGGCCGACTCGACGGCACATAACAACAACAGCAAACTGTACGAGAACAAATTCCTGTATGTCAAGCCATCCACTTGTGGTATTTCTGTTATAGCAACACTAGAGACCTAAGACTGTGCCTTTCCTGCAAGCCTTTTTAAAAAAGAAAAAAACTGATTTTGCGTTAGGTGAAAATTTACACAGCAAACTGGTTTCTCATTCACCAATTCACATGAAAAGTGTTCCAGGACATTGACTGCTGTCCCTGCAATGCGTCAGCACTCTCACCATTTCCACCCTGCTTTCCCCATTTTCATCCCTCTGGTAGCATAGTGGCTAAGACACTTGCCTGCTAACCAGACGGCTGGCGGTTCAAACCCACCAGCCACTCCTCGGAAGGAAGGCTGGGCAATCCTACTTCTGTAGTGATACTGCCTTGGAAACCCAAGGAAGGGTTGCTATGAGTCGGGGCTGACTCGAAGGCACATAACAACAACAAGTTTCCCTGCCTTCTCATCTTTGCTTTTGGGCCAATGTTGCCCATTTGGTCTCATTTAGTTGATTATTCTATGAAGCACATTCCTCATGGGTGCTGTTGTTTATTTTATATACCATACTATTATTTGGCTGAAGGGTGATCTCTGGGAGTAGCTTCAGTTCCAGGTTTAAAGAGTGTCTCAGCGAAATAGTTTCAAGGGCTCCTCCAGTTTCTATCATCCCAGTAAGTCTTGTCTTCTTTGATAAATTTGAGTTTTGTTCTACATTTTTCTCCCTTTTGTTGTATCACTGGTCAAAGCAGTAGGTACAGATAGCCAGGCACCATTTAGTTCTGGCCTAAGGCTAGAGGAAAGTCATTAGTCTTCTGGAATAATTTCTTGATTTAGTCTTTAGTTTCCTTCACTCTCCTTAGCTCCAGACAGGAAGAGACCAATAATTGTGATCGAGCCATTTTTAATGCTAGATACAGGCAGTCCCTGGCTTATGAAGGAGATCCCTTCTTAACTGTGTCTTTAAGAATTTGTAGGTGAGTCAGAACTGGTACCTGTGGTTCTTATTTAGCTTTACTTGAGTGCAAGAAAAGGCTCCAAGCCTTTTCAATTAAAACTGTACTTGCAGTGTGGGGCTTGGTTCCTTTGTTTCAAAGTGAGAGCAAATTTACATAACATTAAAGGGCAAGTATGAGTTGTCCCTAAGTCAGATGTTAGTTACACGGGGACTGGTTGTATATCCTTGGGCTTCCCCCATGTGGGAACCTGTGAATCCTTTTTATTACTTAAGCTAGTTTGAGCTGTCGCTTGCAGTTGAAAAAATATTGACTTATACGTTCCTTCTTAAATATTTGCTTTCTTCATCTACCACCTACTGCTACGCCAGTTTGCTACTGTTGGAGTTGGCTGATAACTACAGCCATATCCCCTTACTTAGAAAATATTCATTTAAAAATAGTTTTCTTGTTTGTTTTCTTATTTATTTATTCTGAACTTTGTGTATGGAAAACTTTAAAGATGCACAAAAGAAAGAATGTATAGTGAACCTATAAGAATCTATCACACAGCTTAAACAATCATCAATAGCTAATATTAATTGCCATATGTTCCATTCTCTTTTCTGTGTCTATGCCTCTGAACTGGGTATTCCATGTTTCTATTTCCCTCTCTCTTTTTTTAATTTTTTTGGCTTAGAACACTAGGTCTTCCTGTTAACGTCATCCAGATTGACTTCAAGACCTAGCACAAGTATCTCCTCCATTGGGAAGTCTTACTGACTTCTGTATACAAGTTTGGTGTTCCTTCTGTGTTTTGGTAGATACTTTTTCTTACTTTTATATGATATAGCACTTACTCATGCAATGAATATCTATTGAAAATTTTCACTGATACAGGCATTGGGGATCCATCAATGAACAACAACAGACCAAACAGTCACCTTCATTTAGTTTCCATTCTAGTCAGGGGTGGGCGCACTGACAGGAAATATCATAAATAAGTAAATTATTTGGTATATTAGAATGTAATAAGTACAATGGACAAGGACAATTTAGGGCAGGGGGGTTGTGTGTGTGTGTGTGTGTGTCCAAATTTTAAGTAAATATCAGATCACTCACATTTATTACACTGCATAATGGTTATCTGCTTACTTCTTTGTTTCCCCAACTAGACTGTAGCTACTTAAAAGCAGAGATTGTGTCTTATTCATTTTATAGCCCCAGCACCTAGTGCAATAGTAGGTAAAGGTTGTGGAATAAATGGAATAAACAGAAGAATAAACCAAATCCAACCCAACCCACTGCTGTTGAGTACATTCCAACTCACACAGCCCTAGAGGATAGAAAAGAACTGCCCCATAAGGTTTCCAAGGCTGTAAATTTTTATGGAAGCAGACTGCCACATCTTTCTCCAGTAAAGCAGGTGGTGGGTTCAAACTGTCAATCTTTCAGTTAGCGGCTGAGCACTTTAACCACTGCACCACCAGGGCTCCTTAAACAGAATATAAGATAACAAATGAAAAGACTCTTGGTGTCAAGAAAGTTTTTTTTTTTTTTTTTTAAACATATTAAAAGTATGAGGAGAAAGCTCAACTAGCAAAGAAGAGAATACGGGCGTTATCTCCTTTCATTGAACTTCACAGATACCACGTTTCTCCAAATTGAAGGTTTGTGGCAACTCGGCATTGAGCAAGTCTATCAGCACCACTTTTTCCATAGCATGTGCTCACTTCATGTCTGTGTGGTACATTTTAGTAATTCTCATGATACTGCAAACTTTTTTATAATGACGGCTGGCGGTTCAAACCCACCGGCCACTCCTCGGAAGGAAGGTTGGGCAATCCTCCTTCCGTAGTGATACTGCCTCGGAAACCCAAGGAGGGATCGCTATGAGTCGGGTTTGACTCGACGGCACATAACAACAACAACAACAACATTGCACACTTCATAGACGATAAAACCCCAAATAACCCAACCCACTGCCATCAAATCAGTTTTGACTCATAGCAACCCCCATTGGGTTTCCGAGGCTATAAATCTCCATGGAAGTAGATTGCCTCATCTTCCTCTTGTAGAGCAGCTGGTGGATTTGAACCACCGACCTACTGATTAGTAACCAAATGCCTAACCCACTACACCACCAGCTCTCTTAATAGACTACAATATAGTGTAAAAATAACTTTTATATGCACTGGGAAACCAAAAAAAATTGTGTGAGTCACTTTATTGTAATATTCACTTTAATGCAGTGGTCTGGAAGTGAACCACAATATCTCCAAGGTATGTTAATACATTAAAAAGTAAAATTTCCTTCTGCTGCTGGACCCACTCTTTCAAAATCTTCCCAGTGTCTTTAAATGTTGTTTCTTATCCATCATTCTAGAGATGATTATCTCTGTCTATCTATCTGTCATCTCTCTACCTACTTACAAATATTATTGTGGAAATAATTGTCTTTTAATATATATGCACCTGCCATATCTATAGTTATATAGTACAGGTAGTCCCTGACTTACATAGGATGACATTCCCACGACTCTGTGGTAAATCAGTTCTGATGTCAAATACCTCATTTATTTTTATTTTTATTATTATTGCCTTTTATTGTCAGTATCTTTATAAAAGAGGAGCCCTGGTGGTGCAGTGGTTAAGGACTTGGTTGCTAACCAAAAGGTTGGTGCTTTGAATCCACCAGCCACTCTGTGGAGAAAGATGTGGCAGTCAGCTTCCTTAAAGATTTACAGCCTTGTAAACCCTATGGGGCAGTTCTACCCTGTCCTATAGGGTCACTGTGAGTAGGAACCACTCAACAGCAAGGGTTTGAAATATAGATATAGATACAGATATATCTTTATAAATCTGATCTTTGTCTTTGGAGGTTGGAAGAATTGCACATAAATTTACAGATATATTTTAATACATACATGTTGTTTGTGTTGTTATGTGCCGTCAAGTTGGACCTGACTCATAGGAACACCTCCTTGGGTTTCCGAGGCAGTATCACTACAGAAGTAGATTACCCAACTTTCCTTCCGAGGAGTGGCTGGTGGGTTTGAACCATCAGCCTTCTGGTTAGCAGTCAAGTGCCTTAGGCACTATGCTACCAGAGCTCCTTAATACACACATTCATTTTAAAAATACACAAATCATAAGCATTTACTACAACAAAGAAGAGTTGGACGTTGGCGTTTTCTCTGTTGTGGTTAACTCCATTTGTGGAAGGTTCTAGATTTCTAGATTACTCTGGGAATGGAGATGACATTTCCAGCCAGAACATTAGTGAGAGTTGTCTGTATGGTGTTTTTCTTTTTTTCTTCATGTATTTCACAGTAGCATCTCACTGCTTCCTAAATCTGCCTATTGACTTTAGCAAAGTGACCAGCGTTTAGATTCTTGTTGTCAAACAACTGAAGCCCCTGGTATACTTTAGAAAACTAATCTATATGGCAGTGTTTTGAATCGTAAATCGTAAAATTGAACATCTGTGAGTGAACATCTGAGAACAACATAGGCAAATTATACAATGGAGCAATGTATTTGTATGGAGACATCAGAATGTATTTTGCAAGCCTCCAGTTGATGGCCATTTAACTAGTAATGAAAATGTTTTTTATGAACCACTCAACTAGTTGAGAAGCCAGGCGGCAGTAAGAACCTGGTACATCAAATCTTTCATACTAAGCTAAGTCCACAGCTACCCTGTTGAAGAAGAGGCCAGTCTTCCCACTTCTATGTATATTATCCAATTTCACCACAACCATATGAGGTTGCTATTATTATGTTTACTTTACAAGGAAGACACCTGAAGTTTTTAGAAGTTAGGCAATACGTCCAAGATCACATAGCTTGAAAGCAGGGCACCACTCCAAAGCATGTGCTTTTTGCCACCATTGACGTTTTGGGGAGTTCTGCTAGAAGATTACCTAGTGGGCTGTCCTTTAAGATTCTTTCCAGTCTGTGGTGTTCTAACACTGCCCACCCCCACCCCCATCCATTCTCTGCTCTTTCTGTCCTGCTTTGTGCCCTGGGAGACTGACTTCTGCACCCACCGGGCTCCTTTGGCCTCTTGTTGCTGGTAAGTTTTGGCAAATGGAGGCACCAACATGAGACAGGACAATGGCAGGAGAGAGACGTTAGGGTATTTCATTCTCACTCCCTCCTTTCTTTGGCACCATAATTTTGGCAATGCCCATGTGCCTTCCTTACTGTAGTTTTGAGTTGGTGCCCCTCTTTCATGGTTCCACCTCTCGATGGGCTCTGGAAACATATTTCTTTCTTTTGCCCAAATATCTTTCCTCTGGTGCTAGTTTCTGGAATGCCTGAACATTCTTTCTTGGTTCCTATAACTATGCCTGCATTTCTGTAAATAGTCTTCATACTAAAAATCTCTTCATATGAAACACCAAAGTTAAACGTTGTTTCATGTCCTGATCCTGTCATAAAAACTATTTTAAGATGTTATCCTTTCTAAGGGACCCTTAAATACCTGACTACAAGACCCAATACAGTTAATCTGAAATGATAAAATTTCAGGTTAGTAGGATGAGCTATTTGGGGCCAGAGAAACCTTTTTACTTTCAAATTCTGTGGAGTTGGCAGTCGCCTATCTGGCTAAGTACTGAGACCTGCTCTGCTGGTGGTGGATGAGGTTCTCTGAATATGTGGGGGTTTTCTCATGGCTTCATTTCTCATAAGTTTATATGAAAATCTGAAATTATGAGCTGGTGCTTCTATCAGCCCATTTAACATTTTGGCAGCCTTTGCTGAACCACACACACAAACCACTACCTTTGTTTTTCCCCCTGAAGGGATCCTAGAGAGATGTATTAGTTATTTATGGCTGAGTAACAAATTTGCATGAATAATTTCTTTGGGAAGGATCAGCACAGGCTGGTATCTATTAGGCAGAGGTTAAAGATGGCCCAAATGTCCAACTTTTCCAAACTGCTATACCACTCTATCATCTCTAACATCAACTACTCTTCCTCCTTTCAGAACTCTCCCATTTTAAGTTCCACAATTCACTGAAATATCTCACAGAACTAAAGAACTGTCAAGGAAATGGCTCATGCAGTGGTGAAGGCTGGCAAGTTCCAAATCCGTGGGATCACAACCACAGGCATAGAGGCTAGAATTTACAATGCATCACAAAATGGAAGACTATGGCTAGAAGGGCCATATTAAGTAATTCGCTACACCACAAAATTATACCAGAAATTGCCAGCTTAAAATATTTATTACCTTACAGTTTTTATGGCAGCTTTTTAATGGGTTGGGTTTTGGCTCAAGGCCTCTCGTGAGGTATCAATCACACTGCTGGCCAGGACTGAAGTTATCTCAAGATTCTGCTGCAGGAGATTCCAGTTCCAAGCCCACTCCCATCGTTTTGGCAGGCCTCCATTCCTTGCTGCCTGTACATCCCATTCTTTAACTGATGGGCCTTTTCATACTCTTCACCATGTGGTGGCTGGCTTCCCCCTGGCTGAAAGGTCCAA
>NW_006921675.1:9599138-9600352 GCF_000298275.1 Orycteropus afer afer | reverse complement strand
TGGGTAGACTGGGCAATCTGCTTCCGTAGAGATACCACCTTAGAAACCTAAGGAGGGGTTTCTGTGAGTTGGAATCACTCGATGGCAGTGAGTTTGTTCCTTTTTTTGGTTGCCATACTAGGGTAGGGTGAATCCTAATCTTATCTGAGTCTCCTATAAGAGAAGACACAGAAAGGCAAAGAGAGATGACAGCCAAGTGAAGATGCATCTGCAAGCCAAGGAATGGAATGCCTGGAGTTACCAGAAGTTGAAAGAGACAAGAAACAATCTTCCCCTAGAGCCTTAGGAGAGAACATGGCCCTGCCAATACCCTGAATTCAGACTCTCGGCCTCCATAACGAGGAGACGATAAATTTCTGTTCTTACAAGCCACCCAGTTTGTGATACAGTAGCACTAGGAAACTAATCCACCAGCTTACTGGGTGATTCTATGAGCCACTCTGCAACCTTTTAATCAATCTGTTTTGTGCTGAAATCTGTTGGATTTGAATACCTGACTGGTACAATATGATTCCTCTAGTACCATGATGGGAGCTCTGGTAGCATAGTGCCTAAGCACTTGACTGCAAACCAGAAGGCTGGTGGTTCAAACCACTCCTCGGAAGGAAGGTTGGGCAATCTACTTCTGTAGTGATACCGCCTCAGGAAACCCAAGGAGGGGTCGCTATGAGTCAGGTCAGACTAGATGGCATATAACAACAACAACAACAGTACCTTGATATCAGAACTGGGAAACTATCAAGCTTTCATGAAATAATGGGGACATTTCAGGCCCAGTAAGAAAGCTCTTTCTGAGTAGATGGCTGTTCCCACGCAGCTCAAATCACACTGCTGACCACCACAAATGTTTGAATTGTGTGGTTTACCCTGTGATAATTGTAAAATGTAGACTTATAATCATGGAGTTGCTGAAGTTGGCCAGATTTTTTTCTTGTACCCTAGATCTCTTCAGATCTCCAGAACTGCATCTGAACTCCTGCAGACTTTGCTGCTGCTGCAACAATCTGTTACCAGCCAAGTTAATCATCCATTATTTATTTCCTTTCTTACATTTTGCCCCAATCCTCCCACATACAGGCTACAGGGCCTTCAGCAGCAAACTCAGGGCAGGGAAGTGGACGTGGGAGAGAGGGATTTTGACACAAGGGTAGAAGGGACAGAAGGAAAACATTAGGATGAGGATCATACAGCTTTGTTTCCAGCCATTTCCCTTA
>NW_006921675.1:9595969-9598438 GCF_000298275.1 Orycteropus afer afer | reverse complement strand
TATTTCTGTAAAGATTTACAGACTTGGAAACCCAATGACAGTCGCTATAAGTCAGAATCGGCTCAATGGCAGTGAATTTAGTTTTGGATTCTTCCTTTACTTCCTATTTCCCATCAAATAAATTACATTATAGTTGATACATTTGTTCTATCATCACCAAGTACCTATCTTACTGATAAGTTAAAGCGTTGCATTTTTTTGAGTTGGCTATAAGGAAGGTTGGGCAATCCTACTTCCGTAATGATACTGCCTCAGAAACCCAAGGAGGGGTCGCTATGAGTCGGGGCCAACTCGACGGCACACAACAACAACAACAACAACAACATTGTTTAATTAAAAAAACTGCTAGCATTATCAGGGCCACCTGAGCACGTGAGAGAAGGTTGCCAACAGGTAGGTTGTGATGTGGGAGGAAAAGGGAAGGTTTGGAGAAGAGTTCAGAATGGATAAACTTGAATGTGGGGCTAGAAGGGCAGTACTAAGGTGCTTTGGGGGTTGGGGCCTATCAGAGAGCTAGGGGGCAAATACAAAAAGGCAGCCAAAGCTTCATTTGCAAGTATAGCTCATTAGCGTAGAGACTTTAGGGAGCACCATGCTCATGATTTATTTTAAAAAAAAATTTTTGTTATTTAAATATGACTGTCTACATTACCAATCCTTTTTCTGTTGGAAAAAAAAAAAAAAAAGTCCATAAGGGTGAAGTGTTGTTTTGTTTTGCTTTTGTCCTGGTAAATCTGAGGCTTTACAGTTCCTCCTGAGTACTGAGGAGGAAATCCAGCCAGCCTCATTCCCCTAGAGCCAAGAATATTGCTTGGTGAAGCAGAGATTCCTGCTGGCAAAAGTGGCTTCCGCTGGAGAGGAATGCACTCGGTTTTCCCAAGCTGTGGAGTAGGGAGCCAAGACTCGGCCCTTTCTCTGCACCTTCTCCTTCTCAGCTTGGCCCAGGGCCAACCTGTGACTGACTACCTGCCTTTTCCTCCTCAGCTGCTGCCAAAGTTTAAACCAAAGAACTTGTTAAACAGGACAGAACACAAGGTTTCCATTATTATATATTCTAATATTATAAACAATTCACAATCATTCAAAGCAATAATTTTAACAGTGTAATAAATGTGCAATAAAATGTGATAAAGCTCCATGGTATAGGAACAAGTCACTGAATCTTTCTTTGAATAGGTGGTAGACTGGGAAGGGGAATGGAAGAGGGACCTCAGAGGTCACCTACACCAAACTGTAGCAATTATGATGAGTGTTGTGAAGTCAAACTTTTTATGTTCAAATCCTAGCTCTGCTATTTATCACCTGTGTGGCCTTCAGCAAGTGACAACTTCTCCAGATTTCAGATTTCCCATCTTAAAAATGACAACAGTAGTACTTACTTCATAAAACTATGCCTTATGCAAAATACTTTAGGCACTACACCATCAGAGCTCCCTCATAAAACTATTGGAGGGACAAAACACCAAACCTTGTCAAGTCTTTCATTGAGTTTTGGGACATAGTGAGTGCTCAATTGTTGTTTGTTGCCCTGAGTTGGCTCTATGTCATGGTGACCTTATGTACAACAGAAGGAAATGTCGCCCAGTCATAGGCCATCTTCATGCCATTGGTATGTTAGAGTGCCATGAGTTGGAAAAGCTGACTCTATGGCAGCTAACTACAAGAAGTAGTAAATTAGAACGACTTCACTGTTCTCGAAAAAAGAAGGGCGGGGGAAACTGTAGAGGAGTTTGGGGTTGAAATTCTACTAAAGTTTGAATTCAAAAGTCTAATCTCTTTTTAAAATCTTTAGGGGTCATCCTAATTTACATTTTGGCACCATTCTAGTCTAAGCTGGGCTCTTCTCCCAAACAATGCCTACATTTTTACAATGATGAGTTGGAATTAGGAAGGCATTAGTGAGGCTGTTTATTTGTGGCAGCTGCAAGGAAAGGAGGGGTTTAGGCATTACCCTGTTGCAAACACTTAAAAAGCCAGTTGTTGTTTGTTTCCAACAATGTGACAATCATACCACCCCCTTTGAGTCACCTCTCCCAAATGTCATCCAAGTAGCTGCCTGCAGTGAAAAGGATCTAGAAGAGCTTAGCTTCAGAACAAATACCAGGTTTTAGGAGGCCTTCATTCAGCAAGTGAAGTCAGCTAGCCAGAATAGAATATTAAATCAACTCAGCCCATAGTGGAACAATAAAAAAAAGCCACCAAATCGGTTTCCTTTAATATTATTGACATAGCCACTGTCTTCTACTATATGCTCAGTGGCTGCTAGATCTCCTAAGTGTTTACACCTACTCCTCACTTACTGACTGTCTCATTATTCAAAATTTTGCATTATAAAAAAATCTAAAAAAAAAAAAGAAGGAAAAGGGAGCTCTAGTGGCATAATGTCTAAGGCATTTGATTGCTAACTAGAAGGCTGGTGGTTCAAACCCCCCAGCCACTCCTCAGAAGGAAGACTAGGCAATCTACTTC
>NW_006921675.1:9595352-9595869 GCF_000298275.1 Orycteropus afer afer | reverse complement strand
GCGGTTCAAACCCACCAGCCACTCCTCGGAAGGAAGGTTGGGCAATCTACTTCTGTAGTGATACTGCCATGGCAACCCAAGGAGAGGTCGCTATGAGTTGGGTCTGACTCGATGGCACATAACAAGAACAATAACAACATTGGTCACACAGACTAACCGTGGTACAATATGGTAGGATGTGAACAACAGGAGGTGAGGGTTACTAGAAGGCATTTTGGAGGCTGGCTACTTCCAGAGAGAGGTCAGTATTGTATTTTTGATAGTACCTAGCCACATACTAGAGTCCAAGAGAAGATTTGTATAGTAACAAAAGAAAAATAAAGCCAATTTAGTTGGCCCATTATTGCAGTGATGTAAAAAGACATGTGTTTTTTAAAATTTTATTTTGTTGTTGAGAATATACACAGCAGAACATGTACCAAGTCAGCAATTTCTACATGTACAATTCCTTGATGTTGATTACAGTCTTCAAGTTGTGCAACTATTCTCACCTTCGGAAGGCACATTTCTATTGCAA
>NW_006921675.1:9584228-9592236 GCF_000298275.1 Orycteropus afer afer | reverse complement strand
GTAGAGATACCACCTCGGAAACCCAAGGAGGGGTAGCTACTCATCATTTGCTGACTATCTCATTATCCAAAATTTTGCACTATAAATAAATCTACTATCCAATAATTATGTATGTCTCACAGTAACAAAAATCAACATGCAATCAAGAGTAATGCTGGCTGTGATGGTTAAGGTTATGTGTCAACTTGGCTGGGCCATGATTCTTAGTGGTTTGGCAGTTATATAATGATGTAGTCATCCTCCATTTTATGATCCGATGTGATCATCTTCTATTTTCTCATAATGCTGATTTTCACATAACAACATGGTCTTTGGAAACTAGCTATGTCATAAATGAGGAATGGATATATATTTCATTCACAGATTTTTCTTAATTGTATATGTTCAGTAGACATCGTCACTTGGATGAGCCACTGATACTTCAAATTCAACACAACTAAAACTAAACAAAATTATTTGTTATAGATTGAATTGCGTTCCCCCAAAATATAAGTTGTAAACCCCAAACTCCATGCCTGTGGTTATTATCTCATTTGGGAATGGGTTGTTTTGTTATGTTAATGAGGCAAGATTAGTGTAGGGTGTATCTTGAATCAGTCTCTTTTGAGATAAAAAAGATTAAACAACAAAGCAAGAGAAGCAGAGATGGAGGGAGAAAGATGCCAAGCCACATGGAGATCACCTAGAAGCAGAAGCTCAGAAGACACAAGGACTTTCTTCCAGTGAACAGAGAGGATAAGCCTTCCCCTACTCATGCTCTGAATTTGGACTTCTAAGCCTCCTAAACTGTGAGAAAATAAATTGCTTTTTGTTGAAGCCATCCACTTGTGATGTTTTGGTTCTAGCAGCACTAGATAACTAAGACAATATTCTACCTACTTCTTTAAACTGTTTTTCTATTTCCTATCTAAGTAAATCATTCATTCACTCGATTGCCAAGCCAGATATCCTGAATCCTTGCTCTCCTCACCCCTGCTCTTCACCAATCCCTATCTATTTCATCTCCTAAATAGCTGTCATTTTAATTCATTTCTTTTTACTCTTCCTGCCACTTCCTTTGTATAAGTCATCATTTTTCCTACTTAGATTACAGTAATAAATTTCTAAATTCAAATCTGTTCTTGTTACTCGCCTCCTTAAAGTCATTAATATTCTACTACTCTAAGTTCCTTGACATATTTATAATGAATCTTTCCCCTAATTTTTGCTCAAGCCTTATCTCTCCCAACTTTGTCACATATTCTATGCTCCAATCATTCTGAATATATGTTGCTTCCCTGTTCTCTCTCACCTCCTGGCTTTGGTTCATGTTCTTCCCTCTGCCTTCAATTTTTTACCTCTCCTTTTCAATTGGTGAACTCCCACTCATCCTTCATATCTCTGCTTAGACATTTCTTCCTCCAAGAAGCCTTCCCTTATGCATAAAGTAGCCTCCCTTCATGCCTTCATACTACTCTGTTTCTTCTACCATAACTCTTATTAAACAGAGTTTAATTATCAGTATTTTTGTCTGTGTTCCACACTAGGCTAGAATGTTGAAACCATGTCTATCTTGTGTTACTTCTCCATCACTTTTCACAGTAAGTTACACTGTAAATATTTTTTGAATGAATGATACGACATGCACACACACACACAGACACACACTCTATCTATCTGTCTATCTATCTATCTATTAATTGTAGCCCTCTTAAAGTTCTATCAGCATGTAATCAGAAATGGAAACATCCTGAAATCCTCTCTTGATCCACATCTCCATCAGGTTCATCACTGGGAACTGTCATCTCATCACCTGCTCAGTCCAGTTCATGTAGCCTACAGAAAAGAGGGAATGAGCCACATGCATAATGCAGGAATGTTGAAATGTCAACTATAATCACAGCTCAAGATGCCAAAAGTTTTCATCCCTTACAGACTCAAGAACCTATAAAGTTACTGGGTTTCTCATGCAGACATTCAGAAATGACAGTTGACACACTTATATTAAACAATTAATTATTGAGCATCTTACTGTGTGTCAGCCTCTGTTCTGAACATCAGACAAAAATTCTTCCCTTTGAGGAACTTTCATTGTAGAGGCTTACGTAATCTCTGACCAACTGAACTTGCTGAACCTTCCATCAATAACTGTAAGTAACTGCTGGAAAGACCTCATCAGACCTGAAGATTTTGGTCAGCATATGGATTGGGTTCTGGCCCAGATGGCTTCATTGGCAAATTCTACCAAACATTCAAGCAAGAGCTGACACCAATTCTACTCAAACTATTCTAGAATATAGAAAAGGATGGAATACCCTCAAATTCATATTGTGAAACAAGCATAACCCTGATACCAAAGCCAGACACATCACTAAAAAAGAAAATTATAGACCAATATACCTCATAAATATAGAGTAAAAAATCTTCAACAAATCCTAGACAATAGAATCTAACACTGTATCAAAAAAATAATACATCATCACCATGTGGGATTCATATCAGCTATGTAAGGATGGTTCAACATTAGAAAAATAATAAAAACAAAGGAAATTAATAAATACAACAAAGAAAAAGAACTACATGAGCATATCAATTGATGTAGAAAAAGCATTTGATAAAATCCAGCACCCATTCCTGATTAAAACTCTCAGCAAAATAAGAATAGAAAGGAAATTCTTCAACATAATTAATAGACAAAACCAACAGTCAACATTATTCTCAACAGAGAGAGAATGAAAGCATTCCCCTTGTGAACAGGAACCAGACAAGGATGCCCTCTATCACTCCTATTCAACTTTGTGTTGGAAGTCCTTGCCAGGGTAATAAGGCAAGAAAGGGAACTAAAAGGCATCCAAATTGGTAAGGAAGAAGTAAAACTGTCCCCATTTGCAGATGATATGATCCTATACGTAGAAAATCCCAGAGATTCAGCAAGAAAACTGCTCAAACTAATTCAAAGTTTCACCAAAGTGTCAAGGTACAAGATCAACATAGAAAAATCAGTTGGTTTCCCTACATCAACAAAGAGATCTCTGAAAAGGAAATAAGGAAAACAATATCATTTAAAGTAGCTGCCGAAACATAAAATACTTAGGAATAAATCTAACCAGTGTCACAAAAGACCTGTACAAAGGAAATTACAAAACACTACTACAAGAAATTAAAAGAGACCTATATAAATGGAAGAACATACCATGCTCATGGATAGGAAGACTGAACATTGTAAAAATGTCCATATTACCCAAAGCCATCTATAGATTCCATGCAATCCTGATCCAGATTCCATTGACATTCTTTAAAGCGAAGGAAAAACCAATCACTAATTTTATATGGAAAAGATAGGGACCTCAGATAAGCAAAGCACTACTCAAGAAGAAAAAGAAGAACAAACTAGGAGGTCTCACACTTGCTAATCTCAAAACCTACTAGAATACAGGTATGGTGGTCAAAACAATCAGTATTAGTCCAACAATGGACACATAGGCCAATGGAACAGAATTGTGAATCCAGAAGATCCATTTAGCTATGACAGCTAATCTTTGACAAGAGCCAGAATCCATCAAATGGAGGAAAAGACAGTCTTTTTAACAAATGGTGCCAACAAAACTGTATATCCAGTTGCAGAAAAATGAAACAAGATTCACATCTCACATTATATACAAAAACTAACTCAAGATGGGCCAAAGACTGCCCCTAGCTACCCGTCAGGCCAAGAATTGAACTCACTCCATGGCTTCCACCCAAACAATAGATAGTCATATAGGGTGAGCATTTATAACAGGTAGATACACTTGGAATGATCAATCATGGGAAAACATAAAGGCAGTATTTGTACAGGGAGATAGCTCAGGGGGCAGGAATGCATAAGAAAGAAGGACACAGGAAAGAGATAACTATAGGGAAAATGTGGGAAGCGAGCTGTTACAGTGTGGGGATTGCAGTCAATGTCACAACAAAATGTGCATGAACTGCTGTATGGAAAATGAATTTGCTTTGTAAACTTTCACCCAAATCACAATAAAAAGTAAAAAAAAAAAAAAAAAGGTCAAAGACTTAAATAAAAAATCTAAAATTAGAAAGATCAGCAAAGAAAAAAGATAGCATTAATTTAGGAGCCCTAATTTATGGCAGTAAGGAGCTCTGGTAGCATAGTGCCTAAGGCACTTGACTGCTAACCAGAAGGCTGGCGGTTCAAACCCACCAGCCACTCCTCGGAAGGAAGGTTGGGCGATCCTACTTCCGTAGTGATACTGCCTTGGAAACCTAAGAGGGGTCACTATGAGTCAGGGCCGACTCGACAGCAAATAACAACAACAACAACAATTTATGGCATAAATAGACAATCAAACATAACCAAAAATGCACAAACAGTAGAAGATAAATTAGATGACTGGAACTAGTGGACCATGTGAATTCAGCCTCTATGACCCTGAAACCAGAGCTAGCTGGTACCCAGCTACCATTGCCAACCACTCTGAAAGGGATCGCAATAGGAGATCCTTGAGAGAGTGGGAGAAAAATGTGGAACAAAACTCAAAATCATAAAAAAAAGACTAGGCTTTCTGGTCTAATGGAGACTTATGGAATTCTGAGATTATGACTGTTAGTCACCCTTCAAGCCTGAACTGAACTCACCCTTGTGGCTTAACTTTCAGCTAAACAATAGACAGGACTTGGATGTGAGCAGTAATACCAGGGAAGTATGCACTCCTTACAACAACGAAGCATAAGAGATCAAAAGAAGATTATTTGCCTAGGGATAAAACTCAGAAGGCAGGAATGGATAGGAAGGAAGGACAAAAGGAGATGACAACCACAGGGAGGAAATGAGCAGAGCTAAAGAAATCATTTTTTTTTAAAAGAAAGGAAGAAACAGTTTCTACACACTCACAAAAAAAATTCTTTGATGGTTACCAGGGATGGGAGGGTAAAAGAAGGAAAATTATTAACCAGATAGAAGGCACATGTAAATAATGGTGAAAGGAAAGGAAATACATAGTAAGGGGGAAGTCAGCACACCATGACCAAGGAAGATACTGAGAGGAATGCAAGAATAAAAGGCAACTACAGTAATTACTAAAACATTGGCAATTCCACAACATTAGTATTAACAAACAATTTATGAATGGATACATAAGTAGATAGGTATGCTAAAGAGATGTAGGAAGGTGTAAGGGAGCATAACTATCCACCAGCAGATGAAGGTTTGGTTGTGGATATTTCTACATACATAATTGAAGGTATTTATTGCATGTATGTTAATATAGACAATAGAGCACACAAGGGACATAGTCATGGAAACTTCTTAAACATAACCAAACATCTCATGGGATAAAGTTCTTGATGGCACAGTGATCAGGTAAAGGACAGTGACAAGTAAAATGAAAACAAACCAAAACCTAACTGTTTCTGTTTTAAAGCTAAATATCTCTGAGGACCTTCCAAACCACTGTATGATTTTGAATATCAGATCAAATAAGATAGAATAATAGAGCCATCAGTCTTCTTTGGTCTGCTTAATTTTCACTGAACAACTCTAGAGAACAAATATTTTTCAACCACTTACTAGATACTGAACAAAACAAATGTCATTTCTTCCCTCAAGGAACATAGAGTCTGTTGGAGAGAATATGGGTGGGAACAAAAGATAGTAAACAAATAAAAATATTTACAGGTAGTGATAAATTGTTGTTGTTTTTATGTGCTGTGGAGTTGTACTCAACTTATAGTGACCCCTCCTTGGGTTTCTGAGGTGTTATCACTACGGAAGTAGATTGCCCAACCTTCCTTCTGAGGAGTGGCTGGTGGGTTCGAACCACCAGCCTTCTAATTAGCTGTCAAGTGCCTTAGGCACTATGCTACTAGAGCTCCTTAGTGATAAATAATTAGTGTTATTTAAGTGCCATAAATTAGAAAACAGAAAACAAATAAACCAAGCTGGGAGTTCATAGAGAATTAAAAAGGGGAAGATAGGCTGCTCTGGGGCAAGCATGGGAGACTTCTCTGTGGAGGTTACAGTTAAACGGTCATCAAGCCAGTTGCCATGGAGCTGATTCTAACTCACGACACCCCCATGTGTTGCAAAGTAGAACTTTTCTATAGGGTTTTCATGGCTTGGCCTTTCAAAAGCAGATCGCCAGACTTTTCTTCCTTAGGCACTTCTGTGTGAGTTTCAACTATCAATCTTTTGGTTAGTAGTGAAGCGCTTAACCATTTGCACTACCTGTGTACCCCAGAGAGCTCATAGGAAGAGTTAACTCTTTTAGCATTCAATATTTAACAATATCTGTTGAGCACTTCTCATGTGTCAGGTGTTAGATCAACACTCTTGGTGTTAGAAATAGAGCAGTAAAGGAAACAAAATCCTACTCTCAAGTGGCTTACATTCTGGAAGTGAAAAGGAATCAGAGACAGTCTGGAGGCCTGTGGTATGTGTATGTGGGGGATGGAAGAGTGAGATGAGGGTGCATTGTAAGCAGAGAAACTAGCTGAGAAGATCCTGCAGAGGGCAGCCAAGGATTTCAGGAAATAAAAGCCGGCCAGTGTGGTTGGAGTGAGGAGCACTGGTGGCATAATGCCTAAGACATTTGACTGCTAGCCAGAAGGCTGGCGGTTGAAACCCATCAGCTACTCCTCGGAAGGACGGTTGGGCAATCTACTTTCATAGTGATACCACCTCAGAAACCCAAGGAGGGGTCGCTATGAGTCGGATCTGACTCAATGGCAGCACATTTGGTTTTTTGGTTTTGGTGGCTGGAGTGTAGTGAAGGTGTTGTTGTTGGTAGGTGTTGGTTCCAACTCATAGCAACCCTATGTACAAAAGAGTGAAGCACTACTTGGTTCTGTGCCATCCTCACAATCATTGCTATGTTGCCCAATGTAGCAGCAGCCATTGTGTCAATCCATCAATAGAGGGGCTTCCTTCCTCTTTTTCATCAACCATGATCTCCTTCTCCAGGAACTGGTCCCTCCTGATAACATGACCAAAACACAAGAGATGAAGTCTTGCCATCATCATTTTTAAGGAGCATTCTGGCTGTACTCCTCCCAAGCCATATTTGTTCATTCTTCTGGCAGTCTATGGTATATTTGGCAATTTTTGCCACATAGTAATTCAAATGCATCAACTCTTCTTTGGTCTTCCTTGTTTGTTGCCCAGCTTTCACATGCATATGAAGCAATTGAAAATAGTGAGGGTAGAGATTTATAAGAAACTAGGTTGGAGAGCTGGACAAGAGTTAGGTCATAAAAGGTCTCCTAGGCCATGGAAACTGGCCATGAAGGTTAAATGAACATGTCTGTGGACAGCACCTAGCATGAATTTGAATTGAGTCTACTGACTCTAAGACGTTCTGGTGGTGCAATGGTAAAGGCATTTGGCTACTAAACAAAAGTTTGGCAGTTTGAAACCCACCATCTGCTCCACAGGAGAAAGATAAGGCATTCTCCCTCCATAAATATTTACAACCTTAGAAACCTATGAGGGTCACTATCAGTCATAATTGACTTGATGGTAGTGGGTTTGGTTTGGTTTGTTGCTGGATTAGCACTTTAGGAGATAAATGAGCACCACATCCATATCTTGATTAGAAGTATTCTTGAATCTGGAAATTCAAGAAGTTCTACAATGTCTGCTGATAGCTTACCCATAGAACTCTTGTGATACCAGTTACTTGGCACAGTGATGTGTGTATCCCTATGTTAGGGGATGGAGCTATAGCTTGTCAGGATATTTAAAGGTCAAAAATTCAGAACTCATAAAGGAAAATATCCCATCAAAGCATTTGGACCAATGGGGGTCTCCAGTAGCACTAAGAAACATATTTGGTCATTTCTTCATTTATTAATTCCACAGTGACTATTTTGGAACAATTATTACCACCTGTCCATCACTCATATATCAGTTTGTCATACTGTGGTGGTGCAGTGAATTGTTTGATGTGGCCCTTCTAGCCATTGTCCTCCATTCTGTCATGTTTTGTAAATCCCATCATCCATGCCTGTTTGGTGTGGTGTGGTAGTTAAGGTC
>NW_006921675.1:9581987-9583088 GCF_000298275.1 Orycteropus afer afer | reverse complement strand
GTGGCTGGTGTGTTTGAACTGTCAACCTTGTGGTGAACAGTCAAATGCCTTAGGCACTACACCACCAGTTGGAAGGCATTCAAAATATGACTGAGGAAGAATTGCTTCCTCAAAGTAGATGCAACCTTAATGAAGTGAATGGAGTAAAACTTTTGGGACCTTCATTTGCTGAGGTGGCTTGACCCAAAATGAGAAGAAACAGCTGTAAACATCCATTAATAATCAGAACATGGAACGTATGAAGCATGAATGTAGGAAAATTGGAAGTTGTAAAAAATGAAATGGAATGAATAAAGATAGAAATCCTAGGCATTAGTGAGTTGAAATAGCCTGGTATTAGTATTTTGAATCAAGCAATCATATTGGTCTACTATGCTGGGAATCACAAATTGAAGAAGAATGATGTCACATTAATCTATCCTAAAGTACAATGCTGTCAGTGATAGAATAATATCCATATGCCTACAAGGAAGACCAGTTAGTATAAAAAAGGGGTCTCCAGTAGTACCAAGAGACATATTCAGTCAGTTATTATCATTCAATTTTACACCACAACCACCAAAACCAAAGATGAAGAAATTAAAGGTTTTTTTTTTACCAACTGCTGCAGTCTGAAATTGCAGTGCAAAAGTTAGAAACAAAGAAGAAGCTTCAGTAGGTGAAAACTACGGCCTTGGTGACAGAAACATGCTGGAGATCGCATGATAGAATTTTCAAGATCGATGACTTATTCATTGCAGATACCATTTTTGCAACAACATACACGGCAACTATACACATAGGTCTCAAGAGATGAAATACATAGGAATCAAATTGACTACATCTGTGGAAAGAGACAATGGAGACGTTCAGTATCATCAGTCAGAACAAGGCCAGGGAGTGATTTCGGAATAGACATCAATTGCTTATATGTAAGTTTAAGTTGAAGCTGAAGAAAATTAACACGTCCATGAGAGTCGAAAGATGACCTTGAGTATATCCCATCTGAGTTTAGAGACCATGATAAGTATATATTTGATGCACTGAACACCAGTGACCAGAGACCAGATGAGTTGTGGGATGACATCAAGAACATCATCAAGAACATTCGTAAAGAAAGCA
>NW_006921675.1:9552843-9554076 GCF_000298275.1 Orycteropus afer afer | reverse complement strand
CAAAGATTTACTGCCTCAGAAACCCAAAGGGGGTCACTATGAGTCAGAATCGACTCAGTGGCAGTGAGTTTGGTTTTTTTGGTTTAGGGTGATAAGAATTTGAGGGTACTGTTTAAGGAATATGGGGCCAAGAAAGTCCCATCACCACCAGAGTTTTAAAAACTGCCTATTCTAAGTTCTCCAGGATAATACATGAAGGGTGGGTTTGGTGCTAAAATTAAAGGTGATGAGAAAAAGCAGCTATTTTCTTGGTGTCTCTGAGATCTCCTGGTGGCAGTATAAGGCAAGGATTTGGGGGCTCTGGGTCTTGGCCATACATCTCTTCCCAGAAAGTGATCAACAGGCATGTGTGTGTGTAAGAGAGAGAGAGAGAGAGAGAGAAAGAGAGAGAGAGAATATCACTTCTCCAAGATATTCTTGGAATAATTGTAAAGTGTGATATCTTTGTAAGGTGTGATATAAGAATAAGTGTCTTTGGTGAGGCTGCTTTAATCTCTGCCAATAAACCCAAAGCAAGAAGTATAAATTTTCTTTTGCAGACTTGTATGCAGTCACTAGAAATTTTGACAGCATATATATTGTATTTTAGAAATATCATCCTGATGGGCATGTGAACAATGAACTGGAAAGAGTAGAGCCTGAAGATCAATAAGGAAGCCATTTTAATGGTCCAAAGAAGAGATGTTGTGGTCATGAACAAAGTCATTGGTAAGGTTAAAGAGAGTAAAGATGAATTCTCTGTGTTTCAAATATCGCCCATGTGCACATATCTCCAGTCCTCAGTGTTCTCTTGACCTCTAGCTCTTATTCCAGCTGCCTTCTGGATCTCACTATTTATATGTTGTATGGTCACCTCAGGAGTCTCTGGGTGGTACAAATGACTAACACACTTGACTATTAACTGAAAGATTGGAGGTTTGAATTCATCTAGAGTCACCTCAGAGGAAAGGTCTGGAGATCTACTTTCAAAATATCAGCCATCGAAAACTTTAAGGAGCACAGGTCTATGACACACATGGGGTAGCCATGAGTTGACTCAACAGCAAACTGGTTGGTTGTTTGCTTTTTTTTAAATAGTCATCTCAAGCTTAATATGTCTAAAACTCTTTCTCCTCTTTTTGGTTTCCCTCTCTGTGAATGCTATTCACCCATCCACCCAAGCCAGATAATTGGGAGCTATCCTGGATTCATCCACCTCCATATCCAGTCAACAAGTCCTTTAGATTCTACACC
>NW_006921675.1:9548015-9551818 GCF_000298275.1 Orycteropus afer afer | reverse complement strand
CCTTCTTTCTCTATTTTCCTGCCCACTCTAACCGGTAGAAACCTCCTCATCTTTCACATCAGCTCAAATGTCATCTCCTATATGAAGCTTTTGCTGAGAACTCCACCCCAATGCCTCCATTATTTCCTAGGTAGAATTTTTTAACCCCTAGAGTGTAGTAATTATATAATAATAAATATTTATAACATTTATGTATTGAATAAATGAACAAATGGTGTGTGCTCTTTCCCTAGCTCATTAGCAAAGTTTTCATTTGTGAGTTTGTTTGTTTAAAGTTACATCACTGTCTAGTAGAGCTTGCCAGTCCCATGGGATTCAATTATCAACTCTACATAACTAGCTTCTAAGAAAGTTCTTAATACTTATTAGATATTCCAGTGGGAAAAGGAAAGCAGAGGCAAGGATGGTGATCGGGAGCCTGCTATGATAGTCTAAGTGAGAATGGAAATGAGGGGACAAATCTAAGAGATTTCTGAGATAATAGTTGCATTCAAGCTAAATGAGGAGGCTCTTGCCAGTGCCTCTGAATGACCCAATATGTGCTGCTGCCCACGTTCCCGGTGGTGAAGGTTGACAAGGGGAGTGCTCACGGGACCGAGGGAAGTCAAACATTTTCAGAGCACCATCCCTTTGTTCTTCTGTTCTCTTCTCAAAGTCTAGTGTGCAGATGGGTGGAAAAGGAGCAGAGTTGGGAAGCAGGGGGAAAAATTCGTGTTTTTCCTCTCCCTACCAAGCCCTGGATATAATCTTGGGACTTGGGTTTCCCAAATATATAAAGTTAAGAGTGCCAAACTACCCCTACTAACTGCATGACGTTATACATAAAATTACCTTAAACCTTCTCTGTTCACAATTTATGGTTTTTGGCAGATTGGCATGTTGAGTCCACTTCAATTTATTACCAGATCTGGAGTCTCCTGGATTCACATTGAAGAGTCTGGCTCCAGGCCAAAATGCTCCTCCATAGGTAATTACAAGGCTTTGCTTGGCAAGTCTCATGGGAGGATGCTACCTTCTCCACATCAGACAGTGTACAACCAGCACATTGTAGTTTTCTGGAGGGAGTTGCAGTCAAGGTTCAAGTGCCCCTGGCCAACCATGCTCATATGCTTATCTGCATTCCCAGTCCAGGCACCTCCTTTGGGAGGCATCCTTATGGCCCACAGTCCATAAAAAGTTAGGATTAGGGGCTCTGGTGGTATGAATGGTTAAGTGCTCAGTAGCTAATTGAAAAGTTGTGGTTCAAACCCACACAGCATCTGTGCAAGAGAAAAAACCTAACAATCTGATTACAGCCTAGGAAACCCAATGGGACAGTTCTACTCTGTGTAACTGCACCTGTGTAAGCTTGAGTGACTTATTTATTGTCTCTAACCTTCTGTTTCTTCATATGAGGTTGTTCGGAGGATTCAATGTGACAATCTTTTTAAAGTGCTTTACATTATGACGGGCATATAGTAAGGACCTAACATATAAATGTTAACCAACTATTTCTACTTCCACTGACATTTTCTCCAACTAAGTTGTATGCTAACTTTATTCTGCTTTAGCACAACTAGATTTTATACCTGTTGTTCATGCTTCATAGGGTCTTCTGGGCTGTAATATTTATGGAAGATCCCCAGGCCTTTTCTTCCCTGGTACTGCTGGGTGAGTTTGAACTTCAAACCTTTAGGTTAGCAGTCCAACACAAAATGTTTGTGCCACCCTGGGACCTTAGATTTTATGCCTAGAATGACATTATTTTGGGTAATTGCATGACCAAGGTAACTGGCATTACCAGCTGTAGTTTATCCTTTAATACTTATCTTACAGAAGACGGTTGGCTAAATTATATTAAACTGCCATATGGCAGTGATACTTATAAGTAAGTGTACTTCTATTAAGAACTGTTAAGCTAGGATCAAAAGCTGAAGCAAATTTATGTTTATTCTATATCAAAATGCCACAGACAGCATTGTGATTTCTGATCTTGCTTTTGAAATCTGACAAACTCTTATAGGTAAATATAGCTTCTATAGTCAAAGAGGTTGTAGAATTTGCAACAACAAATTATGAATAACTTGTTTCATGTTTAAGTGTGTACATGTATACAAGTATATCTTATTTATCCTAAAATACAAATTTAAACATCTTAGGAATAGAAACCATCCCTTCATCATTCCCAGAAAACCAAAAAACCAAACTCACTGCTGTCAAGTCAGATTCAACTCATAGCGACGCCTCCTTGAGTTTCCGAGGCAGTATCACTACAGAAATAGATTGTCCAATCTTCCTTCTGAGGAGTGGCTGGTGGGTTTGAACTGCCAGCCTTCTGGTTAGCAGTAAAATGCCTTAAACCTGTAACATCTATTACATTACTTTTTTCTTTGCATTACAATATTGGTTTACAGAGACATCTCTGTGTGTACCAACAGCTTACAGCTGAATGAATAAGTGAAAATGAATAAATGAATGGTGAGAAGGCAAATTGTTCCTTTGAGTGATTATTCATGGACTAGACAGGTATTCTCAGGTTTATATAATGTATAGGTTCAAACCAACCAGCCACTCCTTGGAAGGAAGGTTGGGCAATCCTACTTCTGTAGTGATACTGCCTCGGAAACCCAAGAAGGGGTCACTATGAGTCGGGTTTGACTCAATGGCACATAACAACAACAACAATAGATATATAGAGATATTTATGTATAAGCCCTGCAGGATGGCACATATATAATATGGTTTCTATTTGTTGTTACATCAGTATACTGTACATCTAAAAATTGTATGCACTGATATTTTTCATTTGCATATAACTTAGGAATAACTTAAGGCATGGACTAGTGACTTGAGAAAAGGCACAGTATCACAAAGTCTATCATTTCAACCTATTTTCTGTTATTAAGGTTTATTTAGCTCTTATTGAATTTTTGTTTTAGCATCTCTTAATCCTGAGCTCTGGTGGCACAGTGCCTAAGGCATTTGACTGCTAAGCAGAAGGTTGGCGATTCAAACCTGCCAGCCACTCAGCAGAAGGAAGATGGGGCAATCTACTTCCATAAAGATTTGCCACCTCTGAAACCCAATGGGGGTCACTGTGAGTCAGAATCGACTGGATGGCAGTTGGTTTGGTTTTCTTTTGGAATCCTGATCTGTGAAATAACGTCGAATCTTACTCTTGATCACTCACAGGAGAGTGGAGAATTAGCTCACACTATATATCAGGTTTACATAGAGCCATACTTACAAGGACAAAGATTTGTGGAGAACAAGGTCACTTTCACCTGGCACAATATGGAACATAAGCCCACAAATGTTCTTCCTACCAATAAGGCAAATGTTCTTATATAAATATACTCTATGGACCTATGAAAAGAAAATAATTTCTTTATGTCCACATATAGTTTTAGAAATAAATGAAATGTAAACTGCAGGAAAACTCAGCAGGAGATAATTATTGGAGAATACAAAGAGCATAATTACTAGGAAAGCAAGCCTGGGATCATGGTTACCAGGCAACCAATCTCTGGAGAAAGTAACATGCAAGTGGATGTGGGAGATAGAGTCATTCAGTCATTCAAATGCCTGGGCAATTCAGTATCTAATAAGAAGTGGAAATGAACAGATTATCATTTCATGGAATCTTAAGAAAATTTACTAACTAGTCAGCAGAGAGAGGATGAAGAGGATTATTTGTTGACACAGACATTACTAACCATTTTCTGCCTCCTCCCTACCCACATTTCCCGCTAACTAAAATCACATTAATCACTAATTATCAGCATCTGAAGAGTAAAAAACTTTAAAAAAAAAAAAAAAAAAGT
>NW_006921675.1:9543668-9545336 GCF_000298275.1 Orycteropus afer afer | reverse complement strand
AGACAGGCATATGAGCTGAGCATTTACATTAGGTAGATATACTCCTTGGAGAGATCAATCATGGGAGAATAGAAGGGCTGTGTATGCGCAGGGAGACAGCTTGGGAGGCAGGAGCGCATGGGAGGGAAGGACACAGGGAAGAGGTAACTATGGGGAGGAAGAGGGAGGGGAGCTGTTGCACTATGGGAAATTGCACTCAATGTCATGAGGCAAGGTGTATGCGAGCTGCTATATGGAAAATGAATTTGTTCTGTAAACTTTCACCCAAATCACAATAAAAATTTAAAAAAAGAAATTGCTAAAACAGAAAAGACAAGACCAAAATGGATGTAAAAAAAAATGTGAAGAAAATGTGAACTATCATAAAAGAGGAAACAGTCAATAAAACCAGATACAGAGATTGCTCAGATGTTGGAATTATCAGATGAGAATTTAAAAACAACTGTAATAAACAGACATAATAAAATATGAGAACAAATGAAGAATTTCAGCAGAAAGAAAGAAATTTTAAAGAGACAAATGGAAATTTAAAAATATATATATCAGATGAAGAATTTATTCAACTGGCTTATCAAAAGATTGCATAGCAGAGGAAAGAACTGATGACGTTGAACATAAGTCAACATGGGCCTGGAACCAGAGGCAGAGCTGAAGCCCAAGGTCGAAGGGCCTTTATCCAGACCCTAGAGCCAGCACTCTGAATTTGGACTTTTAGCCTCCTAAACTGTAAGAGAATAAATTCTTGTTTGTTAAAGCCATCCACTTGTAGTACTTCTGTTATAGAAGCACTAGACTACTAAGACCTTTTGCTTTCTTCATGTATGATGTCCTTAATGTCATACTACAACTCATCTGATCTTTGATCATTAAGGTTTAATGGGTCAAATTTTTGAGCTAGTCTTTAAATTCAGGTGGGATGTACTCAAGATTGTACTTTGGCTCTCGTGGACTTGTTTTAATTTTCTTCAGCTTCAACTTCAACTTGTATATGGTCTTGTTTTGCAGCCAGCCCTGCCCTTGTTCTGACTGATGATATTGAGCTTCTCCATTTTTTTTCCCCACAGATGTAGTCAATTTGATTCCTCTGTATTCCATCCAGTAAGGTCCATGTTTATAGTCATTAATGTTGAAAAAAGGTATTTCTTCTGAATAAGTTATTGGATTTGCAAAATTCTATCACGCCATCTCCAGTGTCATTTCTATCAATGAGGTCATATTTTCCAACTACTGATCCTTCTTTGTTTCCAGCTTTCACATTCCAGTTACTAATAATTGTCAAAGCATCTTCATTGCATGTTTGTTCTAACAAGAAATACTAAAATAAGTTATTTAGGCAGAAGGGAAAGGATATCCAACAGAGACCAGGTTCTGCAAGGAATGGACACCAGAGAAGGTAAACATGTTAAATATGAAAAAAATCTCTTAAAAGTATATCTTTAAATATATTTTAAGAACTATTCACTATTTAAAGTAAAAATAACTTCGATATATTTTTCGTATATAACCTATGTGGAAATAAAATAAATAATAGCAAGAGTACAAAGGGTTGAAAGTGGTATTTGGACATATACTGTGACAGAATTTTCTTTTTATTATTATTATTATTATTTTTATTGTGATTTGGGTGAAAATTTACAGAGCAAATACACTTTCCATACAGCAGATCAC
>NW_006921675.1:9541481-9542232 GCF_000298275.1 Orycteropus afer afer | reverse complement strand
TCAGTATTTAAAGGGATCTTGTGAGGAAAATGCAAACATGTTCAAATATAAATCATTACCCTCTTTCTGATCCTTTCACTTGTTGTACCTTCTTATTCCTGATCTGATTCAAAACAAATTTACTGCCATCGAGTCAATTCCAAATCAAAGTGATCCCCACTGGGTTTCC
Source organism: Orycteropus afer afer (assembly GCF_000298275.1). Classification (NCBI taxonomy): domain Eukaryota; kingdom Metazoa; phylum Chordata; class Mammalia; order Tubulidentata; family Orycteropodidae; genus Orycteropus; species Orycteropus afer. Next base: position 9,542,063 of record NW_006921675.1, on the reverse strand, counting down.
AAGGCTGTAAATCTTTATGGAAGCAGACTGCCTCATCATTCTCCCATGGAGCAGCTGGTGGGTTTGAACCATTGAATTTTTGGTTAGCAGCCAAATGCCTTAACCACTACACCTCAAGAACTCCTTTCTAATCTGATCAATGGCCCCTAATTTTATAAACTAGAACCCTCAGAATTATCTTTAATTCCCATCTCTCCCTTATCAGTCTAATCTCTTAGTTACTCATTCCCTTTTGATTCTATTTCCTAAAATATCTTTAATCCTTCTCACCCTCAGCTACCAGTGCTTCTGCTTTAGTGTAGACACTCATCATTTGGTTTGCAACAGTCTTTTAACTGGTCTGCCTGCTGTGAGTCTTACAAAACACGTGCAACCCATCCTCCACAAATAACCTTTCTAAGATGGAAGCCTGCTCCCATTTCTCCCATTGCCTATAAGATAAAGGCTGAACTCCCAGGGCTGGCTTACCATGTTCATCACGTGTTTTATCATTTCCAGATCAGTGTTCTGGTCATACACTTCCTGATCCACTTCTCCCAATAAAAACACAAGATCTTGATGTTTCACACTTCTGTTTATTGG
>NW_006921675.1:9538601-9540771 GCF_000298275.1 Orycteropus afer afer | reverse complement strand
CTTTTGATGTACTTAATCACATAGAAGCTAATGATTCAAATTCTAAGTCCTGTCCTGTCCCCACACTTGAGGCATTATGAAAAGTGAATGGGTAGGTGGTACAAATGGTTTCAATTAGAACCAGAATGTTCCTTAGGAGTGAGTATGGCAAGACTTCATCTCATGTATTTTTTACATGTAATCTGGAGGGACCAGTCCCTGAAGAAGGACATCATATTTTGCAGAGGGTTGAGAAAAACTCTTGGTCAGATAGAACGACACAGTAAATGCAACAATGGGCTCAAACACAGCGATGTTTGTGAAGATGGTGCAGAACCAGACCTTGTTTCGTTCTGTTGTCCACAGGGTCATTACGAGTTGGAATCCAATCAGTGGCCCCTCACAACAACTAATCTAAAGGTGAGTACTTCAGACCCACTCAGTTGGTGTAGCAAAAGAAAGGGCTGAAGATCTGCTTCCGAAAAGATTACCGCCAAGGAAATCCTACGCAACAGGTCTTCTCTGTAATATATAGGGTTGCCTTCAGTCAGCATTGACTCCAGAGCAATGGCCTTTTTTTTTTTTAAATAAAATCCACTGCTGTTGAGTCAATTCCAACTCATAATGACCCTATAGGCCAGAGTAGAACTGCCCTATAGTCTCCAAGTCTGTAAATATTTACCAAAGCAGACTGCCACATCTCGCTCCCATGGAACTGCTCGTGGGTTCCAACAACCAACCTTAACCAGCTGAGTCCTTCACCACTGTGCCACCAGGGTTTTTGTTGTTATTTTCATAGTAGTTTCTAAATCTTAACAGCTCTTTGGATATACCTGAGGAGCTTTAAAAATAAAGATGCTTCTACTCCCAACACTACAGAATCAGATCTTTGTTTTTAACGACCAGAGATCAATATCGAATATTGGCATTCCTCAGTGGTGAGCAAGAAGCAGGCCTCTGGTCAGTCGCGCAGTGCCTAAGGCACTTGACTGCTAACCAGAAAGAAGGCTGGCGGTTCAAACCCACCAGCCACTCCTCAAATGGCAGGTTGGGCAATCTACTTCAGTAGTGATATTGCCTCGGAAACCCAAGGAGGGGTCGCTATGAGTCCAGTCCACTCCACGGCATTTAACAACGAACAAAAACAATTATTTTTTCCAGTAGTAGTCTCCGCCCCTTTTCCTTTCTTTGGGCCCAGCCCGCTCCGCTAGCTCCTGCCCGCTTCGCTCTTTTCCCCGTTCCTAGTCCTCGGTCCCTTCTAACGCCCGGTTTTTCTGTACTGTTCCCTCTTCTCCTCCTTGCTCCCTCCTTCCTCCCAGTTATTCCCCGAACGCCTCTCTCCTCGCCACCCAGCTCCCACCGCCCAGCCCCTTCCCTCTCTTTGCCTGCCCACTATCCCCACCCCTCTTCCGCCCCACTTCCTTCTTTTTGGTCGCCCCAGTTCCTCCCTATGAGCTCCGCCCCACTCCTTCCCGCCCTGCGCCCATTCCCTAGGCCCCGCCCATTTTTCCTCCGCCCCACCCCCTTCTTTCCCGAACCAATCGTGTCTTCCGTCGGTTCTTTTCCTCGGAATCCAGCTCCCAACTTCTGGGAGTTCTGGTGGCGTAGTGACTCGTTCCGGCCCCCTCCATCTATTCCCTGTCCTTTCCTCTTAGTCCCACCCTGTTCTTCCCCGCCTCTTTCCTCCCCGCCCCGTTTTCTCCTCCCCCTTCGCTTTAACGTCACGTCCGTAGACCTCTTTCGTCGTCATAATCATTACGTTTACCCTGCGCCGGAAGAAGTATTTGCGGGCGCTTTTGGAATTATGGCGGCTGTAGATATCCGAGGTAACCGGTGCTGTTACGTTTTGTTTCTTTATGGTCTGTAGACTAGGTTGGGTATTTATAGCTCGCGAGGGCCGGTCTTCAATTTCTTCGTGAGGTCTCGTAAGGGCTTCTGAATGGTTTCTGAAGAAACTTCCCCCAGTTCCTGTAGGATCTCTGAAGTGTCGAAATGAAGGGATTGGAAGCAGCTCTGGGCTTTTGAGCCATGAAACTGGCTGTATTGCCCTATATACAGCCTCTCTGCAACATCATTGGGGTATTTTATTTGGGGTGAAAGAATGACTTTTGGGCAAAGAGGAGTTGGGGTAGTGAGCAGTCTCGATTCATCACTTGGAATGATCTGCCTTTTTTTTCTTTGACCTTCCACG
>NW_006921675.1:9529940-9532141 GCF_000298275.1 Orycteropus afer afer | reverse complement strand
AAAAAAAAAAACAAAACAAAAAACATTAGAGGTATGTAAAAACTGCTATGAGAACAACAAGAAGAAACCATTATTTCTGTCTTGGAAAGTAGAAAAGGACTTTACAGAGACAGTGACATTTGAAACGAGTTTAATGTAGCATGACCATATCATTTATCTTCTTAAACTGAAACCAAACCTTTTTGAGCATGAAAGGGGCCCCTATTGAAACTGGCCATAAACTAAACTTAAAAAAAGAAATATAAATTGGGATAGCCTTGGCTGAAAAAGAGCTTTGGTCATAGTAATTTCAAGACAGTACCATTACTACCACCTCCACTGCCACCACTGCCATCACCAGCATCGTAGTTAACATTCATTGGGTTATTATGTATGCTAAGCATTTTAGATACATAATCTAGTATGTAGATACTACTATAATCTTCACTTTATAGATGAAGAAACTAACTATAGAAGAAATTAACTATCCTGGAGTTCCATAATTGCCAATTTGACTGCTAACCAGAAGGCTAGTGGTTCAAACTCCTCGGAAGGAAGGTTTGGCAATCTACTTCCATGGTGATGCTGCCTCGGAAACCCAAGGAGGGGTCACTATGAGTCGGGTCCGACTCGACAGCACATGACAACAACAGCAACAACATAGCCTTTTGTGTGTTCCAGGCTGCTGCATGATGGATTATTGTGAGCAGTGAAGTGGGAATAGTGGTACAAGATTATGAAGTATAATATTAAGGATTTGGACTTTATCCTTTTAGACTAGGTATGCTCTACCATTCTTTAAATAAAGAGTGGCATAATTAGATTTGTATTTTGCAAGAGTTGCATTATTGAGACTGAACGTGATTGGGAGAAGACTAGAGGCAGGGGAACTCACAAGGAGGCTGTTGTCCAGGTGACACTGGATCAAAGCTTAAGTAAAAGTGGCACTAGGGATGGAAAACATACCAGATCATGAAGATGGCATAGAATCCTGCAGCATTGCATTCTGTTATACATAAGGCCACTGTGAGTTGGCAGCAACTCAATAACAATAAACAACAATATGACTAAGGGATGGAGAAGAGGAAATGTATTTGATTAGACTATACTCTCTCTGGTATATGCTTATCATACACATGGTCTCCAAATTTATAGTATCAGCCCAGGCTTTTTCCACAAGTTCTTAGTTTCTGTCTTTCGTAGGTATGTTCATTTTGAGGTACTGTAGTGTGTCATCTTTACGACTGTTACCTGGTTCTGTACCATCTTTATGATCTTTGTAAACAAGGAAGGATTGGTAGCTGGAAAATAAGCTTTGGTGATAGAAATGATGCAGGAGATTACATGATAGCATTTTGCAAGACCAATGAGTTATTCATTGCAAATACCTTTTTTCAACAACATAAATGGGAACTATACATGTGGACCTCACTGAATGGAATACATAGGAATCAAATCAACTACATCTGTAGAAAGAGACAATGGAGAAATTAAATATCATCAGTTGGAACAAGGCCGATGGCCAATAGTGGAACAGACCATCAATTGCTCATATGCAAGTTCAAGTTGAAGCTGAAGAAAATTAAAACAAGTCCACAAGAGCAAAGTACAACCTTGACTATATCTCACCTGAATTTAGAAACCATGTCAAGAATAGATTTCATGCATTGAACACTAAGAACTGAAGACCAGATAAGTTGTGGAATGACATCAAGAACATCGTACATGAAGAAAGCAAAAAGTTATTAAAAAGACAAGAAGTAAAGACTGAAATGAATGTCACAAGAAACTTTGAAATTTGCTTTTAATATAGAGTAGCACTGCTGTGTAGTCAGATTTGACTCATAGCGACCCCTCCTTGGGTTTCCAAGGCGATATCACTATGGAAGTAGATTGCCCATCCTTCCTTCCGAGGAGTGGCTGATGGGTGTGAACTGCCAGTGTTCTGGTTAGTAGTCAAATGCCTTAGGCACTACACCACCAGCCCTCCTAAAGTGAATGGAAGAAATAATCACATAAAAGACCCAAACAGAAGATTTCAAAGTATAACTTGAGAAAACAAAGTAGAATAATGAAATGTGCACAGACCTGGAGTTAAAACCAAAAGGCAAGAACATGCTTAGCATTTCTCATGCTGAAAGAACTGAAGAAAAAAATTCAGTCTTCAAGTTGTAATATTGAAGGATTCTATGGTCAAAAATTCGAACAGTGTAGGAAGCATG
>NW_006921675.1:9527882-9529840 GCF_000298275.1 Orycteropus afer afer | reverse complement strand
ATGGTTCTACTCTGTCCTCTGTGGTTGCAATGAGCCAGAATAGATGCCAAGGCAGTTGGTTAACTCCTTAATTGCTGCTACTTGATCTTGGGTTAGCTTTAGACCATACCTCATTCCTTTCAGCACACACATTTCAGTGCACCCATTTCAGTGAATTTGTTTAAAAATAAAAACCTAGCAGTTATGCTCTGGGATTCCAAAAAGGGGATGGGAGGGTGATTTTAAAAATAGCTGAAGCATGAGAAACTTAATTCCAAACAGACCAGGTTGGGTGGAGGAGGTAATGGAAGTTGAAGAAAAATGAAAGAAAGAGAGACACTATCGTGGTGGTGGTTCCCACAAAGCTTCACATATTTGTATAAAACATAACTGTAGAAACCGTTATTAGCATTTTCCATTTGAAACTTTGTGGGACTTTTCCTTACATAAAGTTTTGATTCTTAGATTTAGTTGTAAGTGGAGATTCATGGTGAAATAAACCCCTGCCCTTAGTAGATCAAAGAAAAGAGCTTTCCCCAAGATGTTTCTAATGGTTTCTACTTAGGGTTGTTTTGTTTGAATATACTTCCCTTTTAATGGGAAGTGTTTGAGATGCATTTTCTTAATAAAATTAGGTCTAGCATCTTATAACAAATGCATAGTACCTAAGGCACTTGACTGCTAACCACAAGGCTGGCGGTTCAAACCTGCCAGCCACTCCTCAGGAGGTAAGTTGGGCAATCTACTTCTGTAGTGATACCGCCTTGTAAACCCAAGGAGGGGTTGCTATGAGTCAGGTCTGACTCTCTGGCACAATAACAACAACAACATTCTCAACTTACTCAAAATACCCAGTGATCTTCAGCATTTCTGCTTAATGTTTCTATTTTGTCTTTCATTATAAGTGAGATTCAAGTGCCTAGTTTGATCACTTGCTGATCGTTAGAGAGCTGTACTTGGGCTGTGTTAATATGCTGTTATGCTACTAAATGAAAAAGAGACATTTAGTCCAGATTATCTTCAAATATTCAACTTTTATAATACTTTAATTTAGATTTGTGAGGGTCACTGAAAAGGCTATTGTGTTAGGAATAATAAGGAGACCAGTATGCCTGGAGTAGAGTGAGAGAGGAGGAAAGAGGGAGATGTCAGAGAGGTAACAGGTGACTAGATCTTAGGGATTTCAGGCCATTATAAGGTGTTTGAAGGAGCTCTGGTGGTGCAGTGTTAAGTGCTTGGCTGCTAACCAGAAGGTTGGTGGTTCAAACCCACTAGCCCCTTTGAGGGAGAAAGATGTAGCAGTCTGCTTCTGTAAAGATTACAGTTCTACTCTGTCCTATAGGGTTGCTATGAGTTGAGATTGACTTGACAGCAACAAGTTTTATAAGGTCTTCAGCTTTTCTTCTTAGTAAAATGGAAAGGCAGTGGAAGATTTTGAGCCGAGATATGACATGATCTGATATACTTTTTTTTTCCAGAATCAGTCTGGCTGCTGAGAATCAAGTGTAGGAGTGTGAGAGTGGAATTAGACCAGTTAGAAGGCCATTTCTGTAATGTATAGAGAAATGGGGGCCTGGACTAAGGTGATATCAGTGGAGATGGTAAGAAGTGGTTGAAGGCTGCTTGACTTGGTGGCATATTCTCTTGATAGGGCTGTGGTCACAAGTAATCTCTAAGTGGGACAGATAACTTTTGTTGTATTCACAGCTGTATACCGCCCTCTTAATCCTAGTTAACCATTCTGTACATGAACCTTCTTGAACATGGGAGTCTTTGTAAATGGATTGATGAAAATCTATGACCAGTAGAAGTAATTGTGCCTTATTTGTCCTTGCCCTTCAAATCATGAATTAGTAAATATTTGCTGATTGTTATATATATCAGGTCCTAGGCTACCCTGATAAGTTGACACAGAGTCAGTTTTCTAATAACTAACAATTTGAAGAGAAAACGTGTTTTTCTGGGTTATGTTATACGAT
>NW_006921675.1:9521146-9523162 GCF_000298275.1 Orycteropus afer afer | reverse complement strand
TAAGATGATTACCTATGCTTTTTGGTTAGGCAAGGCGTTCAACTGTGTGGATCAAAACAAATTATGGATAACGTTGAGAAGAATGGGAATTCCAGAACACTTATTTGTACACATGAGGAACTTGTAGATAGTCCAAGAGACTGTCCCTTCAAGCAGATGACATTTATGAAATCATCTAAGAATCTGATTCCATTTTTGAATTCAGTATACACATGCCCAGGTCATTATCATCACTCCCAAAAATGAATGAATGTTTCCTAAGTTCTCTGAATTTATAATTAATCATTCAGAAAATTGTCTCCTTTTTCCTTAAAAAGTCTCTCATGTCCTTATCTTCCTATGTGTTGCCATTGCCTCACACAATTATGTTCCATTATGAAATGGAACGCATAAAGATTGATATCCTAGGCATTAGTGAGGTGAAATGGACTGGTTTTGGCCATTTAGAATCAGACAACCATGTGACCTGCTATGCTGGAATGACAATTTGAAGAGGAATGGTGTGGCATTCATCATCACAAAGGATGCTTCAAAATCTGTCCTGAAGTACAATGCTGTCAGTGATAGGATAACATCCATATTCCTACAAGGAAGACCAGTTAATATGACTACTATTCAAATTTATTCACCAACCACCAAAGCCAGAGATGAGGAAATTGAAGATTTTTTAAATCAAGTTCTGCAGTCTGAAATTGACCAAACGTGCAATCAAGATGTGTTAATTATCACTGGTGACTGGAATGCAAAAGTTGGAAACAAAGAAGAATCACCGGTAGTTGGAAAATTTGACCTCGGTGACAGAAATAATGCTGGAGATCGTGTGATAGAATTTTGCAAGACTAATGACGTATTCATTGCAAATACCTTTTTTCAACAACACAAACAGTGTTGGCCAGATGGAATACACAGGAATCAGATTGACTACATCTGTGGCAAGAGGCGATGGAAAAGCTCAATATATTCAGCCAAAACCAGGCGAGGAGCTGATTGTGGAACAGACCATCAGCTGTTCATATGCAAGTTCAAATTGAAGTTGAAGACAAAACAAGTCCATGAGAGCCAAAATATAATCTTGAATATATCCCTCCTGAATTTACAGACCATCTGAAGAATAGATTTGATGCATTGAGCACCAATGACTGAAACCAGAGGAATTGTGGGATGACATTAAGAACATCATCCATGAAGAAAGCAAGAGGTCATTAAAAAGATGAGAAAAGAAGAAAAGACCAAAATGGGTTGACAGAAGAGACCCTGAAACTTGCCTTGAGCAGAGAGTAGCTAAAGCAAGTGGAAGAAATGACAAGATAAAAGAGCTGAACAGAAGATTTCAAAGAACAGCTTGAACAGACAAAGACGATTACTCTAATGAAATGTGCAAAGACTTGGAGTTAGAAAACCAAAAGGGAGGAACACACTCAGTATTTCTCAAAGTTAAAGAACAGAGGAAAAAATTTAAGCCTTGAGTTGCAATATTGAAAAATTCTATGGGAAAAACACTGAATGATGTAGGAAGCATCAAAAGAAGATGGAAGGAATATACAGAGTCACTGTACCAAAAAGAACTGTTTGATCTTCATCCATTTCAGGAGGTAGCATATGATCAAGAACCAAAGGTATTGAAGGAAGAAGTCAAAGCTGCACTGAAGGAATTGGTGAAGAGCAAGGCTCTAGGAATTGATGGAATACCCACTGATATGTTTCAACAAGTGGATGCCCTACTGGAGGTACTCACTAGGTTATGCTCAGAGATTTGGAAGACAGCTACCTGGCCAACTGATTGGAAGATATCCATATTTGTACCCATTCCAAAGAAAGGTGATCCCATAGAATGGAAATTATCTAACAATATCATTAATATCACATGCAGGTAAAATCTTACTGAAGATCATTAAAAAATTGTTGCAGCAGTATATTGACAGAGAACTTCCAGAGGTGCAAGCTGGATTCAGAAGAGGACGTGGAACAAGAGATAATCATTGCTGATGTCAGATGGATCTTGGCTCAAAGGAAAGA
>NW_006921675.1:9498766-9520501 GCF_000298275.1 Orycteropus afer afer | reverse complement strand
TGTCAGCTCTACTATACACCTGGGAATTCTGATCGTTCACATAAACTTATAGGACCATTGTCTGCCAACCCTATATATGTTCTTGGATATACTCCCCATTTCATAGACATACCTAATTGTTTAGCCTGTCTACCCATCTATCCATCCATATACCCATGTTTGCCTTCACTGATAATGCAGTACTGTATGTGCAAAAGGGTTTGTATTTGTTGTCTGTACCTCCCATGTAGCTCTCGAGAATGATTATTCTTAATTGTTTTTCATTTTCTTTTTCTGAAAATGTTAATTCCTAGCCTGTTGTATATTTGGTTATGGCATGATCCATTTATGATGACCATCTTAATGCTCAATACTGATTATTTGGTCATTGATATACTTCATATGTTTACTTTCTCCTTTATTTTATAATATACAAAGTACCTTTTAGCTTAACATATTACTTTTTCTTACTTGATTCACTTTGCTCAGAACTGCCTGTCACCTTGCCTGACTTCTTCAAAGATGTCAAAAACAATTCAGATATAGGAGATGTTGAACTTTTCATTTCTTCTTCCCACAACTAGCATTGTATAGGGATTTTGGTCTTCTTGATGTACACCTAGTGGGTTTTAGTCTGGTCAGTGGTATGAAACATCATCACAGTCAACAGTCAGTAAAAATTAGCTAATTGAAGGTATTCAGCTCTATTACCATGAATTATTTTTCTTTTTGCATTTGAAAAGTTTGAGATTTAATTATGCTATACAATATGAAACAGTATGGCTGTAATTAAGGGACTTTTGCTTCCCATTTGCCCCCTAACTTTTACATCACCGCCCTTGCTTATCTTTAATATATCAGCTTTATAACTTATTTCTCTGACCCTAGTCAAGAGGTCTCAAACTGGTGACTCTGGATATATTTTCTTTGGCATACATTCGGTTTGAAAATTTTGGAATTAGTTGCCAACATATAAAAACTAGGGATTTCCAATTTTTCTAGAGATCTTTTTAGATTTCAGGTCCTATCATGTCTTTAACTATGTCAAATTATTCTATAGACCTACAGTATAGTTTTGTATGCCAAGCATATCTCTGCATATGTTTGGAATCACTTTGCCCTTCTTTTCTCAATGATGAAACTCTAATCTTTAACACACAGCTCTAAAACCCACCTCCTCATGCTCTGAAAAATCAGTTTATTCTCTAGGTAGGAATATTGTATATACCATGGACTGGTATATTCTGCTCCTTTCTCTATATTCTTGTAAAACATTTACCCTACATTTATTACAACATTTATCATACTGTGCTATCATTGCTTTCTTGTGTACATGTCTGTTCTATTAGACTGTGAGATATATGGGTTAGGGTCCACTTTATCCTGATATTCATAGTGCCTTCTATATTAGATACATAATAAATGTTTGTTAGGTTGGATTCTTTCTCTTTTCTTATCCTTTGTCATTTTGTTTTTCTCCTAGATAATCTGCTGGGAATCTCTTGGGTTGACAGTACCTGGATCCCCATTTTGAACAGCGGTAGTGTCCTGGATTACTTCTCAGAGAGAAGTAACCCTTTTTACGACAGGACATGTAACAATGAAGTGGTCAAAATGCAGAGACTAACCTTAGAACACTTAAAGTAAGTTGATTTAAGAAGGTAGCATCCTTGCCAATTAGCATTTTACAATAAGCAATTCAATTTGTTGATCATGAAATACAGAATAGAGCTTTTGGAAGAATACCTGAAGTTTTGTTTGGATTTATACAAAGATGACATGAGAGTTATTAGTAGTCACTTGCAACTTTGAGTCTTTTTCTATATAACTTCATGTATTACTGTCTGATTGAATATAACCATGAAGTAAAAATGTGTATCTGATGAGTGATTTTGGCAGTATAATTGTTAATCTCAGCCAGAAAACTATACTTTTTTTTTTAAATTGTGGTTTGGGTGAAAGTACACCGAGCAAATTGGTTTTCCATTCAACAATCCACACACATTCTATTTTGTGACATTTACTGCTATCCCCACGCTGTAACAACATTCTTCTCACCTCCTCCCTATGCCTACCTCTTCCCTTCATTCCTTCTTCTCATCTGTCCTATCTTCTTAGCTCTTCCTGGGCAAATGCTGTCCTCTTGATCTCATATGTTTGATTGTTGTAATGAGTGCATAATCTCCTGATATTACTGTTTACCCTATAGGTCTGTCTCTTGGCTGCCAGTTGAGTCACAGGGGTTAAGCTCAGTTCTTAGCTTAAAGGGTATCTAAGGGACATAATCTCAGGGGTTCCACGAGCCTTCATCAGACCAGTAAGCCTAGTCTTTTTTATGATTTTGAGTTTTGTTCCACATTTTCGCCCACTCTGTCTGGGACTTCTTACTGTGATTCCTTTCAGAGTGGGCAGCAGTGGTTTCTAGGCATATCTAGTTCCTCTGGTCTCCATCATGGAGGCTAGGGTTCACGTACTCCATTAGTCCTGTGGACTAGTTGATATAACTGTGCTTTTATTGTTGCTTCTACATCTAGTTTAATGTCTTTTAATATACTCTGAAGGAGCTCTCATGATGCCATGGCTGAGGCATTCATTTGCTAACCAGAAGGTCAGCAGTTTGAACTCAGTAGCTGCTCTGCAGGAGAAAGACAAGACAGTCTGCTTCCACAGAGATTTACAGCCTTGGAAACCCTACGGGGTCACTATGAGTTAGAATCGACTTGATGGCAGTGGGTGTGGTTTGGTTTGGTTTTTACTATAGTCTAGTTTATAGCAGCTTATTGTTTGAATAAAGAAAATTAAATTTTAGGCAAACAGTGCAAAGCAAGAATCTTCAGACTTAGGATGCTAAATTAAGATTTTTTACTACTGTAAAAGTTTCTATCAGCTAAATATCAGGGAGGTTCAAGAAGTTAAGTATCTATGGTGTTTTAAATGACTTATGAAACAAATACTTTACAGCTATTAAGACAACTTATTATTGCTTTTAAACATGTTGGATAAAACTACTTTTGGGTGGGGCAAGGGTAAGGTTTTGATGTTTTCTAGTGGGTTAAAATTTATATTTGAATCTCCATTCATACTTATATAGTTTATATATATTTATAGATCTTCGTGGTCAAGATGCATCACGGTGTTTTGGCTGCTTTTTTTGCAACAGACACTCTTCAGTATACTTTCATGACTGAAAATACTCAGATTTGAGTGGGTGGTGATGGAATTTTTTTGTGGAGAAATTTTGTTGTTTTAAGAACCAAATCTTCCTTTATGTGTATACTGCCTACTTAGGAAAATAGTCAGTTTAAATGAGTAGTCAGTTTTTAACAGGAAACATTAAACAAAAACAAAACCATTGCCATGAGGTCAATTCTGATGTATAGCAACCCTTTAGGACAGAGGAGAACTGCCCCGCAAAGTTTCTAAGGCTGAAATCTTTATGGAAGCAGACTGCCACATCTTTCTTCCATGGAACAGCTCCTGGATTTGAACTGTAGACTCTTCTGTTAGCAGACAACCATTTAACCACTGTGCCACTGATAGCAAACATAAGCAGTTTTAAGCCTGTTTACAGTGTTGCTACACTTCCATATAATAATGTGAATGTTCTGTAGAATTGTTACAGAGCATTTACAGATCTCTGGGTATCTGTGTTTGTGTTTTCAGTCAAATGGTTGGAGTGGAATACATCCTTTTACACGCTCAAGAGCCCATCCTTTTTATTATTCGGAAACAACAGCGGCAGTCTCCTACACAAGGTAAAATGTGTAAACTTCAGGCATTATTTTCTTCTTAAAATACCACAGTTTATTTACTTTCTGACCCATATGTTCTTATTTTTTGTTGGGTTCTGTTTGGGGCATCCCCAAAGCCGTATGTGCATGTTGGGTGCTTTACTGGAATGATTCACTGGACTGTGCATATAGTTGCACTGATATTTGTTATGGCAACACAGTAGGAATACACAGGCAAATTGACAAGGAAAAAGACATCCGGGGGGGTGGTCTGTAGGAGTTCTTACGCTGTCTCACCCATGAGGGACCTCACTAAGCATACCCTCTGTCAAAGGGGCAAGGTGGCTGCATCTTCTGACCTCCTCACCTCCTCTAACCCCACAAGAGGAAGACAGAATCACCATCAGTAACCCAAGACCTATTCCTGCGAGGCCAGACATGCTGCCTCCCTATTTAACCAAAAGCCTTACCTGAGTCATGTTACCAAATAAAAATTTGCTTTAGAAGTCAACAAGGATGAGTATAAAATCCACATTTGGTTTTAAATCAAAGAGCTGGACACCTATTTGAGACAAGTCTAGAACTTGAAGAGGCCTTAAAATCAAGCTAAGAGCATAATCAATATCACACTGAAGTGAAGATTCAAGGTAGAGAAGCCAGATACCTCGTTCCAATTAGATATTCTCATCAAGACATCTAGAGCAACCCTTGTCTTGTATTGATTCTAGAGAATGATTTGCTAAAGACAATGTGGTTCTAGAGTCAAGAATCCAAATTTAGTTTCAAAATCAAAGCCCTAGAGTCCCAGACAAAAAAGAACCATAAAATAAAGGCAAGACCAGGAACAAGATCTCTCCATGATGAGAGGATTCAAAGTGTACAAGTTACACAAGGTGGCATCGGCCTCACTAGCAACTGTCTTACTCCTTAAGAACAGAACTGAGGCACAGACAAGTTCACTGATCAGGTATCTTCATCCTGGGCCTCAAATCTCTTCATTCCTCCTAGAAATTGACCCTTTCTGTGGGCCTATAAGCCTATCTTTCTGGAGATGTTAAGTAATACACTCCAGGAATGAGATAGGCTAGAAGCATTACACAGCCCTACTGACCTAGCCTGGCTCCAGAGTTTAGCAGAGCTAACAGTGAAATATAAAATGAATAGACACATATATAAAAAAAATCAAAAACCAATTCCCATTCACGGTCAAGGGCTAGCCTTGCACAGGTTTGTTGCTAAATATGTATGAATGTTCTCTGTAATATATTTTTAGTTTCCCAAAACTATAGCCACTATGTGTGTCCTCAATTAAGTTAAAAGAAGGGAAACAGGGAAGTAGGAAGATTGATCTCCTCTTGTGGCAAAACTCTTTTGACTTTCAAGGCACAGATACTCTTATCATTAGAACCAATCATTAAAACGGCCAACAAGAATATATATTCTTCATATAAGGAAGTAGAAAGCTTGGTTCAAATGGATGCTTTAAAATACAAAATTATACTCTGCTTTTTTGTTTTTCTAAGGTTAGCTAGAACTAAACTTACTTAGTAGGTGTTTAGTCATCTTTTGGCATACTCACAGACTGTAGAAACATTTTCATCTAATCCACAGTTTCTTTTCAAAATGCATTGTGACCTGTGCTTAACTTTTTGTAAACCTGATACAGCTCTTTAAAAAACTTATTAATTAATGTATATTTTAAAATAACACAAATAGAGTAATTCTTAGAATTTTCTTGTATTTAAATAAGCATAGCCTTATTCTATCTCTGATACCATGTCAGCATTTTTCTGAAGACTGCTCTGCATCTTCTGCAACTGCATTTATTAATCATTATCTTTAACCACCTCGGAAGGAAGATGGGGCAATCTACTTCCATAGTGATACTGCCTGGGAAACCCAAGGAGGGGTCGCTATGAGTTGGGTCTGACTCGATGTCACACAACAACAACAACAACAACAACAATCTTTAGCCACAGTCTTTTTAAATAGCTGCTAATAAAATAACTTCAGAAGAAAAAAGTGACTGAAGCTAAATGTAAATGAGATAGTTTATGTCCAGTACTGTTATAGAAAAAAATGCACAGTAAAACAAGTAAAAGATATGACTGCTGTTCTCACCATCCATATTAGCATTACAAACTTACTGCCATCGAATCAATTTGACTCATAGCAACCCCTCCTTGGATTTCCGAGGCAATACCTCTACAGAAGTAGATTGCCCAGTGTTCCTTCCGAGAAGTGGCTGGGGAGTTTGAACCGCCAGGCTTCTGGTTAGCGGTCAAGTGCCTTAGGCACTCTGCCATCAGAGCTCCCCATATTAACATTGGCCAATAGAAATATAATGTGGTATATGTAAATTTAAATTTTTTAGCAGTCTCATTTTAAAAAGTGAAAAGAAAGGAGATTTGCATTGATACTTTATTTTTTCTAATATAAAAGTATTAATGAAATATTTTGCCTTCTTGTTTTGAAAGCTGGTGTGTTTGTTATATTTACAGCACACCTTGATTCAATCTAACCAGATTTCAAATGATCAGTAACCACAGGTGGCTAGTTGCTCCTGTATTGCACAACACAGTTCAGATGGTTAGGCAGAATGATTATCGTATGATTGGCCCTGGGGTATTATGTCAGGTTCTGGTTCCATACTTGAGGAGGGACACTGATAAACTAGAATGTACGGAGGGGAGCAGTCATGATGGGTGAGAGGTGTGGAATCTTCATGGAAAGTTATTGAGGGTTTGGGGATGTTAGCTTGCAGAAGCATGTACTTTCAGATGCAGTATGTCAGAGGTGATTGGTGAAAGACTTTATGGTAGAGTAACAGATCCAGGACCAGCAGATGGAAGTTAGAGTGTAGATTTAGACTTAATCTAAGGAAGCACTTGTAATAATTAGAGCTTTTCAACAGTATGCATCCTGTGGCTGCTTTTAAAAGTGAGTTTCCAATTCTGGAAGCAAACCTGTAGACAGGTAACTCTCTGTAAGAGATGGAGTAGAGAGTATTTCTTTGTGTAAGGAGATGGGCTTGATGATCTAAAAAAAAAAATGCCCTAACATTCCATAATTGATATGTAATTATTATAAAATAGTTACTAATACTAAATGCCTCACGTGTTTATAAGGAGCCCTGGTGATACAGTGGTTCAGTGTTCAACTGCTAACCAAAAAGCCAGCAGTTCAAACCCATCAGCCATTCTGTGGGAGAAAGATGTGGCAGTCAGCTTCCATAAAGTCTGCTATTCTGTCCTAAAGGGTTGCTTTGGATTAGAATTGACTCACAGCCCCAAAAAACCAAATCCAGTGCCATCAAGTCAACTCTGACTCATAGTGACCCTCCTAGCAATTCATAGTGACATAGTAGAACTGCTCAGAGGGTTTCTTAGGCTGTAAATCTTTGCAGAAGCAGACTGCCACATCTTCCTTCCATAGAGTGGCTGATGGGTTTGAACTGCCGACCTTTTGGTTAGCAGCTGAATGCTTTAACCACTATACACCAGAGCTCCTTCAACTTGATGGCAGTGGGTTTTTAATGTACTTATAGTAAGCATATTCATTTCATTTCATTTCATTTTCACTACTTACCTATGAAATTGGTGTTATTTCTATTTTACAGAAGAGATTGAGGCCCAGATAGTCCTCAGCTAGGGAAATAGAGAACTAAGTCTCTGAAAACCAAAACCAAACTCCCTGCCATCAAGTCAATTCCAACTCATCTAAAGATCCTTATTGTGTTTCCAAGGGTGTAAATCTTTATGGAAGCAGACTGCCTCATCTTCCTTCCATGGAACAGCTAGTAGGTTTGAACTACCGACCTTTTGATTAGCAGCCAAATAATGCCGTAACCACTATACCACCAGAATTCCTTAAGGGTCTAATCAGATTTTATTTTAAAATTCATGGTCCTAACCATTGAACTCTATTGCTTCAGTTCTCTAAATTAAGCTAAATTCCAAATCTATAAATGGTTCTCAAATGCCCTTGACTTTCTTAGGCTTTTGTGGATTAATCTCTCTAAATTGTTCCCTTCTCCCACCCTTCCTTGGTGTTTTCCACACTCATTTTACTCTTAGACTGCTTTCTGCCAACTTAAAAAGTTATCTTTCCTATAGACCCTTTGTGGTTTAACAGTAAAGTGTAACTACCCAGAACCCTGTAGATGAGTTATTTTAAAATAATTTCTTTGAGTCATTACTGTTGTTGTTATGTGCCGTCGAGTCAGCCCTGACTCGTAGCGACCCCTCCTTGGGTTTCCGAGGCAGTATCACTACGGAAGTAGGATTGCCCAACCTTCCTTCCAGTGGCTGCTGGGTTTGAACCGCCAGCCTGCTGGTTAGCAGTCAAGTGCCTTAGCCACTATGCTACCAGAGCTCCCTGAGTCATTACTAGTCACCTCCAAATAGACTGATTAATTTAGGAAAGCTGTTCCTTCCATAGGCGCTCTGGTAGTGTAGCACCTAAGACATTTGACTGCTAACCAGAAAGCTGGAGGTTCAAACCCACCAGCCACTCCTGGGAAGGAAGACCGGACTTCCTATTTCCGTAGAGGTACTGCCTTGGAAATTCAGGGAGGGGTCGCTATGAGTCGGATCCCACTTGATGGCAGTGAGTTTGGTTTTTTGTTTTTATTCCTTCCGTATTTGTGATAAGTAACTATATTTTCTTGTTACCAAAGGAACGAATCCTTATTGTAGAGTTTATAAAATAAAAAATATTAATCATTCCCAATTTATATGAAATACCAGTGCATCTAATTTACCTCTTAATTGTTCCTTCCCATTAATAGGATAATAAAATTAGAGATGACCACTATTGACATTTCACTAAGAAACTTTTTTCATTTGTTTGTGTATATACTTTTGTGTGGATTAAGAGCCAACTTTTTATTTTAATATTACTTTACAAGTATGTTCCCTTATCATTAAACATCTCTTAAAATTATTTTTAATGGCTTTATCATATCCATTCTGCAAATATTTTTCAAATGCTTACTGAGTACTTTCTCTGTATGGAGGACAAAGCAATGAAGAGTGTAGATTATGCCACTGTTCATACGGAGCTTACATTCTGTGACAGAAAATAAGCAAATACATAAATAAAACCACCCTACAAAGAATTAAAACGTTGTTGTTGTTAGGTGCTGTCAGGTCAGCTCCAACTTATAGTGACCCTATGTACAGCAGAATGAAACACTGCCTGGTCCTGTGTGAGCCTCACAGTCCTTGCTATACCCAAGTCCATCATTGCAGCCACTGTATCGATCCATCTCGTGGAGGGCCTTCCCCTTTTTCATTGACCCTGCACTTTACCAAGCATGTTTCCATGGAATGGTCCCTTCTGACAGCATAACCAAAGTGGGGTCAGATGAAGTTTGGCCTACCCATTCTCACTTTCAAGGAGCATTTGACTGTACTTCTTCTAGGACAGATTTGTTAATTCTTTTGGCAGTCCATGATACTTCCAGCATTCTTTGCCAACACCACAACTCAAAAGCATCAACTCTTTTCAATCTTCCTCATTCACTGTCCAGCTCTCACATGCATATATGCAATTGAAAATACCATGGCTTGAGTCAGGCACACCTCCAATTTTGAAGCCACGTTCTTCTTCATATAGTCCAGCTTCTCAGATTATTTGCTCAGCATACAAATTGAGTAAGTATGGTGAAAGGATACAAGCCTGACACACTCCAGTCCATGCAGTATCCCCTTGTTCTATTTGAACGACAGCCTCCTGGTCTATGTGCAAGTTCCTCATGAGCATACTGGAATTCCCATTCTTCTCATTGTTATCCATAATTTGTTATGATCCATACAGTCGAATGCTTTTGCATACTCAGTAAAACACAAGTAAACATCTTTCCTAGTATTTTTTGCTTTGAGCCAAGATCTGTCAGACATCAGTAATGATATTCCTTATTCCATGTCATCTTCTGAATCCAGCTTGCATTTCTGGAAGTTCTGTGTCAGTATACTGCTGCCACCATTTTTGAATTATCTTCAGCAAGATTTTATTTGGATGTAATATTAATGATATTGTTTGATAATTTCCACATTCTGTGGGATCACCTTTCTTTGAAATGGGTAAAAATATGGATCTCTTCCAGTCAGTTGGCCAGGTAGCTGTCTTCCATATTTCTTAGTATAGACAAGTGAGTGCCTCTAGTGGGCATCTGTTTGTTGAAACATCTCAATGGGTATTCCATCAATTTCTGGAGCCTTGTTCTTTGCCAGTTCCTTCAGTGCAGCTTCAACCTCTTCCTTCAGTGTCATGGGTTCTTGATCATATACCACCTCCTGAAATGGATGAACACTGACCAATTCTTTTTGGTATAGTGACGCTGTGTATTCCTTCCATCTTCTTTTGATGTTTCCTGCATCAGTCAATATTCTTCCCATAGAATCTTTCAATATTCCAACTTGAGGCTTGAATTTTTTCTTCAGTTCTTTCAGCTTGAGAAATGCCAAGCGTGTTCTTTGCTTTTGGTTATCTAACTCCAGGTCTTTGCACATTTCATTATAATTGGCTTTGTCTTTTTGAGCTGCTCTTTGAAATCTCCTGTTCAGGTCTTTCATCTTGTCATTTCTTCCATTTGCTTTAGCTACTGTCTGTTGAAGGGCAAGTTTCAGAGTCTCTTTTGACATCCATTTTGGTCTTTTCTTCCTTTCCTGTTTTTTTAACGGCCTTTTGCTTTCTTCATGGATGATGTTCTTGATGTATCCCATAGTTCCTCTGGTTTTTGGCCATTGGTGTTCAGTGCATCAAATCTGTTCTTTAGGTGTGGTCTAAATTCAAGAGGGATATAATCAAGGTCATATTTTGGCTCTCTTGGACTTGTTTTAATTGTCTTCGGCTTCAACTTGAACTTGCATATGAGCAGTTGATGGTCTGTTCCACAGTCAGCTCCTGGTCTTGCTATGGCTGAAGATAGCTTCTCTATTACCTCTTTCCATAGATATAGTCAGTCTGATTCCTGTGTACTCCATCTGGTGAAGTCTACATGTATAATTGCTGTTTATGATGTTGAAAAAAGGTATTTGCAGTGAATAAGTCATTGGTCTTGCAAAATTCTATCATGCAATCTCCAGCATTATTTCTATCACCGAGACCATATTTTCCAACTATTGGTGATTCTTGTTTGTTTACAACTTTTGCATTCTAATCACTAGTGATAATTAACACATCTTGATTACATGTTTGGTCAATTTCACACTCCAGAAGTGGTAAAAATCTTCGATTTCCTTGTCTTTGGCTTTTGTGGTTGGTGTGTAAATTTGAATAATAGTAGTATTAACTGGTCTTCCTTGTAGGCCTATGGACATTATCCTATCACTGACAGCATTGTACTTTAGGATAAATCTCTTTTTTTAATTTTTTATTGTGATAGGAGTGTTTTATAACAGTGTCTGAATGCAGTCTTTGGACTTTTTAAAATGCATTTATATGAGTAAAGTCCTTCTTTATCCATACACTTGTTTGTTAAAGCAAAGTTGCTTTACTGGCATAGAATTAAAAAGGACATTGTCATCTAAATTGACAACTTTATAACCGTTTTTTGTTCCTACTATTATTGACTAGTGTAATACTTAGTATTCCATTCTTTGTAGATTTTTGTACAATTTCATATATACATAATCATTGTGGCAAATAGCTAAATAGAGTCTGCTCTTTAAGAAATTTATAATTCAAGGCGAAGGGCAGGTTTTGGTACAGGTAAGTTCTCACATGTGTAGAATGAAGAGAAATTCTCTAAGGGTGATACTAACAAAGTGCTCTAAGGTCTTGCTCTGAAGAGTGTGGTTGGCTAGCAGCACTAGTATCACTTGTGAATTTGTCAGAAATGCACAATCCCTACTGAATAAGAATCTAATTTTAACAAGGTCTTCGAATGATTCAAATGTATCTTGAAGTTTGAGAAGTGCTACACTTGAGCAGGAGTTGGCTCACTTTTCCTGTGAAGGACAAGAGGGTAACTATTTTTTAGATTTTGTGAGTCAACTACTGAACTAGCACCAAAACAACCATAGATAATAGTAAATGAATGGGTGTGGCTGTGTTCCAATAAAACTATTTACAAAAACAAGCATTACCAAACCCTTCTCTAAGGTTTATTATGCAAGAATGTCAAATTTTAGTTAAGTCTTTTTAGCATTTTGTGTCCACAGCTTTATTGATAAACATTTTTCCCCACTGTTCTAGTTATCCCACTTGCTGATTACTATATCATTGCTGGAGTGATTTATCAGGCACCAGACTTGGGATCAGTTATAAATTCCAGAGTGGTAAGTGTCTTCCCATTAAGAAAACTTATCATTGAGCTACCTTATTCCAAGAAGCAAACAATAACTCCTCTTTTTTGTGTAAGTTGCTATAAAGTGTTGACTGAATGTGTTGGACACTGTTTATTGTGGGCCAGTTCAATGATAAAGGTATATACCACAATTCCAGGTAGGTAGCAGTTTAGTTCTAAAAAACAGGAAATTATTGTCTATGCATATGTACTATTTTGAGGGTATATACTGTGGAAATTTTGGTTAACCTAATGAGAAATTAAGGATTTGTTTTCTTTTTACAAGCTTACTGCAGTACATGGCATTCAGTCAGCTTTTGATGAAGCTATGTCATACTGTCGATACCATCCCTCCAAAGGGTATTGGTGGCATTTCAAAGATCATGAAGAGCAAGGTAGGTGAGATACCTAAAACTAAAAAGACCAAACCCACTGCTAGCAAGTCTGACTCACAGTGACTCTACAGGATAGCGTAGAACTGTCTCGTGATAAAAAAAAGCATGGCATCTTCTGACCTCCTCCAGTTTCACAAGGGAGAAGCAGAGTCACCATCAATAGTCCCAGGCTTATTATTCTTATGAGGCCAGACATACCACTACCCTCCAATCTTTTTACTAATTCTGATACCAGCCTTCCCTCCCACTTCACTCACTACTTCTCTGCTGGGTTCACTCACTACTTCTCTGCTGGGTTTGATAATCTGTTATGGTGGCCATAAAGAACTCACAGACAATGTATAGTATATAAGGAGAAGCCTTGGGGATAGTCTCTAGCTTATGGCACGCTTGGACCCTGCATGTAGCTGTGCCATTGTTCAGCAGCCTGCCATGCTCTGCTGACCTTGGAACTTTCAACGGACTTGAATTAATGGCCTGCCATGTGGTTTGGTCACATCGGGACTGTGCCTTTTTACTTGTCAACCTTGGGCTTGTCAGCCTCAGCAGCTAGCAGCTGTCTGAGTGAAGAAACGCCTCTATCTTCAGTGGGCCAGGAGAAGGAGGCAGAGCTGGACCCCAAGGTTGAGGGGCTTTCACTCAGCCCCTAGAGCCTGGCACTTTGAACTTGGACTTAAAGCCTCCAAACTCTATGAGAATAAGCTGTTTGTTTAGACCATCCCATTTGTGGTATATTCTTGTCAGAGCGGCACTAGGTAACCAGAACACTATCTCATTTAGGGTCTTCCTCTTTTTCACTGACCCTCTACTTTATCCAGCAAACTGTTCTTTTTCCAGGGACTGGTCTCTCCTGATATCCAAAGTACATGAGACAAAGTCTTGTCATCCTCACATCTGAGGGGTTTTATGGCCTTAGTTCTTTCAAGACAGATTTGTTTTTCTGGCAGTCCATGTATGCTCAGTATTTCAGTTCAGAGGCATCAATTCTTTGGTGATCCTTGTTCATTGTGCAGCTTTCTCGTGCATACGAGGAGATTGAAAAGTATGTACACTTGAGTATGGTAACTTGAGTTTGCAGAGATTGCATTTTCCATTTTTCTAGATTTTTTTTGAAAATACCATTTAACACAAATTATACAAAAGTGAATTTCAAACCAATAATCTGAATTGTGATTTTTAGGTAATTATGAGAAACCCCAGCCTTAAAACTCTGTCTATCTGTGCTTGCATACTGTAAGTAAAATGTCTTTAAAAGACATATATGTCAGTAAATTAAATATTAGAATATTAATTTTAAGAGGGAGAGTGTTCTGGTTACCTAGTGCTGCTCTGACAAGAATATACCACAAATGGGATGGCCTTAACAAACAGAAGTTTATTCTCTTAGAGTTTGGAGGTTTTAAGTCCGAGTTAAAAGTGCCAGGTTCTAGGGGCTGAGTGAAAGCCCCTCAACCTTGGGGTCCAGCTCTGCCTCCTGCTCCTGGCCCACTGGAGCTAGAGGCATTTCTTCACTCAGACAGCTGCTAGCTGCTGAGGCTGACAAGCCCAAGGTTGACAAGTAAAAAGGCACAGTCCTGATGTTAACAAACCACATGGCAGGCCATTAACTCAAGTCCATTGAAAGTCCCAAGGTCGACAGAGCATGGCAGGCTGCTGAACAATGACATAGCTACATACAGGGTTCAAGCGTGCCATAAGCTAGAGACCATTCCCAAAGCTGTTTATTATATATGGGAAGCAGCCCACATCCCTAAAGCAGCTACTCAGCTGCTTGTGGTAGGTCCCACCATGGAGTTGATTACCAGTCTCATCATGGGGAATAACTACCACCAGCTGCCCAGCCACTCACCCAGGCCCAGCCAAGTTGACACACAAGCTTAACCACCACAGAGGGTTAGACGTTTCTTATATGTGCTGTATTTAGCTTGTTTGGGAGAATAGCAGCCACTGAAAATAATTAGGTCTGCATATGTTAATGGTAGATAAAAGATTTGTAAAAATACGATATTAAACTAACCCTGCAGTGTTTTGATTTGGAACTCATGTTTTAATAGATAAAGTCAGACCTAAAGCCAAACGGAAAGAAGAGCCAAGCTCTATTTTCCAGAGACAGCGTGTGGATGCCTTACTCTTAGATCTTAGACAAAAATTTCCACCCAAGTTTGTGCAGGTAATGAGATTGTATATGCTTAAATTTCTGGTTGACATTTGTTGGGGAGCATGTTTATTCATTTTTAATTGAGAACTGTTTGAAGTGTGACCTGAACATTGACTCCCCTCGTTCGTTAAAAAATGATCTCTGAATCAAAGGCCAAGGAGAAAAGGTGTGAAGGGAATGGAATTAACACTTGCCGAATCTTCACAAACAATCCTATGAGGACTATATATAGATAATACTAGTCTTCAGAAAGGAGCTCTGGTGACACTATGGTTAAAAGGCATTGGGCTGCTAACTAGAAGGTAGGTGGTTCAAACCCAGCAGCTGCTCCATGGAAGGACGATGAAAGAATCTGCTTCCATAAAGATTTAGAGCCTTGGAAACCCAGTGGAGGTCGATACGAGTCGCATTCGACTCACTGGCAGTGGGTACTGGGTGAATCTTTCAAAACCTTGCCTGACAAACTAGAATATAAAACTTACGCTCTTTGTACTTTACTTGCTACCTTCTAGCTGAGGTTGTTATGTTGTTGTTATGTGCCGTCGAGTCGGCCCCGACTCATAGCGACCCCTCCTTGGGTTTCCGAGGCAGTATCACTACGGAAGTAGGATTGCCCAACCTTACTGAAATAAGACTATTTAAAGCTTTTTTAACAAAAAAGAGTAGAACATTTAAGGTAGAGGGTATAGTATGATAAATGAAGGAGTTAAGAGTAATAATAAATAAATGTAAGTTATATGGGTGTTTAAGTTATGTGAATTCCACTGCGTTCTTTTGAGGACAGTGTCCAGCAACAGTAGTGTATCCACGTGTCATTCTATTGAATGGACTTTTGAAGTCAAGTAGGTATGAGGTGAAATATGGAAATATGTTACTCTTATGGCTGTTTTCTGTTCTTAGAGACCTGTACATTGTGTGTACACACAGAATCACATATACTTTTTTGTTTGTTTTTTTCGAATAGCCTGTTTAAGGGGTTTTAAGCATGATTTTAGATAAAATGAGGATTTTGCGTATCTTGAGATACCTACTGAACAGGTCTCCTTACCCCTTCCCTGACTTCACTAGTAAGAGATACATACAATTGGAATGGCCATATGGTAGTGAAAAGAACAGAGGACACATACTGGAATTTAGGACAGGAGAGCCAGTTTAGAGAAGTCTCATGAATTGTACTTGAAGATGTGTGTTGAATAAATAAATTAATGAAGTATAGCCGTGTGCAGGATGATGAGTAACCACTATAGAGTGTAAGACATTAGGTGTGGTTGACTGTACATTCATTGAGTACATAGATATACTAGGTAGGCTGGGGAAAACCTGTGCTGTCCATTATAGTAACTGCTAGTCATACATGATTGTTGAACGTTTGAAACATGCCTAGTCCATGTTGAGTTGTGATACAAATGTAAAATCCATACTGGATTTCAGAGAGTACCAAAAAAAAAAAATAGTGTAAAATATCTCATGAACAATTTTTAAAACATTGATTATATGTTGAAATGATATTTTATATATATTTGGTTAAATAAAATATAATGCAATTATTAATCTCATCATTCTTTTTTTAAGTGACTACTCTAAAACCAGGAGCTCTGGTAGCATAGTGGCTAAAGCACTTGACTGCTAACCAGAAGGCTGGTGGTTCAAACCCACCAGCCACTCCTCGGAAGGAAGGTTGGGCAATCCTACTTCTGTAGTAATACTGCCTCGAAAACCCAAGGAGGGGTCGGCTATGAGTCGGGGCTGACTCGACGGCACATAACAACAACAACTCTAAAACCAAAGCAAACTCACTGCCGTTGAGTCAGTTCTGACTTATAGCACCCCCATTGACTTTCCAAGGCTGTAAATCTTTATGGAAGCAGACTGCCCCATCTTCCTTCCATGGAGCAGCTGGTGGGCTTGAACCACTAACCTTTTGATTAGCAGTCAAATGCCTTAACAACTACACCACCACAGCTCCTTAAATGACCACTAGAAAATTTAAAATTATATAAGTAACTTGCATTTGTAGTTCACATTTCTGTTTCTGTTGGAATAGAACAGATCTAGCCAGTAGGAATAGATTATGTAAAACCAGAAAATGAAAGAGCATGAGTGAACATTTGCTCAGAAACCAGACTAAACCAGTTTTAGTATGTGTTTATGGAGGGGAGGATTAATGGGATATGAGATTGGAAAGATGAATTAAGGTAAGATTGAGAAGGATTTTGCATGCTATGCAGAGGATTTTGAGTATAATCCTATAGGCTGCTATTTTTCACCTTTCAGAACCCACAACCCATTATTACCCTGATAAACAGAAGCTTCCGGCTTCATTCAGAATTATTTGAAATAATAAAACAGTTATCCCTAAAAGACATACTGAAGCAGCGGTAATTTTTGTATGTTCTTTTTCGTATACATAGTCTGGGAGGATACTGCAATATCCCCTAGCTCGTCATCCAGATGCTTAATCACTGAGAATTATTGCCGATGGCAGTGGGGACCCATTGGATGTTTCTAAGCAGTTTCAGGAGAGTAATGTAGTCAGGTTAGTACCTTAAGAAGATGACCTTTCCAGCAGTAGCAGTGTAGATGATGCTTAGGATATATGGACTTCGGAGTTAGAAAACTTAGATTTTGGAAAGCTGAAATTAATTCTGTGGCCTTAGGATAAAGAGGCAGATTCAAGAGATATTTGAGAGGTAAGGTCTCCTAAATTCAGTGATTGGATGTGGAGAGATTGGCAAAGATGATTTGGAAGTTGCAGGCCTAAAACTATACTAAGTATTGATATTGTTAAAGTTTCCAAATTTAGCTACACATTTAAGTTGCTATTTTCCCCATACTCATTTTCTTTTAACCATACAAGGGCCAAACTAACTCCCAAGAAAAGAGTATACCCAAAGCCGTGTAACACAAGGAGAAAAATGGCTTTCTCCAGAACTGGTATAATCCCTTTTTCCTCCTACCAAAACTTAATCTTCAGGCCTAGGGAAGGAAATAGTCTTGGTATACTTGAAGTCTCCCAGAACCACTCTTAACTGAAGCAGACTATTTGCCCATTATGTCTCCCGAACCACATGTAGCTCAGGACTTACTTTTGCTTATCCTTTGTACTTAACACTTGGGCTTTTGGTGCCTAAGAATTCATTGGGGAAGTCCTACCTGCTTCTTGGCAGCTCCTTTTTCCCTATTGTAATTCTTTTTACCACTTTTAAAGTTACATTAATATCAGCATGATGGGCGTTTAGGCCTTTAGGACCTTTTATGCTGAATAGCTTTTCAGTGTTAATTTCAGAAGTAGCTAGGTACTTTGCTAACTTTATTCCAGTGCCACCTGGGTAAATTTGGTCAGAAAGGCACCCCCATTCTTTATTCCTACCTAAAACCAAATTCTTATCTGTTTATCTGACAGTGTTCCTTTCACTAGAATTAAAGATTAGGGAGCGTGTATTGAATAGATAATACCATTATTCCTTTGTCAAGTAATATAATCCAGATGGTTCAGTACTAGCAGTGTAAGAATTTCCCCTCCCAAATTTCTC
The DNA here is from genome assembly GCF_000298275.1 of Orycteropus afer afer. Classification (NCBI taxonomy): domain Eukaryota; kingdom Metazoa; phylum Chordata; class Mammalia; order Tubulidentata; family Orycteropodidae; genus Orycteropus; species Orycteropus afer. The sequence goes on along the minus strand of NW_006921675.1, from coordinate 9,502,412 downwards.
ACCTTCCTCTAAGTGTTACTCCGTACATTTCCTGTCCTATTTCAAAGTAAGAAAAATTATTTGTTCCCTCAGGCTACTTCAGAAATGTTTGAGTCCTGCTGTGTTTACAAAATATGTCATGTGGCTGTGTCAGGGGTTCCCATGACTACCCTCATGTTTGGAGATTTTCTTTAAGGACTCACAGGACTCCACATAGAGTTGTGCTCATGACTAAGATTTATTACATTGCTATAGTAAGAATAAGCAGCTGAGTTGTAAGGGAAAACGACATAGGCAGAGTCTGGAGGAATCCATGTGAGGCTTCCTGGTGCTCTCTTAAGAGGAGTCACGCAGAGTGCAGTCCTTCCAAGCATGAAGATGTAGCACTAAATGTGTGGTCTTTCTATCAGAAGTCCATTAGTGACTGGGCACCCAAGGTTTTTTTTTTTTTATTTTGTCATGTCAGCAGCACTTTCTATCTAGCACATACCAAAATTTCACTTTCCCCAAAGGAAAGCAGGTATTTCATTGTACAAACAGTCCAGGCACAGCAGGCGACCCTTATCATTAGGGAACGGTGGGAACCTTCCTGAAATACAAGTTCCTATGTACCAACTAAGGGCCAACATTGCAAGCATACCTTTCTTGTTGAGGCATTATTTGTTTTCTTGTGAATTCATTTGGAGAGACTCTGTAAGTTCTGGAGTCGGGTTGGCTATAATCCTTACGGAAGCCACTTGCTAGGAATGGATCATCCACAGTGCCACTGGGTGGATTTGAACAGGTGATCTCTGGGTTACTAGCTGAGTGCAGACCATCTGTGCCACTCAGGGACCTTGTAAGCATACCTTTCCAAGAATAGCAACCTTAGGCCTTCATGTTACCCCTTTCCTGCACAGTGGCTATTAATATGGAGCTCAGTTTAGGTCATATTAAGTGTAAGGGTTTCTAGGACTCACAGAAGGCAGCTGGCGTCATGAATCTGGAAAGTGAGGTCAGAAAGTTTTATAGTCTTAAGTTATGAGAATATGCAAGAGAGCTTAGGGTGTGTGTGTAAATGTAGAAAGAAATTCAGAAAACAAGTGAAGGCATTAACCTTGGAAATGAGATTACTTCTTCTGAGATGCCAGGGAAGTATATAAAAGTATAATAAATTTGAAAGTAGATAGGAGGGAAGTTGGTGGCACTGGCCTTTGTTTTAAAATTTTGAATATTGGAAGCAGAGTCATCAGCTAAGAGTGAGGAGGGTAGGTTGTGAGAACATTGAACTTGGGTGATGGGAAAGGGACATGGCTGGGCCCAGCCAAGTAAAAGAACTGCTATACAGAGCAGAGGACTTGTCCTTGTTGCTGATCCTCAGTATCCCATCTTTTCCCCAGTTCGAGTTCCAGTACTACAGTCATCAGAAGCCTTACGCTTACAGGAGAACACACACACACAGCTTTCTTTACTTTTTATGCAAAAGTCAGAGACTGATTTAATCAAAAATTCATTTTCTCCTTTCTTATAGCTCATGACCTCTAAGCACGTTTGCTTCTGGAGTCTGGAAAGGCTCCATTATTCCCTCCCATTGGATTCTGTTTAACTGTTTTTTATAAACTATTATGGACTGAGTGAGGAGGTAAAGGGCTTTGTGCGGTTGACTGTTTTGTTCTAGTTTTAGATTGTGTCTACCCTAAGCCAGTAAGTAGGAGATGATAGATTTTAGGGTACATGAATACTGGTTCCTCTTTATGAGGTCATTTATAATGTAATTTGAATGAATGTATAATTTTAATAATTATTAAATTGAGAAATAAAAATGTGCTTGCCTGCCCTATTTTCTTCATCTTACTCTTCTTTCTTTGTTTTTAATTACAGCAAAAGTCTGGAGAAAAGCCTGTCCCAGGTATAATTCATCTGATATTCTATTAAACTTGACATAAGACCAACACCATGTTTAACTCAGTAACAGGCTGGACTCTGAGATGATCTGTGATCATTTGTCATCTTGGACTCCTACGTATAATTTGTCCTAACTTTTGAGATCTGCAAAAATGCCAAAACGTAGTGTTGTTGTGGTAGTGATGTTGATACTTACAAGCTGAATTGGAGTGGGAACAGTAGGTTTTGAGGAGGCTTGGAGAAGCCAAGGTGATTTAGGGTGGTTTTTAGTTCACAGCTCAGTGTGGGATAGAATAATTATGTTTTGTTTATACATAATGTCTTATTTAAGTGCTGTATGTCTTTGTCCAATATCACAAATTTCCTTGGGTTATCAGTTTTCGTATGTTTATAAATGAGTTCTTAAATACGTATACCTAATGAAACAGCTGAATTTAGAAGTTAAAATAAGCAGTTAAAAATGAATTTGAAAGAGTCTGAACCATTCAGATTAACTGTCATCTAAGTTTTATCTCATTCCTCTACCCTCATTCTCTTACAAAAAAAAAATCCTGCTTTTAACATCCAGTGGATCAGACAAAGAAAGAAGCAGAACCTACACCAGAAGCTGGGAAATCGGAGGAGAAAGAGACCACAAAGAATGTCCAACAGACAGTGAGCACAAAAGCTCCCCCTGAGAAACGGATGAGACTCCAGTGAGGGTCTGCCACAGAGAAGCTTACAAGGTTCTTCTTGTCCACTATCATACCTCATTGCTGTGACAGGCTCTTTAAACATACAACCCCTGCTTTTTTATGGAATATGCTTATTTTTAAAGAAGAGATGTTACTCCTGTCATGTTTTCTGAATGAACATTTCTCTTACGTCTTTTGTAACCCTTCCGGTACTGGACTTGATCACCCTGCCCACTCACGTTGTATATTAGGATATATATATTTAAAAACAATAAAGGCATTTGTATATATTACTTTGTCATGGATTTTTTCCTCCTTGCTGCTCTTTTTGAAATTTTTCAAGCTGTACTTCATGAACACATAGATTAATATTAAAGTAATAAATTAGTTTATTTTCTTTTAAATAAATATATATTCCTTATTATTAAAATAAAAAACAGCTACTGACAATTTGGAAGATAAGGAAAAGGAAAAGTGCATCCACCAATGCCATCACCCTATAAATGCTGTAACAGTGTTATAAATTTTTACTCTTCTTTTTCTATAGTTTGTGATTATTGTGTTCATACAGTTTTCCTTTACCATGTTATAATATTTGTTGTAAGCATTTCCTCCTGTTTACATAGTTTTTTATAGACCATCTGTTTCAGTGACTGAATAATTTCTGTTCATGATTATATCACAGTTTTCTTAACCTTTTCCTGTAGTATATTAATTTTTTTTCCATTCTATATTATTTTAAGTAAAGCCACAGTGATTATTATATTTACTTACAATGCTTTTTCAATATTTAGTATTTATTTCCTTAGGATAGAATCAAGAAGTAGAATCACTAGAGTCTGTACATTTTTATTGCTCTTAGTCCATTTTGCCGAGTTGCCTCAAGCATAACATTCGGACCAGCTGCCACTCTAATAGCACACTGAAAGTCCCACGCTCTCTGGAACCTCACTGCCGCTGAGGGCCGCCATTTCTGTTTTCCATGCTAATTAATGAGCAGAAAAGGAGCTCTAGTAGCATAGTGCCTAAGTCACTTGACTGCTAACCAGAAGGCTGGCGGTTCAAACCCCCCAGCCACTCCTCGGAAGGAAGGTTGGGCAATCTACTTC
>NW_006921675.1:9488375-9489046 GCF_000298275.1 Orycteropus afer afer | reverse complement strand
CTTCTGTGTCTGTGTTAATTGGTTTCCCTTTTCTTTGTTGAAGAGGGTCTGTGCAATCCTTCTGCCTAGTCCGCCATCTTGCCCCGCCTCTAACTATTCTTTAAATCCACTCAAATGGTGATGGACGTGTGGATTGTGTGTAGCTTTTGGCTGTCATGAAAAATGGTTTCTATGAATATTTTCCACATGCTTTTTGGTCTGCACATTTCTCTTTTATGTTACCATGTTATTCTTCTACTCAGATTGCTGGGTCATAGCATGCCTTTATTCAGCTTTATTACATAATGCCAAGGTGTTTTCCAAGGTGGTTGTACTGATTTGTACTTCCACCAGCAGTGTGTGAGAGTTCCAGTTGTTCCACATCTTTATTGACTCTTGGTACTGTCAAAAATTTAGTCATTCTGATGAGTATATAGTGGTCTCTTGTTTAGGCTATAATTTGTCATTCCTGATGATCGATGCTATTGACCATTTTTTCATGCGGTTACTGGCTATTTGAATATCCATTTTTGTGAAGAATGTTCAAATGTAAAATTTTTTTTTCAATTTCAATCACTATGTGGTGATGGATCTTTGTCTTTATCTTATACGCTTGTGCGAAAACGGCAAGGAGGCCACATGTTTTGACCTCCTCTAACCCTACAAGGGGAAGGCAGGATTACCAGCAGTAA
>NW_006921675.1:9483714-9487850 GCF_000298275.1 Orycteropus afer afer | reverse complement strand
CACCTGAGAGAGAGTGGGAACCTCCCAGAACATTGTATTGTGCCACGCCCAACAGAAATAATGCAGGTGGATAGCTTCAGCAATCAGGAGCTCCTCAGTTGCTCATAGAAAATCCCACCTTGGAGTTTACAAAGACTTATGGGTAGAAAAGCCACACTAAGTAATTTACTACACCGCAACTTGTCAAGAGTTTTTTCTATGTTTAGAGAGAAGTCCTCTGTCAGTTATATTGCACTGTATTTAAATATATTGTCTTCTACTTTGGCTTGAACAGGAGTTCTTAATTTTAATGTAGCTCAGTTTACAAATCTTCCTTTATGGTTAATGTTATTTTGTGTGTCTCTTGTTTGCGATCTTTCTCTACACTGAGGTCATAATTGTGGCTTTCTGTGTTACTTTCTAGAAGCTTTATTATTTTACATCTCACCTTCAGGATTATAGTCCATTTGATAGGGATTGTTCTGTAGATCAATTTGGGGGGTACTCATATCTTAACAATGTCAAGTCTTCAGAACTATGAACAAGGTCAATTAGTTTTCTTTAATTTCTCTCAGCAAAGTATTGAGTTTTCAGAGTATAGGACTTGCACATTTTTTGTTAAATGTACTAAGCATATCATGTCATTTTGATGCTATTTTAAAAGGATTTAAAAAACTTAATTTCGGGACCAGGTTTGCTGGTCTGATAGAGCCTGGTGGAACCACTGAGACTATGGCCCCTAGCTGCCCTTCAGGTCTGGAGTTGAACCCACGCCTGTGGCTTCCAGCCAACAATAGACAGGTATATGAGTTGAACATTTCCCCGAGGTAGATACACTCCTTGGAGAGAACAATCATGGGAGAAAGAAGGGCTGCTTATGCACAAGGAGACAGCTTAGGGGGCAGGAGTGCATGGAAGGATGGACACAAGGAAGAGGTAACTATAGGGAGGAAGTGGGAGGGGAGCTGTTGCCTTGTGGTAAATTGTGGTCAATGTCATGAGACAAAGTATATGTGAACTGCTGTACGGAAAGTGAATTTGCTCTGTAAATTTTCACCCAAATCACAATTAAAAAAAACAAACAAACAGTGCCATTGAGTCAGATCTGACTCATAGTGATCCCTCCTTGGGTTTCTGAAGTGGTATCACTACAGAAGTAGATTGCCCAACCTTCCTTTTGAGGAGTGGCTGGTGGGTTTGAAGTAGTATATAGAAAATGCATTTGCTTTTTGTATAATTTATCTTGTATCCTCACACCTTATTAAATTTAGTTGCTACTTCTGGTAACTTTTTGGAATATTCCTAAGAATTTTCTACATCCATGATCATGTCATCTGGAAATAAAGAGTTTACTTCTTCCTTTTTAATCTCTGAACCTTTTTTTATTCTTTATTCTTGCCACCTTATAATGGTTAGAACCTCTAGTACAGTGTTGAATAAAAGTGGTGAGAATGGACATCCCTGTCATGTTCCTGATTATAAGAGGAAAGCATTCAATCTTTCAGAATTACGTGTGATGTTAGTTGTAATTGTAGATTTCCTTTACTAGAGTGAGGAGAGTCCCTTCTATTCCTAGTTCTCTCAGAGTTTTTATCGTAAATGACTGCTAAATTTAGTCATATTATTTTCCCCAGTCTGTTGAGGTGATCATAAGGTGGTAGGTTGCATAATGGCCCCCCAGAGATACCCACATCCTAATATCTGAAACCTGTATTCACCTGTTACCTCACATGGCAAAAGGGACTTTTCAGATGTGATTAAGGATCTTAAAATAGGGAGATTATCCTCAGTTACACAGATGGTCCCAGTGTAGTCACAAGGGTCATTACAAGAGGAAGACAGGAGAGTTAGAGAAAGAGATGTGATGATGTGAGCAGAATTCTAGTGATGGAAGGAAGGGGCCATGAGCCAAGAAACACTGGAAGAGGCAAGGAGATAGATTATTTTCTGGAGCCTCCAGAAGGAACATAGCCCTGCTGACACCTTGATTTTAGAGTTTCTGACCACTAGAATTGTAAGATAATAAATGTGTGATGTTGTAAGCCAGTAAGGCTTCAGTGGTGTTGTGGTTAAGGCATTTGGCTGCTAACCAAAAGGTTGATGGTTTGAACCCACTAACTACTCCGTAGAAGAAAGATGGGGCAATCTGTTTCAATTATAACAATTATAGCCTTGGATACCGAATGGGGTTGGTATGGGTTGGAATTGACTATGGCACTGTGTTTGAATTTAAGCCTCTGAGTTTGTGGTAATTTGTCACAGCAGCAATAGGAAACTGATCCATATGAGGAGTTACACTGGTTGATTTTGTGATAAGCAAAGTCTGCATTGCTGTAACAAACCACACTTGGTTATGATGTATTACCCTTTTATATTGCTGGAGTTGATTTGCTCAAAGTTTTCTTAAGTATTTTTGTATCTGTGTTTTTTGTTAGGTGCTATCAGGCCAGCTCCAACTCAGGGACCCTGTGTACAACAGAAACCCTGCCCGGTTCCGCACCATCCTCACTGCCCTTGGTGTGCTGAACGCATCGTTGCAGCCAGTGTGTCAGTCCCTCTCACTGAGGGTCTTCCCCTGTTTTGCTGACCTTCTGCTTTACCAAGCATGATACCCTTCTCTAAGGACTGGTCACTGCTGACCACATGACCAAAGTAAGTGAGACAGTCTGGCCATTCTTGCTTCCAAGGAGCATTCCGTCCACACTTCTTCCCGGACAGATGTGTCTGTTCTTTTGGCAGTCCATGGTATTTTGAGTATTCTTCACTAACGCCACAATTCAAAGGCATCAGTTGTTCTTCGGTCTTCTTTCTTCATTGACCAGCTTTCACATGCATATGAGGAAATTGAAAATACCATGGTTTGTTTGGGTTAGGCACACCTTAGTCTTCAAAGTGACATCTTTGGTCTTCAACACTTTAAAAAGGTCTTTTGCAGCAAATTTGCCCAGTGTAATACATGGGGTTTCTTGACTGCTGCTTCCAGGGGCATTGATTGTGAATCCAAGTAAAATGAAACCCCTGACAACTTCAATGTTTTCTCTGTTTATCGTGAGGTTCCTTTTTGATCCAGTTGTGAGAAATTTTATGTTGAGGTGTAATCCATACTGAAGGCTGTAGTCTTTGATCTTCATCAGTAAGCTCTTCAAGCCATCTTCATTTTCAACAAGCAAGGCTGTGTCATCTGCATATTGAAGGTTGTTACTGAGTCTTCCTCCAATCCTGATGCTGTGTTTTTCATATAGTCCAGCTTCACCTACTTTGGTCATGGGGTCATAAGGGACCATTCTCTGGAGAAGGCTATCATGCTTGGTAAAGTAGAGGAATAGCACAAAAAGGGAAGTCCCTTGACAAGATAGGTTGACACAGTCGTTGCTGCAACGATGGACTCAAGTATAGCAAGGAACGTGAGGATGGTGCAAGACTGGGCAGTGTTTCATTCTGTTGTGCATAGGGTCACTATGAATCAGAGCTGACTGGACGGCACCTAGCACCACCAACAACGTGTTTAGGAAGGGTAACAAAGGGTACCTAGAGTTTTCTTTCTTTTATTTGACTGGCATTACAGTAATGCTAGACTAATGAAATAAATTTGTGCTTTTTAGCTGCTCTTGAGTTGGCCCCTAATTCAAGGCAACCCCAAGCACAATGGGATCATACTAATGTGATCCTCCTATAGGGTTTTTATTGGCTCATTTTTGAAAGTCGATGGTCAGGCCTTTATAGTCTATTTCAGTTTGGAAGCTCTGCTAAAACATGTTTAGTATCACATCAACAAACAGGCCTCCTTTGTGACAAACCAGTGATGTTGGGGAAGTGTTTTGTTATTTCGTTTTTCTATTTCTTGAGAGTTCCTGTAAAATTGGAATTATTTATTTCATTTATTTTTTGAATTAACACTGAAGTTACCTAGATTTTGGCACATTTTGAAGGGAGCAGCTTTTAAATGCAAATTTAATGTCTTAAATGAAATTTAAGATTTCTGTTGTGTTGTTTTTTTTTTTTTTTTTCTCCCAACACCGTGAATCAGATTTGGTGATTTGAATCGAGTTAGAAATTGTGCTCTTTCATCTAAGCCTTTGAAATTTTCTAACTAAAGTTTATGCTGTTCTTTGTTGTCCATTTAATGTGTATAGGATCTGTAGTGATGTCATTGCTTT
>NW_006921675.1:9470313-9483614 GCF_000298275.1 Orycteropus afer afer | reverse complement strand
TGTTGTTTTTTTTTTTTTTTTTTTCCCCCCTCCTTGAATCAGTTTTGGTAATTTGAATCTATTTAGAAATTTATCTGTTTCATCTAAGCCTTTGAAATTTTCTAACTAAAGTTTATGCTGTTCTTTGTTGTCCATTTAATGTGTATAGGATCTGTAGTGATGTCATTGCTTTCGTTCATGATACTGACAATTTGTGTTTTCTCTTTTTTTCCTTTAGAGTTTTACAATATTTTACACATTTTTAAAGAGCCAACTTCTGGTTTCACTGATTTTTCTCTGTGTGCCTGTTAGTTTTTCGTCAGTCTTTGCTTTTACCATTCTTGGCTTTCTTTGTCCTTCCTTTATTCTTTTCCCCTGACTACTTTGGATTTAATTTGCCTTTCTTTTTAAAATGTTTTCTCAAGGTGGAAGCAGAGGTGGTTGATTTGAGCCTTTCTTTCTAAGACAGGCATTTCATGTTAAATATTTCTTGCTTTAGCTGTAACACATACATTTGTTTCTGAGTGTTTTAGTAGGTGATTCTTTTTTTTTTTTTTGTATTTCGATATTCACTTTATGCTAGTGGTCTGAAACCAAATCCACAGTGTCTCTGAGGTGTGCCTGTGCAGTGAAACCTGTGAGACCTGGAACTCGATGAGGCTGCTTTGTTTTCTAGGATCTTGCAAGTTCTGTGCCTTAGACAGGTGCCATCTTACCCACTTTTCTAATGCTATTAAACCAAACCAAACTCACGGCCATCAAGTTGATTCTAACTCATAGCAACCCCCTTTGGGTGTCCGACGCAGTGGATCTTTTTTTTTCTTTTTTTAATTTTTATTGTGATTTGGGTGAAAGTTTACAGAGCAAACTCACTTTCCATACAGTAGCTCACAAACACTTTGTCCTGTGACACTGACTACAGTTTACCACAGTGCTCCCCTCCTCCTTCCTCCCCATGGTTACCTCTTCCCCATGTCCTTCCCTCCATGCATTCCTGCCCCCCGAGCTGTCTCCCTGTGCATACACAGCCCTTCTATTCTCCCATGATTGCTCTCTTCAAGTAGAGTATGTCCCTATTGTAAATGTTCAGCTCATATGCCTATCTTCTGTTTGGCTGGAAGCCACAGGAGTGGGTTCAATTCCAGACCTGAAGAGCAGCTAGGGGCCATAGTCTCAGTGGTTCCACCAACCTCTATCAGACCAGCAAACCTGCACCCCCCTTTTTTAAAAATGATTTTGAATTTTGTTCCACATTTTTCTCCCACTTTATCCAGGATCTCCTACATAGATCCCCCTCCAAGTGGTTGACAGTGGTAGCCAGGCACCATTTAGTTCTTCTGGTTTCATAGTCTTATAGGGTGATGATCACATGGTGTAGCACTCACTTGGACTAGTTGTTTCCATGCATCTTTGGTTTTCTTCATTCTTTGTTCTGCATGAGGAGAGACCCATCATTGCATCTAGATGGTCGCTTGCAAGCTTTTAAGATCCCAGTCACTACTCGAGGAGGGCATCTTTTTGGATGTCAAACTTTCCATATCACAGTGGACAAAATAATCTCCTTGCATATTAATTTCTTTTATAGTAGCTCAGGAGGCACTCCTTGCTGACTGGCCAAAAATATATTGACATTTATTGTGACTGTTGCACATTTTGTGATTAACAGTAGGCACGATGACCACAAGGTGTCCCATTCTGCACTTACAAATCCTCATAGCACCATTCTGAGGTCCCATTGGCCCGCTTGGAAAGGTCATGTTCATTATGCATGCTATCCATAGCTTTCCAGAAGCAAACTTATATTTTATACAGCAAGCTCCAAAATCACAGTCTGTCCAGAGCCAGAGCTAGGATCCTTTCTGCTTTGATGTTCTGACTCACAGTCATGCTTCTTTATCTTCTATCACCTCCTAATCATATTGTCCCAATGGTGTATCCATCAGACAAACTCCTGTGGTCAATCAGGTTAAAATGACTTCCTACTGAGCACAACCCCAAACATCGGTATTTGTATTGTAGGCATTCATGATGCAATGCTTTTCCTGCATAAGCAAGATTTTTCATAAAACATAGCAAGACTATGGCCCAATTGGTGATCAGTGACCACTACAAAGTGAAAAGTCGTCCTTGATGAATCTGCAAACTTCTGGCCCAAAATGAAGTTAGCAAATTCCTGAGATCCAAACCAATCCAAATATATTAGAAAAATCCTTGTCCACAAAGAGATGCCCAGAATCATGTGGCAAATGAGCAAACATATCCCCATTAATGAAATTGTCAAGAAGTGGTTTACCTTCTTCTTCAACATTGGTTCCAAATCATAATGCCAATTAAAGAAATGTGAAGGCCTAGCTGTAAATAAATTGAATCTACTAAATTGATCACAATTAATATATCTTCTGTCACCTTTGATATTTTCCTATTTGAATCATTGAAACTTTAATTCCCCTTCCCTACAACCAACACTACAAAGGGCCATGAGCCCTCGGTGGAACTTTGTTATGGTTTTGAATTCTGTGCCTCAAGCTCCAGCTTCTGACATATTTCCTCTTCCGTTAATCACATTTCATAATTTCATGGGTAGGAATCATGTCTCCTGTTTATCTTACACAATCAGTGTTCGAATGTAGTAGAATGCCTCATTATCTCAATTTCGTAAGCAAGATTGTTTACCTGTAGTTTCCCTGGAGAAGCCTCCAGGAGCTAAGGACAACCCAGGACTCTGGTACCCCCTCCTTATAACCATGATAATAGCGGTCATTCTGGACTAAGGGCCACTCTGTGTAGGTGAACCCTGGGAAGTGTCCCCAAACCAAGAGCTGGTTAGGCTGTAGCCAAATTACGTGAATGCGGGCAAATGGCTGTAGTACAGTCCAGGAGACTTCCAAGACTCCTCCCACCCGTGCCCCTGGGGGAGGGGGCTTCCCGGAAATTACCACATTGGCTGCTCTCTACACCAAACGGGCCTGGTTTTCAAGTAGTCGGGACTGGAGCAACAAGACCGTGAGCAGCAGGACAGGGCCCCGTAGCAGGGACCAGCCCGCACTTCTTCGATGATACCGTAGTTTGCAGAGTCCAGCTGCTGCTCTTAGTGAATGCTAGGAAAGTTGGCGCTGGAAACTTGGGTCAGAAAATGCTCTTCGGAGGAGACAGGTCTACCTCCGACGTTTGCTTCTGCAACCCCCACTCAGAGAAGGGGGCGGTTCCTCTGGTCTTGGTCCGTTAAGAAACCGCTGCAGGTGAGACTTGGGTTCCAAGAGCAGGAAGCTGGCAGGCGAGAGGTTTAAGCTAAAAGAAAGTGAAAACAAGAGGAAACAGCATAAAACCGAGCGGTTTGGGAGGAAGAAGTAAGGACACAGGGCGAAAAGCAGACAACAGCAAAAGGGTACCCGGGGGCAGTGGAAATTAAAGAAGTAAATTTAGAAGAGAGGATCTTGGCCACACCTGAAGACAATGGCAACCCAAAGCTGATTGAGCCCTTCTACTGTGGGCTGATAACAATTTTGCTAAAGCCAGCTACTGGCTGTCCCTAAAAGAGATTTAATGTGAGTGTGTTTCTGTAAGAAAGACTGAGAGAGTGTTGCTACATTTTTGTCAGACTCCTACAGTAACTAGTAAATTGTATGTGTATGTGTGTGTGGAAGAGGGAATTATCTATACTGATAGTTTTCCTAGCAAAATACTCCTTATTCTATGGAATACTTTAATCAGGATGTACCTTATATGTGTAGGGTTGCTTTTCATAAACAGTCCAGGAAATTACCAATTTATGGTACATAACTCCCTTGAAAATGTCATGTAAACAATCTGTCTCACCCACTGATTGCCACTGAGTCTATTCTGACTCAGAGTGACCCCCATAAGGTTTCCAACGCTGCGAATCTTTAGGGGAGTAGATTGCCTGATCTACCACAGAGCAGCTGGTGGGTTTGAACCACTGATCTTCTGGTTAGCAGTCAAATGCCTTACCCACTGCGCCAGCAGAGCTCCTTAAACAATATAAGTCATTGTAAAGTGAAAATGTTTTATGGCTGAAAGAGTTCCCTCTTATGTAAGTGGACCCACATGTATCACTGAGAGAGCTCATATGTCAAATATGGGCCAAAACATGTCCAAATGTGGCAAGAAAGGACCTGAGAAGTGGTGGTGGTAGTTTTAGACCTCTTCTGGTACATATAATGAGACATATTCCTTGTAATGACTTGCAAAAAGTACATGGAATGAACATACTTACATTAAATATTTTGTTATCTGGAATTCAAATTTATTTGTGGACCCTGTACTTTTATTTTCTAAATCTGACAACCCTGCTTGAGGGGTACTATAATACGGGTCAAGAATGAAGAACTTAGACGGTCCAGGCCAGGCTGTGTGCGTAGCAATGTTACTGAATCAGAAGTGAGCATATGGTGTAGGGAACATGTACCATGAGGGTGAGAAGGCTAGCTGAGAGTTCCATATTGAGAGGAAGTTGGAAATAATGTTGTATAGACACAGTGGATGCAGAGTTAGGGTAGCTTCAAGGACCACTTTACTACATACTTTGTGGAAGTGAGAGAAACTTGTTCCTAAGCAATGAAATCTAGAACTTAATTTACTATACGATACAGGAAGAGTTTTGTTATTAGTATGTGAGGTGTCAATCTACATTTTTTGTTCTTTCAGGAGAGCAGCACAACAACTTTTGACTAAGGACATAGATAAATAACCATGGACGTATAACTTTCTTTCACTGGTAAGTCATTCAAAATCTTATCTGTTAAAGTGAGAAAGCTCTAGAGGCAAAATTGTAGCCAGGGGAGGAGGTGAGAGTAAAGGAATATACATACAGGAATATATATGTGTGTGTGTGTGTGTGTGTGTGTGTGTGTGTGTGTATATATATATATATATATATATATATGTATGTATATATATGTAGGAGCTCTGATAGCATAGTGCCTACGGCACTTGACTGCTAACCAGCAGGCGGGTGGGTTTGAACTCCTCGGAAAGAAAGTTGGGCAATCTACTTCCATAGTGATACTGCCTCGGAAACCCGGGGGGGGGGGGTGCGTTGCTATGAGTCGGGTCTGACTCCACGGGACATAACAACAACATATATATATATGTATGTGTATGTATACATGCATACACACACATATTTTAAGTTTAGGAGTGCCTTGAGCATGATCATGTGCTGACAGTAAAGAGCAGAACCAATCTTCAAGTAGGTGGGAAGATGGGATTCAGAGCACAGGTTTAGAGGGTTTATGACCTGGAACTGGAAGAAGATACTTCGACCAAGATTGACTCAAGGAGCATATAAGTAAGCATACCTGTGACTTCAGATGTTGCTGTTGTTGTTTTGTGCTATCAAGTTGGACCCGACTCATAACGACTCCTCCTTGGGTTTCCAAGACAATAACTACAGAAGTAGATTGCCCCATCTTCCTTCCAAGGAGTGGCTGGCAGTAGGCTACCAGACCTCCTGTGACTTCAGATGTTGTTGTTGTTGTTGTTGTTTGCCGTCGAGTCGGCCCGACTCATAGCGACCCCTCCTTGGGTTTCCGAGGCAGTATCACTACGGAAGTAGGATTGCCCAACCTTCCTTCCGAGGAGTGGCTGGTGGGTTTGAACCGCCAGCCTTCTGGTGAGCAGTCAAGTGCCTTAGGCACTATGCTACCAGAGCTCCTGTGACTTCAGATAGGACTTTTATATAGGACTTTTATTTTCAGTAGAGAAGCATGGACAGAGTTTTGCACAGAATCCTCTATTTTGACCACCAATTTGGCTGTCATTCTTCAAATCTGTTTTGACTGCCACCCACAATAAGAAATCCAGTTTACATTGAAATTAAGTGGGAAAAGGGCTTTGGACATATATACACACATGGGAAATTAAACAAAATTTTGAGTGATAATGTTTAGAGGCTGTGCTAAAATATGTGTGAAGTCCTCTTGTTACTGGAGACTGCCAGGTCCTGCTAACAACAGCTATAGAGACTCAGCGTCAGTCAAGGCAAAAGAAGCAGCATTATAAAGGAGCTCATTGGGACCTGCCTCGCTAAGATGGTTCCCAGAACAAAGGCGACTGAACTTTTTATGGGTAGGGGTTTTGGTGGGATTTTCTAGGGAGGAGGCATGGTGCTAGATTGATGCACCAGAAAAGGCGTTGCTGAGGTTGTCACTATCATCTGCGCATATTCAGTTTAAGCAGAAAGCCCGGAACTTGGCAAGGGGAGGGGACAAGATGGCGGAACTTGCCGCTCCCTCACTCCACACCCCATGGCGATAGGTCGCCCAGAGTATCAAACTGGCTTCTGCGCATGCTCTTGGCTTCAGGCTTGGTTTGAGTCAGTTTGCAGATTCCATCCTCTTGCTGCTTCTCTGTGGCCCAGTGTTCCATAATTTTGTTGTTGTTATGTGATGTGGAGTTGGACCCGACTCATAGTGACCCCTCCTTGGGTTTCTGAGGCAGTATCGCTACGGAAGTAGATTGCCCCATCTTCCTTCCGAGGAGTGCCTGGTGGGTTTGAACCCCCAGTCTTCTGATTAGCAGTCAAATGCCTTAGGCACTACACTACCAGAGCTCCCCCTACATATATATACATACATACACACACACACACACACACACACACACACACACATATATATTCGTCTATGTATATTCCTTTATGTATATTCCTAACTTTGTAGGGTACTAGTTAATGAATATGACTCCTGAGCCTGTGGGCACTGAACTAGTTCCTGAGGACTAGGGATGAGAGAGAGAAGGTGCTGACTGGTCTGAAGTGAAGGGAAGAGTCCGACTCCCAAACCTGAAGCTGGTACCCATGACCTAGGTGGGATGGCTAAGGCTGAGCTGACCAGAACTCGACCAAATGAAGAGGAATATATTTGACACTGAGCTGGTGTTAAGTTGCTGCAATTTGAATGGCTTGTTCTGGGCTAGACTCTGCTTATTTATGGATGTAGATGCTCAAACTTCCAACCGGAACAAAAAATTCTTCAGCGTGAAAGGAACATATGCTTGTCTCCTCATAGTGCTAGTTTGATAGGGATGGGCAAATTGGAAATTGGCTATTTGAAATGGGGGGGGGAGATAAAGGCATGGCTTATGTGCTTTCATGGGTGTGCTTATTCTTAAACTGACTGTGAATAGGATGTTAATCTTCGAAGGAACAATGGCTAGGAAAGCCAGGGGGTGGCCTATGGTGCAGTAAATTACTTGGTATAGCTTTTCTAGACACACAGGAAGACCCCTACCCTACTTTGATGTTCCAGTAATGTCAGAAGAACGTGGCTTTGGAATGACACCAGTTCGCATAATTAATGGTAATGCAACATTCTTTTAGGACTTAGATCTCTGGAGCCCTTGGCATAAATCTATGAGTTCCACAACTGAGCTCTCTCAAAGATTCTTGAGAATTACGCTAAGGGGCAAAGTGGGCAAATCCCATCTTTGTTGCTAAATGAGTAGTAAAGATCAGTATCAATCCAGTCCCCAAAATGCGGGATTGGATCCAGTCTTTACCTTCCTCCATCTCCATTCTTGTCATGAGTCACCCAAGCTTCACACTTTCCCTGACTCTAGCCGTTCAGCACTTAGTCAGAGCTCACAGGTTAGAGGGACACTGTCTTCAGGCTAGCTACCTATGTGGCCCTTCTCTGACCCTAGCCACCCAGAGCTAAGTAAGAGCTCACAAGTTAGATGGACACTGTTTTTTAGATTGCCCAAATGGGCAGACACCAGCCTCTTTGGCTCCCCCTGCCTCTGTGGGTTTGTTAATTCATTGGAATGCCTTTAGAATCTTTTTTTAAATATTTTGTGATTTGGATGAAAGTTTACAGAGCACATCAGTTTCCCATTCAACAATTTATCACATTTTCTTCATGACATGAGTTGCAGTCCCCTCAATGTAATAGCACTTTTTTCCTTTCCTCTCTGGGTCCCCATTCCCATTCATTCTTCTTTCCTGCCCCTTCCTGCCTTCTGAACTTGTTATTGGGCATCTGCTGCCCTTTGGCCTCCTATGGTTGATTGTTCTGAGGACTATATTGCTCACAGGTGTTATTGTTAACTTTATAGGCCGGTCTATTGTTTGCCAAGGAGCTCTGGTAGCATAGTGCCTAAGGCACTTGACTGCTCACCAGAAGGCTGGCGGTTCAAGCCCACCAGCCACTCCTTGGAAGGAAGGTTGGGCGATCCTACTTCCGTAGTGATACTGCCTTGGAAACCCAAGGAGGGGTCGCTATGAGTCGGGGCCGACTCGACGGCAAACAACAACAACAACAATTGTTTGCCAAAAGGTGATCCCTTGGGGGTGGATTCAGCTCCAGGTTTGAAGGGTGCCGGGCCATAGTCTTAGGGGTTCTATCAGACCAGTAAGTGTGGCATTTTTATTTTTAATAATTTTGAATTTTGTTTCACATTTTCTCCTCTTCCTCCTCCTCTTACTCCAGGACCCTCTATTTTGATCCTAATCAGAGACAACCTGCAGAATCTCATAGCAGTATACCATACTCCTTTAATATGTGGGACTGACAGTTTCAAAAGAAGAAAAGTTTTGTTCTGAACTTGTGACTCATAGCTTGGTTATAATTTGGGGATGCAGCATAATACTGGATGGTGATTGTGTGGGTTCAGAAGATACGTAATGTTTGCCTGAGGATAATAACCAGTCAATTTAGCATTTGCAGTTATTCCAAATATTGGGATGTGACTTTGAACCAAACATATTTGCACAAGTTTTCAAATGTAGGGGAAGTCTTGACACTTAAGCAGAAGGAAAAGAAAAATGTGATTGTGGAACTATACTTCAATGTGAAAAAGATCATTATGGTCAACAGGACTCAGAGGCCTGGGGCTGCTGTGTGTTTAGGATTTATTGCCAAGTTTGAATATTCATGCCACTGAAATAGGACCAAACGCGGGTCCCTGCCCAGTGCGCAGTCAGGCCAAAACAGTTTACACACCAAGTGATTAAGAGCAGAGAAAATTATTTATTGCAAAGCAACAATGCAAGGAGTAGGGGTACCCCCATACCCAGACCTGACTCCCCAAAACTCCATCGAATTAACAGTTTTGTAGGTTTCAGAAGAGAGAGTTATGTATCTTCATAAACATTTCAGGAATTTGGGTTTGAGATGGTTGACAAGTGGCTGAAATGTTAGTTCCCAGTAACTTTGTTCCTCTCTGCCCCACTGTGCATGTCCATGGGCCAGAGTTAATTTTCAAGTTGTTATCTAAGACACATTAATGTGTTTATCACCTGTGCCTAAGGAAACAGCAGGAAAGAATTTTTTTTCCCCCATTCAGTTCTAAGGAACTGAGCTTATTGTATTTACTCATCTGTCTCCAACCAGAGTCCTATGTGTTTACTCATCTATCTCCAACCAGGTCCTGTGTGGGGAAATAATTGAGGGTAATTAAGTTTACTTATCTATTCCTATCCAGAGTCCTGTTGTTGTTGTTGTTGTTATGTGCCATCCAGTCGGCTCCAACTCATAGCGACCCCTCCTTGGGTTTCTGAGGCAGTATCACTACAGAAGTAGATTGCCCCATCTTCCTTCCGAGGAGTGGCTGGAGTGTTTGAACCGCCAGCCTTCTGGTTAGCCATCAAGTGCCTTAGGCACTATGCTACCATCTGTTTTTAATTATCTGCCTTAACCTGGGTGGGGGAAATAGTTTTGACTTTACTCAGTTTCACCACCAGGGGAACTTTGTAGGGTACTAGTCAATGAATATGACTCCTGAGCCTGGTATTGAACTGGTTCCTGAGGACTAGGGATGAGAGAGAGAAGGTGCTGACTGGTCTGAAGTGAAGGGAGGAGTCTGACTTCCAAACCTGAAGCTGGTACCCATGACCTAGGTGGGATGGCTAAGGCTGAGCTGACCAGAACTCGACCAAATGAAGAGGAATATATTTGACACTGAGCTGGTGTTAAGTTGCTGCAATTTGAATGGCTTGTTCTGGGCTAGACTCTGCTTATTTATGGATGTAGATGCTCAAACTTCCAACCGGAACAAAAAATTCTTCAGCGTGAAAGGAACATATGCTTGTCTCCTCATAGTGCTAGTTTGATAGGGATGGGCAAATTGGAAATTGGCTATTTGAAATGGGGGGGGGGAGATAAAGGCATGGCTTACGTGCTTTCATGGTAGCAGTGGAGCCAAGAGGCAGGACACATAGCAGCAGGCTTTCCAGACCATGGAACGAGAAAGCTGAGTGCCTTTGGGCAGGTGGCTTGCTGATGGAGTGGGGTGCATGTAGGTATACCTATCCGCAGAGCTAAAAGAGCTTTGTAACACTTGCTGGAGCAGAGCAGAGGCCAGACTGAGAGGCCAAAGGCCAAAGAGGCATGCCTGGGGGCACAGAAGAGGGGAGACTGTCCTGGTCAAAGAATTGTATCCTGAGCACATTCCTGAACCTGAATCATAATCTGTTGCTTCCCTAATAAACTCTATAATCATGAGTATTGTCTGTGAGTTCTGTGTGGCCACTGCAACAAATTATTGAACCCAGCAGAGAAGTAGTGAGTGCTGTGGGAGGAAAGACTGGTGTCAGAATTGGTAAAAGGCTGGAGGGTAGCAGCATGTCTGGCCTCACAGGAATAAGCCTTGGGCTGCTGCTGATGGTGGTTCTGTCTTCCTCTTGTGAAGTTAGAGGAGGTCAGTAGATGCTGACTCCATGCCCTTTTTGCAATGAGATACATCATCAGTGGCCAAAAGATACATGTATGTGCAGGACAGGCTCTCCTGTAATGAAGTGCCTTTTCATTCACAAAAAGAAATGTAATAACCTTGATTAATAGTGTAGAGATTTTTGGCAAAAATGCAAAGTGCATCACAGAGTTGCTGGAAAGAAATTAATTTAGGCAAGTCATATTTTTCAAGGAATTTGTCCATGTTCCTTATATTTTCAAATTTATTAGCATAGAGTTGCCCATAATATATTCAAATTATTATTATTTTATCTTGTGGATACTGTAGTGATGTACCACCTTCATTCCTGATTCTGGTAATTTATGCTTTCTCTGTTCTTCATCAGTTTTTCCAGGTTTTTGTCAATTACTTTATTCTTATGAAAGAACCAATTTCTAGCTTTGTTAATTTTCTCTTTTTATGTTTGTTTCCTATTTCAGTGTTTTGTATTCTTGTCTTTATTTTTTCTGTTCTACTTTGAAAAAGTATATCGGAACTTCTGGTTTAATCAAGATCATGTAGACTTGTCTCTCTCTGATCCTCCCTAATAATTGTAACTATAAACCCTAGAAATAATGCGTGAGACACTCAAAGGTGATCTCTGGAAGGTGGAAAGAGGAATGTCAAAAGATTAGGCATCCTAGAACTGAATGAACAATTTAGCAATATCCAACAATATCCCACCCAATAGCAGAAGAGGGCCTAGGCCTGATGTGGCCTGACCTTCAACTTAACAATAGAAAGTGACACAGGTAGGCTCATTCCTCCTCCAGATCAAACAGAAATCTCACCAACACTGTTCCAGCAGCACTGGCAGCAGGATCAATAGAGAACCTCACTAACAATGAGGGTCTAGGAGAAGTGCTTTTTCCTTGCTGGGCCTGAGGCTCCCCTGAGAAGAAGCACACTTCCAGGAGTCACTGAAAAGGGGAATTCTTCCACAACAAGTGCCTAATGTACCAAAGCCTTTTAATAGTACCAAACTGCCTCTCTCTCTCTCTCTTTAGGTCTGAAAATTTCCTTTTCCACAAGAGACACTAAGTAGCCAGAGAACACTGGCAAAGGAATTATGCCACAATTTCCAAACCCAGGAATCCTCTTTGTTCCCACAGGCTTAACACTTCCTTTTACCACCTTCACACAGCAGGTGGCCTGGGGGAAACCGTTCTCTGATGCAGCATCAGCAAGGACCAGGGAGAAGCCAGCAGCACCAGATAAACCAAGTAGACCAAATAGCACTGGAAAGGTTCTGAAAATTAAATTGTCATTGGAACCACAGCCCACAAAATAGTTGTGAATGGTAAACTTAGAATGACTGCCCACTGAAATAAAAGATTTAAATAAGGCTTAAGGTCTCTTAATTTAGTACCTAGAATGTCCAGGATGCAACCACAAAGCACCTATTGTATCAAGAACTAGGAAGATTACAACATTAATGAAAACAGGCAATCAACTGATGCCAACATCAAGTTGAATCAGATGTTGATATATTCTGAAAAGGATTGTAAGGCAGTCATTATAAAAGTACTTGCACCAGCAATTACAAATTCTCTTGAAACAAATGAAAATAGAACATCACAGCAAATAAGTTATAAAGTTTTAAAGAGTTATACGTTATAAAGAAGTTAGAAAGAGAAGCAAATGAAATTATAGAACTGAAAAATACAGTAACAAAATTTAAGGGAAAACACTTTTGGGATGAGTTCGATGGTAAATTGGACACAGTAGAGGAAAGAATGAATTTGAGGGGAGATTAATAGACTTTACAGACTTTGAAAAACACAGAGAAAATACATTCAGAAAAAAAAATTGGGGACAATAATTTAAAAAATCAAACATTTTTGTCATTGAAATCCATTTGTATCATTGAAGGAAAATAGAAAGAGTGGGGTTGAAAGAGTATTCAGACATATAATGGCTGTAAAGTTCCCAAACTTGATATGAACATACAGATTTAAGAAATGAGTGAACCTCAAATAGGATAAAAGAATAGAAATCCATGTCAAAATAATAGAAATCTATGCCAAAACACATTATAATCAAACTTCTGAAAACTAAACACAAAATAATAATAATTTAAGAAATGACACATCATCTATAGGGGAACCCCTATTTAAATGACAGAAAATAAACTAAAGACATGGATGTCAGAAAGAAGGGGCATTACATTTTTAAGAATTAGAAAGGAATTGTCAACTTCAGATTCTTCACTTGGCAAAACTAACTTTTAAAACTGATGGACAACTACAAACAAAGAGGGAAAAGACTGTGTAATCACAGAACTTCTGAATGGTGAGGAAGTTAAGAGAGTTGCAAGATAGAATGGACTGTTGTAACAAGATCTGTACCACACACCATACACAAAAACGAACTCCAGATGGACCAAAGACTTAAATGTGAAACCTAAAACTATACAGTTCCTCAAGGAAAATCTAGGGGCAAATTTAAGGGCCCTATATATGGCGTATATATATGGTGTTCAGCCAGGGGGCAGTTTAAGCATAGGCACTGAAACAAGGCGGGCTTGTGCTTACTCACTGGTCTGCACTGAACACGTTCCCTTGTTACCCTACCGAGAGGGACCAGGTCTTCAGGAGGAAGGTAAGCACAGGCGTAGCACAGAGTAGCAGGCC
>NW_006921675.1:9450356-9464178 GCF_000298275.1 Orycteropus afer afer | reverse complement strand
AAAATTACAAAATAAATGAAAAATTAGAAATGATACAAAATCTACAGATAGAAATCCAGAAGATTAATACTAAATTTTCAGAAATAGATAACACATAATATGGGCAAAGAAGTAGAATTGAGTCAATGGAAGACAGAATGAGTGAGATTGAAGACAAATACCTCAATACTTCTTTGGAAAGGGGTCAGTCAGAAAAAAGATCAAAGCAAAATGAAGAAACCCTAAGATTCATGTGGGATACCATCAAAAGGAGTCATCTACATGTAATCGGAATTCCAGACCAGGAAGAGACAAATAAAACCACAGAGAAAATTGTCAAAGATCTGTTGGAAGAGAATTTCCCTAGTATAAGGAAAGATAAGAATATATTCATTCAAGAAGTCCAACGAACCCCAAACATGATAGACCTCAAAAGCAAATCACCAAGACATATCATCATCAGACTCATCAAAACCAAAGACAAAGAATCTTGAAAGCAGCACAGGAAAAACAAAAAGTTACCTACAGGGGACAACCAATAAGACTGAGCTCAGATTTCTTAGCAGGAACCATGCAGGCAAGAAGACAGTGGGATCTAACTGAAAACCAAACTCACTGCCATCGAGTCAATTTGACTCATAATAACTACTCCTTGGGTTTCCGAGATGGCATCTCTGTGGAAGTAGATTGCCCAATAAAACCCTGAAACAATAAAACTTCCAACTAAAAACCAAAAAGAGGGGAAAAAATTTTGTAGTTACAGAACTTCTAAGTGGCAGGGAAATCAAGAGAACTTCAAGATAGAACGGACTGTTCTAAACTTGGGAAGAAAATTATAAATCACAGCATAACCTCAAAGAGAAATGATAAACTTTCACATCAAAATTAAAAAGACCAGCACAAATATTTAGCAAATACTAAAATAATGGCAATGAAGGAAGTAATAACATGATTCATAAACAAAAATAGCTCAGCACAGAAAGTAATATGAGACAAAGAAATCAACAACACCACGAAAAAGCACATAGCAAAATGACAGCAACAAATTCATACTTGTTGATAATTACACTGAATGTCAATGGATTAAATGTACCACTCAAGAGATGGAGAGTTGCCGATTGGATAGGAACACATAACCCATTAATATGCTGTCTACAAGAGACACACTTTAGGGAAAAAGACAAAAATAGACTAAAAATCAAAGGTTGGAAAAAAGATATATAAAGCAAATGGCAACTGTAAAAGAGCAGGAGTGGCAATATTAATTTCTGATAAAATTGACTTTAAGACAAAAACCACCATAAGAGACACACCAAACCAAAAAACCCAAACACACTGCCGTCGAGTCGGCGAGTTGTCATAGCAACCCCTCCTTGGGTTTCCAAGGCAGTATCACTATGGAAGTAGATTGCCCAATCTTCCTTCCAAGGAGTGGCTGGTGGGTTTGAACCACCAGCCTTCTAGTTAGCAGTCAAATGCCTTAGGCACTACACCACCAGGACATTATATAATGATTAAAGAATTGATTGAACAAGAGAACATAACAGCAATAAATATCTATGCACCAAGTGAAAGAGCCACAAAATACATAAACTAGACTCTGGAGACATTAATACACCACTTTCAATCACAGAACAACTGGGAAAGAACTCAACAAAGACACAGAAGAACTATACAATCCACCAACTTGACCTTATAGACATCTACAGAGCACTTCACCCAACAACAGCACAATATATATTTTTTTCCAGTGGACATGGAACATTCTCCAGGATAGACCATATGTTAGGCCACAAAACAAGCCTCAATAAATTTGAAAACATTAAAATACTGCAAAGCATCTTCTCAGATCACAATGCTGTAGAATTAGGAATCAACAATAGGAAGATGAATGGAAAAATAGCAAGCACGTGGAAACTGAATAACACCATCATTGAAAATGACTGGGTAATAGAAGAAATAAAAAATGAAATAAAAAAAAAAATCCTTGAATCAAATGAGAGTGAAAGTGCAACATACCAAACTCTTTGGGACACAGGAAAAGAAGTGATCACAGGCCAATTATAGTAATAAATGCACACATCAAAAATGAAGAAAGAACCAAAATCAGCACTTTAACCCAACATCTCCAACAAGTAGAAAAAAAGCAGTAAAAAAGCCTACAGTCACCAGAAGAAAAGAAATAATAACAATTCAAGCAGAAATCAATGAAACAGAAAATAGAAAGTCAATAGAAAACAACCAACAAGACTAGGAATTGGTTCTTTGAAAAAATAAAATTGGCAAACCACTGGCAAATTTATGAAATGAAAAGAGGGAGAGAAAATAAATAACATGAATAATAAATGAATTGGATGACAACACAACAGAACTGACAGAATTTAATTAGATAATATCAGGATACTATGAAGAACTATATTCCAACAAATTCTATAATCTAGAAGATTTCTAGAAACATACTACTTACCTAAACTAACAGAGGCTGAGGTAGAAAATTTAAACCAGACCCATAACAAAAGAAGAAATTGAACAGGTCATAAAAAAATTACCAATGAAAAAAAGCCCAGGCCCAGATAGTTTCACTGGCGAATTCTACCGAACGTTCAGAGAAGAACTGGCACCAATCCTACTCATACTATTCCAGAACATAGTAAAGGATGTAATCCTCCCAAATTCATTTTATGAAGCAAGCATAACCTTGATACCAAAACCAGGCAAAGATATCACTAGAAAGGAAAACTACAGACCAATATCCCTCATGAACATATCCAAAAAATAATACATTATGACCAAGTGGGATTCATACCAGGTATGCAAGGATGGTTCAACATTAGAAAAACAATCAACGTCATCCATCACATAAATAAAACAAAGGAAAAGAACCATATGAGCATATCAATTGATGCAGAAAAGACATTTGATAAAATCCAAAACCTAGTCCTGACAAAAACTCTCAGCAAAATAGGAATAGAAGGGACATTCCTCAACATAATAAAGGGCATCTATGCAAAACCAACAGCCAACATTATTCTCAATGGAGAGAGACTGAAACCATTCCCATTGTGAACAGGAACCAGACAAGGATGCCTCTATCATCATTTCTATTCAACATTGTGTTGGAAGTTCTAGCCAGGGCAATAAGAAAGGGAAATCAAAGGCATCCAGATTGGTAAGGAAAAAGCCAGACTATCCCATTTGCTGATGATATGATCCTATATCTAGAAAACCCAAGAGACTCAGCAAAAAAAAAACTATTGGAACTAATTGAGAGATTTAGTATAGTGGTGGGATACAAGATCAACATCCAAAAATCAGTTGAATTCCTCTACACCAGCAAAGAGATTATTGAATAGGAAATAAGGAAATCAGTACCATTTACAATAGCTACCAAAAAAATAAAATACTTGGAAATAAATCGCACTAGGGACACACAAAAAATAAACTCAATGCCATTGAGTTGATTTGACTCATAGCGACCCCTTCTTGGGTTTCTGAGGCGGTATCTCTACAGAAGTAGATTGCCCAATCACAGAAGACCTGTACAAAGAAAACTACAAAGCACTATTCTAAGAAACCATGAGAGAGCTACATAAATGGAAGAACATACCATGCTTGTGGATAGGAAGATTGAACATTGTGAAGATGTCAAAACTACTCAAAGCAATCTATACATTCAGTGCAATCCCAATCCAGATCCCATAAGCATTCTTTAAGGATATGAAAAAACTAATCACTAATTTTATATGGAAATGAAAGAGACCTCTAAAGCACCATTGAAGAAAAACAAACTAGGTCTCACACACCGGGATCTCAAAACCTACTATACAGTCACAGTAGTCAAAACAGCCTGGTACTGGTACAATGACAGACATATAGACCAATGGAACAGAATCGAGAACCCAGAAATAGATCCATTGACCTATGGTCAGCTGATTTTTTACAAAGGGCTGAAATCCATTAAATGGGGAAGAGATGTTTAACAAATGATGCTGGCAAAACTGGATATCCATTTGCAGAAAAATGAAACAAGATTCAAATCTCACACCATACAAAAACAAAAAAACAAAAACTTAACTCCAGATGGATCAGAGACTTAAATGTGTAACCTAAAACTAAAAAGTTCCTTAAGGAAAAAATAGGAGCAAAATTAGGGGCCCTAATGTATGGTATAAATAGACTGTCAGGCATAAGCCAAAATGTACAAACAACTGAAGATTAACTAGATGAATGGGACCTTCTAAAAATTAACTTTTTATGTGCTTCAAAAGACTTCTTCAAAAGAGTCAAAAGAGAATGTACAGATTGGGAAAAAAATATTTGGCAATGACATATCTGACAAGGGACTTACCTTTAAAATGTATAGAAAACTCTAACACCTCAACAACAAAAAGATGAACAATTAAAAAATGGGCAGAAGACATGACTAGACACTTCACCAAAGAGGATATTCAGGCGGCCAGGAAATACATGAAGAAATACTCATGATCATTAGCCATCAGAGAGATGCAAATCAAAACAGCAATGAGGTCATAGAGCAAACTGCTTCCTTGAAAGCTATACAGACAGACATGTAGCTATGGAGAAGTTCAGGAGCAGAAACAGTCCACACAGAAAGCAAGTACCCATAGGAACAGTTTAAACTATAATTGATGAATTACTGGAGGCTTAGTGTAGACACTCTTGAGAGTTAAAAACTCCCGGGGTGGGGAATGAAGTCTTACACAGGCCTCCATACTTCTTGAATATCACACTTATGAATTCAGGAACTGTGGCAATACTCCCAGAGAGGGCCCACAGATCTGTTGAGCTCACTCTGAAACAGATTTGGCCCAAAGCTCCATTTATTCCTCAATCTACCATAAACCTACAATATGAATAGTGGACTGCGGTAGTGTTTTCAAGTCCCCAAGAGTTAGAATCGATTCAGACACGTGTCTAGTAATCCTTGATATGCATGGGTATTTTCCTTTCCCCACTGCACCACTCAGAAATCAAAGTTTTTGCACATACTCAGTATATGCTTGAGGCTGTGTTGCAGGATCGTTCCCAAAGGGACCTAGCCTCCTCTTCAATCTAGAGA
Source organism: Orycteropus afer afer (assembly GCF_000298275.1). Lineage (NCBI taxonomy): Eukaryota > Metazoa > Chordata > Mammalia > Tubulidentata > Orycteropodidae > Orycteropus > Orycteropus afer. The sequence continues at coordinate 9,459,119 of NW_006921675.1, read as the reverse complement.
CCTTGGGTCATCTGTAAATTGGCTTAGTCTAGAAACTGGGTAAGAAATTGTGACTCTCTGTTTTGGTAGAGAGAATTTGTCCACGCATCCTAGTTTTTCCCTGTTCTGTAAACCAAGTAATATTTACGTAGGTTACCTATGGATTTAATTCATAGGGTTTCCTAAAGACGCTTATGGTTCCAAATATTCTGGTTTGCGTTTCATTCCTACAGCCTATGACAAGCAGGCCACACATAATATATACATTCCAATATCCTGATTTCCCTAAACCTTTGGATTTTTTCCCCCCATGTACATAATGTGATCAAAGTCTTGGCTTCTCAACCTCATTGAATGTAAGCCCCTATTGTGTCCAAGTTTCAGTCAACCACGTAAACTTATAGATCCACTTCCACTGCATAAGCTACCACAATAAATCCAGTCTCTGTTAAGTGCACCCATGTTAATAAAATCAGCCTGATTCAATATTTATTCTATCATCCACATTTTCTTAATATTTATTCCCTGGGTCTCTGCCAATCATCAGTTAGTAAAATATTGTAGTTATTTTGGATTAGAAGTCTCCTAATTCAGACTTTGAACCTGTCCCTCTGGAGCATACAGAGTCACAAATTAGGGGAGGTTGAACTTCTTATATAAGGAGGTCTGGTGGTGGTGATGTAGTGGTTAAGACATTTGGTTGCTAACCAAAAGCTCAGTGGTTTGAGCCACTCCATGCAAGAAAGATGGGGTGGTCTGCTTCTATAAATATTTATAGCTTTGGGGAATTGACTTGATGGCAATGAGGGTTTTTTTTTCCCCCTCAAACTTCATATATAGGGGAGCCTGGCTGCTTTCACTGGTAAGGAGGCTCAGGGATACTCAACCGGTTCTACATTCTCAGATGGCCAACTGGAGCCATCCATTCCACAGCCCAGGGTTCCTTTCATTATTTATCAATATCTGAAATTTCACACAAGAGTCTTGGCAAATCTATATATTTAATTTACACTGTGATTCTGCAAACCCCACAATTATATTTTGGTTTTCGGTGAAGTGGGCACAAGAAATGAGAGATTCATTTAGGTCCACCATTGTAAGTTCTCTGTTTGAGCCGAGAATGTATAGCATTGTGCATCATTGTGTAAATTCTCCAATATAGGAAAATATTGCCATCTCTCTCCCTACAGTACTTGAGGTACTTACAGTCATCATCACAGCAGTTACTTGGTCCTCCTACACACTTGCTTCATTCCAATTTTCCATTGGACAGGAGTTCAACACTGAGTTTAAGACTGAGGACATGCCTAAACCGATCCCAAATTCCCATTTCATCTGCTGCTTTTATGATCATTCCTGGTAGCAAGTTATGTATCCATCAAGATTCAGTCTAGAACAGAGAACCCAACCAGGTGAATTCAATATAGGCAATCTGTAGAAAGGTGTTACAGGACTGAAAACTAAAAAAGGAACACTGAGGTTCACAGAGGTAGGATTTGTTGAAAACACCTAAGTTCCTACTAAAGCTGAGGCAACAAAGGGAAGCACTTGGATATTTTCTACTTCATGTGTTTCATTTACTAAATGATTTCGTGACCCAATATGGTTTGTGACCCAGAGTTTGAAAAACACTGAATTAGGCAGTGACTGAGAGTGAGTGGAGACTTAAGATAGACTTTTTGAGAAATTTAAGGTAGGTATGGAAGTTGGGAAAAGCATTAATAACTGATGCAGAGGAAACTGCCCACACTGCTCTGCAGTGCCAGGAATGTTAAAAGGAAGGGTTTGGGAGTGACACTGGTTCACATAGTTAAAGGTTATTAGATATTCCTTCAAAGACTGGTCCGTCTCAAAGTTTCTTTGCAATAAACTTTCCTATTGTTTCCCATTTTCCTATTATAGCCGTTGCGATAAAGCATTCGAGCATAGCAACGATGGTAGGGATGGCCCAGGACCAGGCAGTGTTTCATTCTGTTGTACACAGGGTTGCTATGAGTTGGAATTGGTACCTAACAACAACGTTATTACCTAGCAATATTTCTGACAAAGATTAATTCAGGTTAAATTGCTTCTCTAGAAAGCTTTATCTTACATAATCCTCTCCCACCTCACTCATTCCATCTTGGTTTTTTTTTGTGCTTTGGGTGCAAATTCACAGAGCGAAATTTGTTTTACATTCAACATTTCATGTACATTTGATTTCTTGCCCCAGTTAACATCCCCGACCATAACAAACTCTCCTCCCCTCCCATCCTGTGACTACCCCCTCCCTGTGGCCTTCTTCACTATGCACTCCTGTCTGTCCAGCTTGCCCTCTGTGTGAAGGCTGCCCCTCTGGTACCCCATGGCTGATTACTTCAAGAGGCGTGTCTTCCTAGATGCATCGCCCTGGGGTAGATGTTCTGCATGTCTTTTTATGTTGGGCTGAGAGCTAATCCATGGGAATGAGTCCAATTCCAGGCCTGAAGGGTAACCCAGGGCCATAGTCTTGGGGGTTCCACCAGACTCTATCTGACCAGTAAGTCTGGTCATTTTTGTGTTTTTCAATTTTGTATCACATTTTTCCTCCCACTCTATCCAGGATCTCCAGTTTTGATCCCTTTCTGAGTGGTTGGCATTGGTAGTTTGGCACCATCTAGTTCTTCTGGTCTCTGATATCCTTGGACTAATTGTTTCCATTTGCCTTTGATTTTCTTCACTCTTCTTTGCTTCAGATGAGAGGAGACCAATAGTTGGATCTTAAATGGCTGCTCAAAAGCTTTTAAGACCCAGTTGCTATTCACCAAAGTAGGTTGTGGAATGAGATTTTTATGTACTATGTTGCGCCAATTGAGCTTGGTGTTCCCGCATCACTCATTCCATCTTAATATCTCAAAGTCTATAGCAAGTACCAAGGACATAATGAAAAGAGACATGGAGAGGAAATCTGGAAATTAGGATTTCACCTCTATGAGAGATGTTTTCTGTAATAGGTTTCATCTAGTGATCCTAGTTGCCCTTTGTGGGATATGGAAGCCAGCCATTAGTTTGGGGAAAGCATGAGATGGAAGCAAGTTTTCCTGTCATCACTGTGCTTAAGATACTGTTCATCCCATATCCTGCCGATCCCATGATTTAGACTATCCAGGCTATCAGTATCTATTAATAATTTGTCTCCAATTTGTTTTATTTTTGCTTTCAAATGTTAAGGAAATTATTTATGATTCTTTTAGCTCAAAGTTAGTGAATGACAAATTAGCTTCTACTTGAGCAAGAATTTATGTTTTCAACAGTAATGAGATTCAAACTCTACTCAAATTGTGGTCTTCTGATCATTTAACAGAGTGACTCTAGGCTTAAGCTCCTCCGTCTAGCTTTCTATAGAAAATTCAAACTGTAATTGGTAGATCCAGGTAACTTACCAGCCATGTGAAAAATATAATAGAATCAATGTTGACATGACCGAGATGAGTCTCTTCTTATGCTTAAGAGCATGATACAGCTGGGCTGGGTGAAAAGAAGACTGCTGTCTCTGTGCTGTGATAGGAGTCTGTGGAGCTATGTACTCTGCCCCAAAGCAGCAGTCACATTACCTGGTATCCTATCAGTATGGCTTCCTTCCTGTGACTCCCTGAGGCTCTTCTGCAGATAAGAATGTGTTTTAAGATAATAATTTATCTTGATTGGTCAAGGTCTTCCAATATCAATGAGACCCATAAGTGGTTTTTTTTTTTTTTTTTCCCACTTACAACTTATAACAAGAATGGGACCTAAATAAGATGTATGTAAAAAATCAAGGGGAGATGGAACAAACCAAACCATCTGAATAAAGGAAGAAAAACATGTTGTGTTTTGTATGTATTAGCCCACATACATGCTTGTTAAAGATAGCAGGGCAGGTTTTTGGGTGAAGAAAGTTGTGAGTCAAATGCCAACATGTTTGTAATACAGAAAATTTTATGCAATTTTACATGTTTCAAAAATAGTATATATCTACTCCTCACTTATCAGCTATCCCATTATCAGACATTTTGCATTTAAGACAACAGTAAAAAAATCTACTATCTATTTTCCATCTTAGTGATGTTTGCTTACAAATGCCAAGGTGTGAGGTGAGAATAATGCTCACTGTGATGGTTAAGGTTGTGTGTCCACTTGGCTGGGCCATGATTCTCAGTGGTTTGGTAGTTATTTAATGATGTAATTTTACAGTTATATAATGATATAGTTTGGCAGTTATGTAATGTCGTAGACATCCTCTATTTTGTGATATGATGTGGTCATCCTCTGTTTTTGTGTAATGCTGATTTTCAATAATGACTTGGTCTTTGGAACCTAACTATGTTGACATTAAGTGGGGAATAAGATATATAATGAATCCTTGTGTATCCACTATCTAGGTTCAGCAATTATCTACTTTTGACAAATCTTCACTGATCCCCCTGGAGTCCAATGCTTTCAAATATATAAAAGAAAATCCAAGGCAGTTTACTGCTTCAAGCATTGTCCCTGTTCAAGAATCATTTTTACCTCACTTCTTTCTGTCTCTGATGCTCCCTATCTCACTGACACCATTCTAGCACTTCTTTTATTTTCATTTTCAGCACCTCATCTCTGATGGTCCAGCCCTGCCAGGATATGGATCCATAACAATTCAGCCCTGACCACTGAGCCAGACCAGCAGTGGCTCACACCCAGCCCTCTTCTGCTCTGTACAGTTGGCTCCGTAATGGCAGTGGGTGAAGCCCTGGTATACCTCAGGGTCATTCCTCTGCTGCTCTGGCTTGGAGCAACTCTGTCCATTTCTGGCCACTCTCAGGCCACACCCTCCCAGCACTTCACCTCTCCAGAAGTGGTGATCCCCTTGAAGGTGACTGGCAGAGGCAGAGGTGCATGGCCTCCAGGATCACTCTCCTACAGCCTGCGGTTTGGGGGCCAGAGACACATTGTCCACATGAGGGTCAAGAAGATCTTGATTTCTAAACACCTCCCAGTGTTCACCTACACAGACCAACGTGCCCTCTGTGAGGATCAACCTTTTTTCCAGGATGACTGCTACTATCATGGTTACGTGGAAGGGGCCTTTGAGTCCCTGGTTGCCCTCAGTACCTGTTTTGGTGGCTTTCGAGGGATGCTACAGATAAATGGCCTTGCTTATGAAATTGAACCCATGAGACATTCTGCCACATTTGAACACCTGGTGTATAAGATAGACAATAATGAAACACAATTCTCACCCATGAGATGTGGCTTAACAGAAGAGGAAATAGCACGCCAAGTGGAATTGCAAAAGACATATAATTCCACACTGAAGCAAAGTTCTTATCTTGGCTGGTGGACCCATAAGCGGTTTCTTGAACTGGTAGTGGTAGTGGACTATAATCGATTCCTTTATTCACTTAGAAATACCTCCATTGTACAGCAGGAAGTACTTATTGTTGTCCATATTGTGGATTCCTTATATAAGCCTTTGGATGTTGATGTAATTTTGATTGGCATTGAGATCTGGAATACTGGAAACCCACAATTATCAGATGACATAGATCTGGTTGTGGAGGAATTTTCCTCTTGGAAGAAATTCCACCTTGATGCACGACTACCAAGTGATACTACACATCTTTTCATAAAAAAATCATTTGGTGACACGGCTGGTGTTGCCTATGTCGGAGGAGTCTGCATACCTCCTTTAAATTGTGGAGTTGCTAGTTTCCAAGGAAACCTATTGTTTTCTTTTGCACTTACTGTGACCCATGAGCTTGGTCATAACTTGGGTATGCTGCATGACACCCAGTGGTGTGTGTGTGAGCAAATGTGGTGCATAATGTTTCCCGTAAAAAAGATGACAACTAAATTCAGCAATTGTAGTTATGCTGAATATTGGGACAACACTGCCAGGCGAGGATTTTGTCTTTACTCTCCTCCAAATGCAGAGACAATCCTTAAGCTGAAGTTCTGTGGAAACCAAATTGTTGAAGAAGGAGAGGAGTGTGACTGTGGAACCATACAACAGTGTGCTAATGATCCCTGTTGTCTTTCAAACTGCACTCGGAGTCCAGGGTCTGCTTGCGCTTTTGGGCTATGTTGTAAAGACTGTAATTTCCTTCATTCTGGGTATTTGTGTAGACAACAGGTCAATGAATGTGATCTTCCAGAGTGGTGCAGTGGAGCTTCTCATCAGTGCCCAGAAGATGTATATGTGAAGGATGGGCTACCCTGTAATGACAGTGCCTATTGCTATGAAAAGAGATGCAATAGCCATGATACACAGTGTAAAGAGATTTTTGGTGAAGAAGCAAGAAGTGCGCCTCAGAGCTGCTACAGGCAAATGAATACTCAAGGAAATCGTTTTGGTCACTGTGGTATTAAAGATATAGTATACCTAAAATGTGAGACTCCTGATATACTGTGTGGGAGAATTCAGTGTGAAAATGTGGGATTAATTCCCAGTCTGACACAGCATTCTACAGTGCATCAGATCCACTTCAATGGCACCATGTGCTGGGGCACCGACTATCATTTAGGGATGTCCATACCTGATATTGGTCAAGTGAAGGAGGGCACAGTATGTGGACTGGAAAAGATCTGCATCCACAAGAAGTGTGTCCACCTGTCTAAACTACCCCAAGATTGTCAGCATGAGACCTGCAACATGAGGGGGGTCTGTAACAATAAGCAGCACTGTCACTGTGACCACGGGTGGGCACCCCCTTACTGCTTGACGAAAGGCCCTGGAGGTAGTGATGATAGTGGCCCACCTCCTTACAAAGTCATGGAAGAGGTGGGAAATGTGTCTTACCTGTCAATATTGTGGCTTATCCCTTTGATTATTTGCTTATATTTCTTCCTTGTGTTTTATAAGAAAAACAGAAAAAAAAAGGAGGAAAAAGAGGGAGAAAACAAAGAAGGAGAGGGAGAAGAGGATGCAAATAAAGAATAGGAAGAGAAATAAGGCTCACACCTCATTACAAAATCTCTCTAAGTTTTTGTTTCATGGCAGAGAAACATTAGGGCATGTCCTATGGTTTAAAAATAAAACCCAGGGATCCTTTGTCAGGATCATCATCATTATGGCACACCATAGGATCCCTAGTATGCTTCTGTTTACTCTGCAATGTTTTAAGCAATATTAAAAGCTCATTTTGCCTGGAAGTCATCTCTGTGTTTCCTGAAAAAGGCATAGCAATGACGTAATTTTTAAGCTGCTATCTTTCAGTTCTAAACTCCCTCCCAATTTTGGGCTTTACTATATAATGTTCAGGATGTGCCTCTACAAACCACACTTCTGTTTTGCCAGCTCTCTTACTATTGGCTGTGCCAGTTGCGGGCAGTGAATGTAGACTGGAGAGATAGACAAGGGGAGAAGGGAGTTCACCTACCTGGGTGCTTAAATTACAGTAATTTCAGATGGGACTATTCACTTTGGTAGCCCTATTGGGTTTTGGATTCCAGTTTTATTGGCACTACTAGAGCCACCTCATGTTCCCTTAGAAGTTCCAGCACCAGTTAGCCACTGATCCTCTCAGAGATCTGCTTTTCAGCTCTGGGGCTGGCAGAGTGGACATCCTCAGAGCTGCTGCAGCACCAGCACCAGCTGGTCACTGTGCTCTCCTTAGAAGTCTGGGTCCCTTCTCTGCAGGGGATCTCCTTTAATCATCCATATGCTAATAAATCCCACCTTTTCCTTGTGGTCTTAGAGGTGTTAAGTGCTTTTTGTAATTACTAGGGATCTTGGTTGTGTTAGGTTGAGTTCTCCAGAAACAGGCACTGAGTTGAAGTTTCTGGGTGCAGATTTTGTTATGTTGTTGTGAAAGAATGAGGGAGGAAGTTGGCCTTACAGATAATAAATAGAACTATATAGCAGCCTCAGCCAACCTGACTGAGAGCTCTGGAGCAATATTGCCTGACAAACTTGTGCTGAATGGGGCCAAAATGGTCATGGTCTTTACACCCACTCCTTGATCATTTATTGCATGTGGGCTGCCCAGGGTAGGGCGTGAACTCAGCCAAGTGACTCTTTGCAACTGAGGCAGACCCCAAAGAGGTACCAGCTGGAGTCACTCTACTGATTGTACTCCCTGTTAGCAAGACATCCTTGAAGAGGATCCAAGTGATTTATTTGGCTCTTTCATAGTCCAGTCTTTACAGTGCTCTGATCCACTTTATATTTTGGGAACTAAAGGATTCTGGTGGGCATCTCTTCCTGTGTGGAACCTTAGAAGAGGGAGATTAGTGAGATGAACTACAATTTCTTCTGCTTCATTTGATATTGGTCTGAAATGTATGTTTATTGCCTCTTCATTATCCAGTATAGTTTCTCTCACCTTCGGATAGCATTCAGCTGGCCTTGAATGCTTACCTTGAGTCATTACTCATCTCCTTATCGCTGAGGGATCTGAGAGTGCCTGGTCAACCAGCCCTTTTCTGGCTGGAAAAGAGTCATATAACATCTATATGATATTATATGAAGAAGATTCAGATAGCTGAATCCGTCCAGTTAAAGTCACATTTGGGCTTGGGAATACCAAGAGGCACCTAAAGAGATCACCTGGGTTCCATGCATATTTCTTTATGCCTCTATGGTAAAATAGCAACCAACCCTGACATGACTAGGTTCCTCTTAATGATTTGTTGTGCCCAGGCTGTAAAGGAGAATTTCGGAAGAGAAGAAGACGCCAACCCACGCCAATGCAAATGCAATAGGACAGTTTATTAGCTAACTTAAGTCAGGGTCTTTGCCCTTACCAGGTCAGTGGCTTAAGCAAAAGACCCTGTACCCCGTTTCCTTCTCCAATTTATGGAACAATA
>NW_006921675.1:9441816-9443001 GCF_000298275.1 Orycteropus afer afer | reverse complement strand
GTGTGTGTGTGTGTGTGTGTGTGTTACAGAGTAAGAAATCTGTTTTGTATGGTGAATATGGTGACCCAGTGGAAATACCCATGCATGCAAAACAAAACTTTTGGCACCATGTGGGAAAATGTCACTAAGGATGTTCTCTGAGGTTTCTGTTTTATTTTTAAAAGAAAAATGTGCAGGTCATTACCTACTAATTTGATTTTGTGACTCACTAATGGGTCAGACACCAGTAACAGATAAAAAAACTGAGAATGAGAGGGGAGATGGGTAGGTATGGGTTTTGAGAAATTTGAAATACCTGTGGAGAAAGGAAGAAAGCGTTGATGAAACATGTGGAGGAAGACTTTCATCTACTTTGAGATTTCAACAATGTTAAAGAACACAGACTTTTAGTGACACCACCTCACAGTATTAATGGTAGAGTGGTTTTCATTCAGGAGTTTGGGTTTCTCTCATTCTAGGAATAATGTAATGAGGAAAAAGAGAGTCTGACTCAAATATACTTTGAAGTTACTTTCCTGATATTGTATGCTTACAAGCTGAGCTCTAAGGAAAAAGAAAAATATGACACACGTTGATATCATTTATTTTCCTCATCTACAGTGCTGTCTTTGATTAGCCCTTCTTGCTTTCCATCCTCCCCTCACAATAATTCTCACTCCTTTATAAGTAGCAAACATATCAAGAAAGATACAAAGAACAAATCTGGGAATAAAGATTTTACCCCAGTTCAGAGATCTTTGTCCCTGAAAAGTTTTGTCTGTGAATTTTGCTTTTCTCTTGTGGGCTACTTGCACCTAGTGGAATAAGTTGCCTCCCCACTACCAATGGAGGTGGTTTGCTGGATCCAGGCTCTCTTGGCAGGCTAATGCCACAGATATTGCTCAGACTGAAATAAGTCCTCCCCGTCTATTAGTATCCACACAGAAGATCTAAAACAATTTTAAAGCTTATATAAATACTGTTTTCTAGAAAAGAAATCATGAGGTCTACTTGGCTAACTAATTCTACTGTGATTGAACGGAAATTGGGTGGATTTCCAACCACTACTACTGCACAGGGAGCTCTGGTAGCATACTGCCTAAGGCACTTGACTGCTAACCAGAAGGCTGGTGGTTCAAACACACCAGCCACTCCTCGGAAGGAAGGTTGGGCAATCTACTTCTGTAGTGATACTGCCTCAGAAAC
>NW_006921675.1:9437681-9441716 GCF_000298275.1 Orycteropus afer afer | reverse complement strand
ACTCTTTTTCTTGCTACTGGTGCATGAACACAAGGAGCCCTAAAGGTGGCAGCTTTAGCTTAAAATTCACTGGGACTGTTTTTATGTTCCCTGCTGGAAAGTATGATCCCTTTGGGGATCAGGACCTCTAGCCCTGCAGAGCCCAGAGTTGCAGAGGACAGAAAGCACAAACCACTCCACTGGGAATGAAGATAAGTGATGCCACTCCTGCTTCTAGCCCTTGGTTCCCTTAGAACCATGTAGAAGTCTCTGCTTCAGTGCATATAGCACATCCTGGGGGAAGGTACCCCGTTTTCACAGGATATTACCTCTGCACAAGTGCTTCAGCTTCAGTTGCACATTCAGTAGGTCTTTCTAATTATCTATTGGGCTGGCAGCTTCTGGATCATGTTGTTTGAGATACATGTTCTTGGGCCAACTTATACAACTCCTTTGATGTAAAGTGGGTACTCTTTTCTATTTGATGTTATTGAGAATATCACACCAGTGGGTCAAACACTCCATATATTCTGAATATTCCTGTAAGAAGGAACCACTGGCTTTTCCAGGTGTAGTGGTCCAATGCAGTCAATTTGTAATAAAGTTGCTGGCTGTTTCTGTCTGATACACACATAGTTTTATTGACTATGCAAAGGCATTCGACTGTATGGATCATAATAAATTGTGGATAACATAATGAAGAATGGGAATTCCAGAACACTATACTCATGAGGAACCTGTACATAGACAAATAGGCAGTTGTTTACACAGAACAAGGGGATACTGCATGGTTTAACATCAGGAAGGGTGCATATCAGGATTGTATCCTTTCACCATACTTATTCAATCTGTATGCTGAGCAAATAATATGAGAAAAAATATGACCTTCATTATATCCCACCTGAATTTAGAGACCATCTGAAGAATAGATTTGGGACATTGAACACTAGTAATGGAAGACCAGATGAGTTGTAGGATGACATCATCAAGGACATCATACATGAGGAAAACAAAGGTCATTAAAAAGACAGGAAAGGGAGAGAAGGCCAAAATGGATGTCAGAAGAGACTCTGAAACTTGCTCTTGAAAGGAGAGTTGCTAAAGCAAATAGAAGAAATGATGAAGTAAAAGAGATGAACAAAAGATTTCAAAGGGCAGCTCAAGAAGACACAGTAAAGTATTATAATGAAATATATAAAGACCTGGCATTGTGATATTGAAGGATTCTGTGGGAAAAATATTGAACTATGTAGGAAGCATCAAAAGAAGGTGGAAGAATATGCAGATTCACTGTACCAAAAAGAATTGGTTGACATTCAGCCATTTCAGGAGGTAGCATAATGATCAAGAGCCGATGGTATTGAAGGAAGAAGTCCAAGCTGGACTGAAAAAATTGGCAAAAAACAAGGCTCCAGGAATTGGAGTACCCATTGATATGTTTCAACAAATGGATGCAGCACTGGAAGTGCTTACTTACTTAAGCCAAAAAATTTGGAAGACAGCTACCTGGCCAGTTGACTGAAAGAGATCAATACGTGTGCCCATTCCAAAGAAAGGTGATCCTACAAAATGCAGAAATTATTGAACCAAAACATTAATATCACAAGCAAATAAAATTTTGCTGAAGATAACTCAAAAATGGTTCTGGTAGTATATTATTAGGGTACTGCCAGGGGTTCAAGCTAGATTTGGAAGAGTGCATGGAACAAGGGATATCATTGCTAATACCAAATACATCTTGCCTGAAAGCAAAGAATACCAGACATAATCCTGGCAAGGATTAAGTCTTGGGATTCTTCCTCCAATCCTGATGCCATGTTCTTCTTCATACAGTCCAGCTTCTCAGATTATTTTCTCAGCATATAGATTGAATAAGTATGGTGAAAGGATACAACCCTGATGCACTCCCTTCTTGATTTTAAACCATGCAGTGTCCCCTTGTTCTGTTCTAACGACAGCCTCCTGGTCTATTTACAAGTTCCTCATGAGTACAATCAAGTGTTTGGGAATTCCCATTCTTCTCAATCTTATCTACAATTTGTCATGATCCATACAATCAAATGCCTTTGCATAGTCAATAAAACACAAGTAAGCATCTTTCTGGTATTCTTTGCTTTGAGCCAAGATCCATCAGACAGTAGCTATGATATCCCTTATTCCATGTCCTCTTCTGAATCCAGCTTGCACCTCTGGAAGTTCTCTGTCAATATACTGCTGCAACCGTTTTTGAATTATCTTCAGTAAGATCTTACTTATATGAAATATTAATGATAGTGTTTGATAATTTCCACATTCTGTGGGATCACCTTTCTTTGGAATGGGTAAAAATATGGAACACTTCTAGTCAGTTGGCCGGGTAGCTGTCTTCCAAATCTCTTGGCATAACCAAGTGAGTGCCTCCAGTAGGGCATCCTTTGTTGAAACATCTCAATGGGTATTCCGTCGATTCCTGGAGCCTTGTTCTTCACCAATTCCTTCATTGCAGCTTCAACTTCCTCCTTCAGTACCATTGGTTCTAGATCATAAGCCACCTCCTAAAATGGATGAAGATCAATCAGTTCTTTTTGGTATGATGACTCTGTGTATTCCTTCCATCTTCTTTTGATGCTTCCTGAATCATTCAATATTTTCCCCATAGAATCTTTCAATATGGCAATTTGATCCTTAAAATTTTTCCTCAGTTCTTTCAGCTTGAGAAATGCATGCATGTTCTTCCTTTTTGGTTTTCTAACTCCAGGTCTTTGCACATTTCTTTATAGTAATTGACTTTGTCTGCTCGAGCTACTTTTTGAAATCTTGTGTTCAGATCTTTTATCTTGTCATTTCTTCTATTTGCTTTAGCTACTCTCCACTCAAGGGCAAGTTTCAGAGTCTCTTCTGACATCCATTTTGGTCTTTTCTTCCTTTCTCATCTTTTTAATGACTTCTTGCTTTCTTCATGGATGATGTTCTTGATGTCATTCCATAATTCTTCTGGTTTTTGTCATTGTTGTTGAATGCATCAAACCTATTCTTTAGATGGTCTCTAAATTAGGAGGGATATATTCAAGGTCATATTTTGACTCCCATGGACTTGTATTAATTGTCTTCAACTTCAAGTTGAACTTGCATATGAGCAGTTGATGGTCTGCTCCTGACCTTGTTTTGACTGAAGATATTGAGCTTTTCCATTACCTCTTGCCACAGATATAGTGCATAAAGAACAATATAAACTATGCAACAAGAACAAGTCCAATCTGCAATTAGAAAATAAATTCATTAGTTGTCTCTGGTTGACAAAAAATATTTCAAAGAAATGTACAAAAAACAGAATTCCATAGCCCACAAGGGTTTGCCATAATTTCCTATTGAATCATAAAATTTCTCTCTAGGGTCACCCTCCTCTCAATTAAAAGACAATTTTAAAACAAAGTTTTTCTTGATCTAAAATATGACTGTTCATTATTATTTATATAGGTGCAGCAAGAATGGTAATTTATCACATAGGCTTTTAAAGTTGTTTTGCTGTAAGATTTCATAAGGAATTTTAGATTAAACTTGTAAAAACTTCTTGAGGCCCGGAAGTCAAGCCAAGAAGTTGTCACAAGATTTCCTGTATAGTACCCACAGATTGGGATGATTTCTTCCTTTTTTGAGGCCCCAAAATATTCTAAAGGAATTGAACTTCCTTACTCACCTGTGGAACAAGGAACATCATTGCTGATGTCAGATGGATCTTGCCTGAAAGCAAAGAATACCAGAAAGATGTTTACCTGTGTTTTATTGGCTACTCTAAGGAATTCAGCTGTGTGGATCATAACAAATTTTGAATAACACTGCAAAGAATGGCAATTCCAGAACACTTAGTTGTGCTCATGAGGAGCTTCTACACAGACAAAGAGGCTGTCATTTGAACAAAACAAAGGAATATTTCATGGTTTAAAATTAGGAAGGGTGTCTGTCAGGGTTATATTCTTTCACCATACTAATATTCTAAGCAAATAATCTGAGAGGCTGGACTATATGAAGGATACAGCATCAGGATTGGAGGAAGACTCATGAACAAACTGTGATATA
>NW_006921675.1:9430547-9433801 GCF_000298275.1 Orycteropus afer afer | reverse complement strand
TCACAAGGAGATCTATAAGCAACATCATGATAAATGGAGAAAAGATTGAAGTTGGCAAAGATTTCATTTTACTTGGATCCACAATAAGACCCGTAAAAACAGCAGTTAAGAAATCAAATGGTGGGAAATCTTTTGCAAGAGACCTCTTTCAAATGTTAAAGATCAAAAATGTCACTTTGAGGACCAGGGAACACCTAACTCGAACCATGGTATTTTCAATCATGTTATTTGAAAGCTGGGTAATGAATAAGGAAGATGAGGAAAAATTGATACATTTGAAATATGGTGTTGGCAAGAGATATTGAGTATACTATAGACTCTCAGAACAATGAACCAGTCTGTCTTGGAAGAACTACAGCCGGAATGCTTCTTAGAAGCAAGTAGGGGAAGACTTCGCCTTATGTACTTTTGTTATGTTATCAGGATGGAGTAGTACCTGGAGGAAGGCATTGTGCTTGGTAAAGTAGAGGATCATTGAAAAAGAAGACCCTCATGAGATGAGTTGACACAGTGGCTGCAACAATGGACTTAAACACAGCAATGATTGTAAGGATGGTATAGGACTGGGCAGTACTTCGTTCTCTTGTACGTAGGGTTGCCATGAGTCAGAACCCGACTTGATGGCACACAACAACAACCACCAGTTTTCAAATGGCTGTCTAAATACTTGTTAGCATTAGCTAAAATGAGAGAAGGAATTTTGTCAGGGAGTCATTTTATCAGCCAGGTACCAAACAAAGCCTTTGAAGTTTGTGGAAGAGTGATGGAGTGGTTGATGGAAGAGTGAGAAAAGTAATAATTAATGTTGTCAGATATCTCAAGGTGAATGGTTTGTACTGACTTCATGGGCTGTGGAGAATAGGAACACAATCTGTGGACTTCTGAGAATGGAGTTTCTCTAGAGCGAGCTTTAGGGCAAGCAGTAAATGTTGGAGCAGCTCAGGTTTAATTCAGTAGGTAGATATAGCAAGCTTTCTGTAAAGAGGTTGATGATGAAGTCTGGTTTTCTTTCTTTCTTCCTTTGTTATCAAAGGAAGTCTCCAGAGTCACAGGGCAAGGTGTGTGGAAAGATGACAGGGAAACTTGAATTAGAGTAAAGGAAACAGTGAATAGAAAGGGATTAGTCCAGAAGATAATAGGAGCTGGGTCAGGCATCTTAATTTTCATACTGTCTCCTATGCCAGACTTTTTGGATTAGTTTGATTTAGATGAGCTTCCTTTGTGTTCTTATAAGAGACTGCCTTTGTCTCCATCAATATGTTTATTACATTCAGGGATGGAATCAGATTTTTTTTTGGCCTGATGTATCTTTAAGATGAGGTTCGCACTTTAAGAACAAGAAAACAAATTACAAACATAAAAGTAAGCGTGAAAGCAAACATTTATTCAGCGTGAGAAAGACATCATAACATGTTACAAATTTTAAAAAGTTTAAAATACCATAAACATCACAAAATTGGAAAAAATATTTATAGTAAATAACTTCCTGACATAGATCTCTGTTTTTAAATATTCATTTCCTGTTCAGTTACCTCCCCTTGACAATCATTTGTTATATTTTCTGTGGTGAGAACTCAAAGGCAATTGCCTTTCCCATAGCATGTTTGATCAAAATTTATTCTTTATGATTGATAATTTGGAAAAAAAAAATCAGCCTCACCATTTGTTGTTGGTAATGAGATCATTACATAAATTATTGTCAAACTTCAGGAACCTTTTATCAGTTCTTTTGTATATGAGCTGTAAGATTTCAAAGCATTTTAAATTTTCTTGTATAGTGACTAATTTTCAACATTTTAATTGGTTACTCTCATAAACTACATTGTTGGTCCCTCCCAGGGTCATGATAGGTGTCGGCATGATGAAGAGTCCTTCACAGTTAATCAGGTTCACTATATTATAAACGTCTGTTTGCCTGCCTGTTTTTCAACAGACTGAGTGTTCATTAGCCTCTTTTTTTTTTTAGCCACTTAGTTGAGAATATGATGAAGTCTATGGACATTGTAAGGAACTCTGGTGGTGCAGTGGTTAAGCACTCAGCTGCTAACTGAAATGTCAGAGGTTTGAACCCACCAGCTGTTCTGCAGGAGAAAGATGTGGCACTTGGCTTCTGTAAAGATTTACAGCCTTAGAAACCCTATGGGCAGTTCTACTCAGAACTGACCATACAGCAGTAGGTTAGCTTTGGTATGTGGACTTGTTGTTGGTGTTGTTATGTGCCGTCGAGTCGGCCCAACTCATAGCGACCCCTCCTTGAGTTTCTGAGGCAGAATCACTATGGAAGTAGATTGCCCAACCTTCCTTCCGAGGAGTGGCTGGTGGATTTGAACTGCCAGCCTTCTGGTTAGCAGTGGACATAGTCCCCAGTAAAAGAAAAGGGGATGTGATATACACATCAAATATAATATTGTAGGCCCCCTAATTTTTTCTTCCTCCTGTCAGAATTTCTGTGCTAATTTTATAACTTATTTAATGCTCAGTGTTTTCGTTTTCTTGACCTAGTATCTAGCACAGTGTCTGCCCTTTATCTGCTCCAAATACATATTTTTTTTTTTTTTTTAATGAGTAAGTGAAGACATAGATGAGGACTGCCAGTCAGACTGGGTGCCAGGTGCAGAAATTTGCCATTTTTAAAAACTATTGGTAAATATATTTGAGCAAATATTGCAGGATTTTTCCTTGGGAATTCTAGTGGCTTTGCCCAGATGAGACAGAATTTCTTTCTCCAAGGCTTTTAATCTGTACTGATCCTCATTTTCTCTTCCGAAGGCATTCCCTTTTCTCTTTGGTATTCTGCACCCAAGGACCTTGCAGTCTATTTGGATTATCAATGAAGGAGAATACAGGAAAGAGACAAGCCATGTATGTAACTAGAGATAAAGAAACCATAAACTAAATCATAAGACCAATGCAAATCGACATAAAAACTGTTATAGTTCTTGATGTCTCCATTTTTGACAGTTTCCCAAATTTGCTCTCCCCGCTATGAGTCGGGGCTGACTCGACGGCAAATAACAACAACAACATACCTATGGAAGACATCAGATTTTTATGAATCTTTTTTTCTCTTCTAAAAGTTATTGTTGTTGTTGTTGTTAAGTGCCGTCGAGTCGTTGCCGACTCATAGCGACCCCGTGCACAGCAGAACGAAACACTGCCTGATCCCGTACCAGCCCCACAATCCCTGCTATACTTGAGCCCATCATTGCAGCCACCGTATCAATCCATCTCGTTGAAGGCCTCCCCCTCCTTCG
>NW_006921675.1:9426288-9427327 GCF_000298275.1 Orycteropus afer afer | reverse complement strand
TTCTGTGATTGACTTATTTCACTCAGCATAATGTCCTCCAAGTTCACCCATATTATGCAGTGTTTTGCAGACTCTACACTATTCTTTAATGCTGTGTAGCATTCCATTATGTGTATGTACCATAGTTTGGTCATCCACTCTTCTGCTGATGGGCACTTAGGTTGTTTCCATCTTTTTGCTATTGTAAATAGTGCTGCGGTAAACATGAAGGTGCATATATCTGTTTCTGTCCTGGCTCTCACCTCTCTAGGATATATACCTAATAATGGAATTGCTGGGTCAAATGGTGTCTCCAATTCCAGCTTTCTAAGGAATAGCCATATTGCTTTCCACAGTGGTTGTATCACTTCACAGTCCAACCAGCAGTGTATGAGAGTCCCAATCTCTCCACATCCCTGCCAGCATTTGTTATTTCCTGTCTCATTGAACCTTGCCATCAGTGCTGGGTTGAGATGGTATCTCATTGTTGTTTTGATTTTCATCTCTCTAATAGCCAATGATTGTGAGCGTCTCTTCATGTATTAGCTGGCCACCTGAATATCCTCCTTGGTGAAGGGTCTATTCATATCTTATGCTTATTTTTCAAATGGATTGTTAATTCCTTTGGTGTTGAGGCATTGGAGTTTTCTATAAATCTTAGAGATAAGTCCATTGCCAGATATGTAATTATCAGTAAATATGAATTTGTTGCTGTCATTTTTGTTATGTGCTTTTTGTGGTGTTGATTTCTTTGTTTCATATAATTTTCTATGCTGAGCCTGTTTTGTTTATGAATTGTGTTATCACTTCTTCTGTTGCTATTGATTTAGTATTTGTTAAATATTTGTGCTGGTCCTCTTTTTTATTTTGATGTGAAGGTTTATCATTTTTCTTTGAGGTTACTCTGTGATTTATAGTTTTTTTCCCAAGTTTAGAACAGTCCGTTCTATCTTGTAGTTGTCTTGACTTCCCTACCATCTGGAAGTTCTATAATGACACAGTTTTTTCCCTCTTTTTGGTTTGTAGTTGTCCTCATTTGTCAATTGATGTCTCTGGTTCC
>NW_006921675.1:9420429-9425203 GCF_000298275.1 Orycteropus afer afer | reverse complement strand
TTTTTTTTTGTTTTGTTTGTATGTTTCTATGCAAGCAGGGTACTATGCTGTGCTCCTCTGTTCTCTAGTTGGCAGCATTTATACACTCACCACCTGCTTCCTTTGCTGTTGTCAGCCTCTTGTATGTCCCTGCGATCTTGGCAAACAGAGTCTATTCTTAGGTCCCTGGAATCCAAATGAGAATGCTGTCACTTTAAAATCCAAAATGGTTGCCACTTGTAAAGATTCAAAATGGCTATCCTCTCGATCACTTTAAATGTCCAAAATGGCCACCTCTTGTAAACATTCAAAATGGCTCTGCCCTCAGTCACTTTAAGTATCCAAAATGGCTGCCGCTTATAAACATTCAAAATGGCTACAGCCTCGATCACTTTAAATATCCAAAATGGCTGCCATGTGTAAATAATCAAAATGGCCGCACCTTCTGGACAGTGCAAATTCCAACAGCTCAGGTTGTCTCCTTCCTTGCTGTTTCCTTTCCTAATCATAGGCCACCAGCACAGTCATCCCTGCAGCCCTTGGTGACCAGGGCTGATCTTTAGGTCAATTCTCAGGTCCCAACACCACTTGGAAATATTCAGGCTGTTGGTCTTGTCAGAGAAGCTGACAGTCGTAGCTCTGACCATCTCTGTACTCATTGTTTTCGTTCATGTTTTTCCACTAGTTGGTGCCTAATCCACTTCTGTCGAGTTCCTTTCAAAGCTCAGGGCTCCAGGATTATTTTTTGTATCTCTGTCAATTGGTTTTTCTTTTCTTTTTTGAAGAGGGTCTGTGTTGCTAGTCTGCCTATTCCTCCATCTTACTGGAAGTAGTCTGATCTCAAACCACCCACCTTTAAGTTAACAGCCAAATGTGTTTGCACCATCTCCAGAGACTAGGATTTATAGGGGAAGTTAAAATGAGTTAAGGTCCCTGGGTGGTGCAAGCAATTTACATTTTACTTAACCACAAAGTTGGCAGTTTGAATCCACCCGGTGTTGCCATGAAAGAAAGCCCTGATGATCAACTTTCATAAGATTACAGCTATCGAAAACCCTATGGAGCACAGTTCTAATATGAAGCACATGGAATCATCATGAGTCAGAATCAACCTGATGGCAATGATGAGAAAAATAAGTTCACATCATAAACCCTGCATTTGCAATCTAATAGGGTTATGAGTAAAGACAAATACTCCCAAAAAACAAAAACTCACTGCCATCAGGTTGATTCCGACTCATACCATCCTCCGTTGGGTTTCCAAGGTGATAAATCTTTATGGAAGTAGATTGCCCCATTTTCCTTTCACAGAGTGGCTGGCGGGTTTGAATGGTCAACCTCTGGTTAGCAGTCAAATGCCTTAGGCCCTGTGCCACCAGAGCTCCCTAAAGGCAAATACAGGAAAGAGTAAAGTAAATAATGAAAATCTAAAATAAATCATAAGATCAGTGTATATTGACAAAATAATTGTTGTAGTTGTTCTTGGTGTTTCCAGTTTTGACAGTAAAAGAAGGCAGTATCAGTAGTTATGCAAGGACAATAGGCATCAACCGATACGATCTTGGACAAATTGGGATATAGTTTCACCCTGCTCCTAAGTCTCTTTAGTTTTATTTAAGCTTTTGTACAATGGACATTTGTATACCACATTAACTGAGATAATTGTATACTTAATACCAAAGTATTCCTTGTCCAAAAATTATCAACACATGTCTCACCTATATACTCATTAATTCTCCACGTCCATTTATTGAAGCAAAGCCAAAGCTTTTTCTTGATTCATGAATAACTTTTACCCCACTTGATGCTTTGTCTTTCTCACCTGCCTTCCTCAATCCCACCACCATTCCCACCTTTTTCATTTTCACTTTCAGCGCTGCAGCTTTGATGGTCCAATTCTGCCAGGATATAGATCCATAAAAGTCAGCCCTGCATACTGAGCAGCTCAGAGGGAGGAGCCAGACCACCGTACCTCACACCCTGCCCTCTTTTTCTCTGGACAGATGGCTCCATAATGGCGGATGGTGAGGCTGGGGTGTACTTGAGAGCTGCTCTCCTGTTACTGTGGCTTGGGGTGTCTCTGTCACTTTCTGACCTCTCCCAGGCTGGGCCTTACCAACACCTCAGCAACCCAGAAGTGGTAATTCCTTGGAAGGTAACCAGCAGGGGTGGAGGCACAAAAGTTCCAGGCTGGCTTTCCTACAGCCTGCGCTTTGGAGGCCAGAAACACATTGTCCACATGAAGGTGAAGAAGCTCTTAGTTTCCAGCCACCTCCCAGTGCTCACCTACACAGACCAACATGCTCTCCTCGAGGATCAGCCCTTTGTCCAGGATGATTGCTACTATCATGGTTATGTGGAGGGGGTCTCTGAGTCTCTGGTTGCTTTTAGTGCTTGCTTTGGGGGCTTTCAAGGAGTGTTACAAATAAATGACCTCACTTATGAAATCAAACCCAAAAGGCACTCTACCACATTTGAGCATCTAGTTTACAAGATAAACAGTGATGTGACACAATTCTCAGCCCTGAGATGTGGTTTAACAGAAGAGGAAATAGCACGCCAACAGTTGGCATATGCAGAGGCTGAGAACTTAACTTTGAAACAAAATTCTGTTGATGACAGGTGGACCCATTCATGGTTTCTGGAGCTGGCTGTGGTAGTAGACAATGATTTCTTCATTTACTCTAAAAGCAACTTGTCAAAGGTTCAGGAGAATGTATTGCTTGTTGTCAATATAGTGGATTCCATTTATCAGCAGTTGAGTACTTATGTGATTTTGATGGGGATTGTTATTTGGAATCAAGAAAATGTTTTTCCAATAATAAGTATAGAACAAGTTCTGGAGGATTTCTCTCATTGGAAACAAATCAGCCTTTCCGGGCTGCAACATGATGCTGCACATCTTTTCATAAAATATTCATTTAAAAATGTACTTGGTTTAGCATATGTTGCAGGGATATGTCATCCTCCTATTGATTGTGGAGTAAATAGTTTCCGGGGAGACCCCTGGTCTCTTTTTGCCCTCACTGTGGCCCATGAGTTGGGACATACTTTAGGTATGCAGCACGATGAGGAATTCTGTTTGTGTGAGCAAAGTGGTTGCATCATGAACACTGTCAGGGTGACAGCAAAGAGATTCACCAACTGCAGTTATGCTCAGTTTAGGAAGACCACTTTAAACCAGGGATCATGTCTCCACAATTTTCCAAGACCAGGGGAATTCTTTATGCTGAAGCGCTGTGGGAATTATGTAGTTGAAGGAGAAGAGAAGTGTGACTGTGGATCTATACAACAGTGTGAACAAGATCCCTGTTGTCTGTCGAACTGCACTCTGAGTCCTGGGGCTACCTGTGCATTTGGGCTTTGTTGCAAAGACTGCAAGTTCCTGCCATCAGGGAGACTTTGTAGACAGCAGGTCGGTGAATGTGATCTTCCAGAGTGGTGCAATGGGACATCCCATCAGTGCCCAGAAGATAAATATGTACAGGATGGGATGCCCTGTAGTGGCAGTGCCTACTGCTATCAAAAGAGATGCAATAACCATGACAAACAGTGTAGGGAGATTTTTGGCAAAGGTGCAAGGAGTGCATCTCAAACTTGCTACAAAGAGGTCAACTCCAAGGGAAACCGTTTTGGCCATTGTGGTTTAAGTGGCACAACATACCTAAAATGTAATACCTCTAATATCTTTTGTGGGAGAGTTCAGTGTGAAAACGTGAGAGAAATTCCCCACCTGCATAAGCATTCTACTTTGCAGCACACTCTTGTCAATGGTGTCACCTGCTGGAGTATTGACTATCATTTAGGGATGGACAAGCCTGATGTTGGAGAAGTGAAAGATGGCACAGTGTGTGGTCCAGGAAAGATCTGTATACACAAAAATTGTGTCAGCCTGTCTCTCCTGTCACAAGTCTGCTTGCCTGAAACCTGCAACATGAAGGGGGTCTGCAATAATAAACATCACTGCCACTGCAGCTATGGGTGGTCCCCGCCGTACTGCCTGCACAGAGGTTATGGGGGTAGTATTGACAGTGGTCCAGCATCTGCAAAGAGAAGAGTTTTCTTTCCACTAATTGTGATTCTTATTTTGACTGTCTCGTTTTTACTGTTAGGTGGTGGGCTTCATAAGTATCTTCCAAAACATTCTGGTGCTAAGGAAGGACACTAAGACTTACTCTTCAGGTTAACAAAATGTCTCTAATTTAATACCCCATGCATTATTATTAAGTTTTAGTCTCTTGACAGAAATATTAGCACTTGCCTGCGGAGATAGTTTATAGGAAAACACAGTGGTCTTCGCTTCTTTCAGTGTCAGAAGCATTACCATCAAGAAAGGGTAATTCCTACAGTTTCTTATTGACTCTTCATTGTTTAAAACAGCAAATAAAGCTCCATCTTTTGCCCTAAGTTAGTCTACTTTGTGTTTCTTGTATGGCCCATGAGAAAGGCAGAAGAGAGGCATCAGAGGATCTGGGGTGAGCTTTGCCTCTCTACTGCCATTTATTAATTTTGGAAAATTACTTTTATGACAGTCTGCTTCAAAATCTGAAAGGGATGGTGATAATGATACTTGTTCCACACAACTCCTTGGGTTTATTTGCTAATCAAAGGAAAGAAAGGAATCCTTATTAAATATAAAACAAATTGTTGTTTAACTCCTGACCCTGTTTCCTGGGTGCTTCATAGCCAAGCTTGTCTGCTCTAACTTTATACCTTTATTTGGGAGTTTAACTGTCCTTTTTGAGTATTTGGTTTGAATATCAGAATATAAGCTGCATGAGGACAAGGTTACTTT
>NW_006921675.1:9417383-9419839 GCF_000298275.1 Orycteropus afer afer | reverse complement strand
AATTTAGAACTTCATATCTCCAGTGTCGAATAGCTTATAAAACACAAAGAGGAATTGACAGATGAGGACTTAAACAATTTTGAAGAGGAAAGAAATGCTAAAGAAGAAAGAAATAATGAGGAAGAGGTGGGAGAGAAGTTGTAAAAAAAAATTAAAATGAAAGGAATAGCTGTTTTTTCCTAAACATAATCAAAGAATTCAGTTGCTTAAAAACATGGACTCAAACATTGATTGCTTTGCTAAACTCAACAGGAAGATTTGGCAAGCAGTGAGATGTTACCATGAAATATATGAAGGAAAAAAGAAAAGGACCATGCAGACAACTCTCACTAATTTTCTGACTAGAAACCCAATCCCCATTCACACAGAGAATCCAGATGATCTAAAACTTTCCACAAGTGGAGTTATGACCGTAATTGAAAAATGCCAGTATCATCCAACTCTATTTCATGGTCATAGTAAATTTTAATAATCTGTGTATTTTTATGTATGCATGCATGTATTAAAATATATCTGTAAGTGTGTGTAATATTTTAACCCACAAGACAAGTAAAGACTGGATTTATAAAGATACTGACAATACCAAAGCCAGGCAAAGACATCACTCAAAAGGAAAACTACAGACTAATATCCCCCATGAATATAGAGGCAAAAATCTTCAACAAAATCCTAGCCAATAGACTCCAACAACATATCGAGAAAATCATTCATTATGACCAAGTGGGGTTCCTATCAGGTATGCAAGGATGGTTCAACATTAGAAAAACAATCAGTGTCATCCACCACATAAACAAAACAAAGGAAAAGAACCACATGATTATATCAATCAATGCAGAAAAGGCATTTGATAAAATTTAACACCCATTCTTGATAAAAACTCTCAGCAAAATAGAATAGAAGGGACATTCCTCAATATAATAAAAGGCATATATATACAAAACCAACAGCAACATTATTCTCAATGGAGAGAGATTGAAAACATTCCTCTTGCAAACAGCAACCATACTAGGATAACTTCTAGCACCACTTCTATTCAACATTGTACTGGAAGTCCTAGCCAGGTAAGAAAGGGAAATCAAAGGCATCCAGATTGGTAAGGAAGAAACCAAACTATCCCTATTTGCTGATGATATGATCCTATACCTAGAAAACCCAATAAAGTCAGTCAAAAATCTACTGGAACTAACTGAGAGATTTAGCATCGTGGCAGGATATAAGATCAACATCCAAAAATCAGTTGGATTCCTCTACAGTAGCAGAGAGATTGCTGAAAAAGAAATAAGGAAATCAATACCATTTACAATAGCTACCAAAAAAATAAAATACTTGGGAATAAATCTTACCAGGGACAAAAAAGACCTGTACAAAGAAAACTATAAAAACTACTCCAAGAAACCATAAGAGATCTACATGAATGGAAGAACATCCCATGTTCATGGATAGGAACATTGTGAAAACGTCAATTCTACCCAAAGCAATCTATACATTCAATGCAATCCCAATCCAGATCCCATCAACATTCTTTAAGGATATGGAAGAACCAATCACTAATTTTCTATGGAAAGGAAAGAGACCTCAGGATATAAGCAAAACACTATTGAAGAAGAAGAACAAAGTAGGAGGTCTCACACTGCTGGATCTCAAAACCTACTATATAGCCACAGTAGTCAAAGCTGCCTGGTATTTGTATAGTGACAGACACACAGACCAATGGAATAGAATTGAGAACCCAGAAATGGATCCATCGACCTCTAGTCAGCTGATCTTTGACAAAGGGCTGAAATCCATTAAATGGAGAAGAGAATGTTTGTTTAATAAATGGTGCTGGTGAAACTGGATATCCATTTGCAGAAAAATGAAACAACATTGGTACCTCACACCATACACATAAACTAACTCCAGATGGATCAGGGATTAGGAGCTCTGGTAGCATAGTGGCTAAAGCACTTGACTACTAACCAGAAGGCTGGTGGTTCAAACCCACCAGCCACTCCTCGGAAGGAGGGTTGGGCAATCTTACTTCCATAATGATACTGCCTCGGAAACCCAAGGAGGGGTTGCTGTGAGTTGGGGCTGACTCGACCGCACATAACAACAACAAAAACAACATGCAGGGGAAGTGTGCCCAAGACTTTGTATAGGGTTGGCAGACAATGTTTCTACAGGTGTATTGGTATGTTCTGTAAGAATTCCCAGGTGTATAGTAGAGCTGACAAGGGCTAAGGTTGTTGTCACTTCTTGCCCACAGCCACCTACCCAGAGGGAGTGAGTAGTTGGACCTGTGGGCTCAGGACCATACTTGCAGGGGACATCAAGCTCAATTGGCATAACATACTACACAAAACATTGTTCCACCTCCCACCTTGGAGAATAGTGACTGGGATCTTAAAAGCTTGCAAGCAGCCATCTAGATGCAACAATGAGTCTCTCCTCATGCAGAGCAAAGAAGAATGCAG
>NW_006921675.1:9404033-9405603 GCF_000298275.1 Orycteropus afer afer | reverse complement strand
TCAAAGCAGCCCTGTGTACAACAGAATCCAACCCTGCCTGGTCCCGTGCCATCCTCACCGTCGTTGCTGTTTGAGCCTGTTGTCGCAGCCACCGTGTCAGTCCATCTGGCTGAGGATCTTCCTCTTTTTCATTGACTCTCTAGTTTAACAAACACAATATCTTTACACTCTAGGGACTGGTCTTTCCTGATACCATGTCCAAAGTATGTGAGATGAAGTCTCAACATCCCTACTTCTGAGAAGCCTTCTGGTTGTACTTTTTCTAAGACAGATTTGTTTGTTTTCCCGGCAGTCCATGGTATGTTCAGTATTCTTCACAAACACTGTAATTCAAACGTATCAATTCTTCAGGGTCCCTTATTCATTGTCCAGATTTTGCATGCATATGAGGTGACTGAAAATACCATGCCTTGGTTCAAGTGCATCTTAATCCTCAAATTGGCAGCTTTACTTTTTAACACCTTAAGGAGTCTTTTAACTACAGATTTGCCAAATGCAGTAATAAATCATTTAATTTCTTAAATGCTGCTTCCATGGGCATTGATTTTGTAGATCCAAGCAAAATGAAAACCTTGAAAACTTCAATCTTTTCCCCATTTATCATGATGTTGTGTATTGGTCCAGTTGTGAGGACTTTTGTTTGCTTTATGTTGATGTGTAATCCATACTGAAGGCCATAGTCTTTGGTCTTCTTCAGTAAGTGCTTCAAGTCCTCTTTGCTTTCGGCAATCAAGGTTGTATCAACTGCATATCGCAGGTTGTTAATTAGACTTTCTTCAATCTCCATACCACATTCTTCTTCACGTATTCCAGCTCCTCAGGTTATTTGCTCAGCATACAGATTAAATAAGTGTAACATTAACACACACCTTTTCTGATTTGAAACCATGCAGTATCCTCATATCCCCTTGTTCTGTTTGAAAAACTGCCTATTGGTCTATGTACAGGTTCCACATGAGCACAATTATGTACCCTGGAATTCTCATTCTTGAAATGTTATGCATAACTTCTTATGATCCACACGGTTGAATACTTTTGCATAGTGAATAAAACACAGGTAAATATGTTCCTGGTATTCTCTGCTTTCAGCCAAATGATATGCCTCTTTCCGCATCCTTTTCTAAATCCCTTTTGAATTTTTGGCAGCTCCCTGGCAGTGTATTGCTGCAATCGTTTTTTAATTCAGCAAAATTTTACTTGCATGTGATATTAATGATATTGTTTAATACTCTGTTGGATTACCTTTCCTTGGAACAATCATAAATATGAATTTCTTCCAGTCAGTTGGCCAGGTAGCTGTCTCCTAAATTTCTTGACATAGATGAGTGAGCACTTCCAGTGTTGCTCTGTTTGTTGAAACATGGTATTCCATCAATTCCTGGAAGATTTTTTTTGTTTGTTTGCCAGTGTTGTCAGGGCACCTTGGACTTCTTCCTTCAGTACCATCTGTTCTTGATCATATGCTACCTCCTGACATGGTTGAATGCTGACCAATTCTTTTTGGTTCAGTAACTGTGTATTCCTTCTGTGTTCCTTAATGCTTCCTAAGTCATTCAATGTTTTGGCCATC
>NW_006921675.1:9398005-9402018 GCF_000298275.1 Orycteropus afer afer | reverse complement strand
CATTTTATTTGTCAACCTTGGGCTTGTTAGCCTCAGCAGCCAGTACCTGCCTGAGTGAAGAGATGCCTCTAGCTTCAGTGGGCTGGGAGTTAGAGGCAGAGCTGAAGCCCAAGGTCGAGGAGCTTTCACACAGCCCCTAGAACCTGGCACTTTGAACTTGGACTTCTAGCCTCCTGGACTGTAAAAGAATAAACTCCTGTTTGTTAAGGCCATCCCGTTTGTGGTATGTTCCCTTCAGAGCAGCACTAGGTAAGCAGAACAATTGTCTTCCAACCTGAGTGGCTCATCTTCCAGCACTCTATCACAGTGCTCCACTGCTTTTTTTTGGAAGTGGATTGCCAAGTCCTCTTTCTTAGTCTCTTTTAGTCTAGAAGCACTACTAAAACCTGTCTGCCAAGGTTGACCCTGCTGGCATCTGAAATGCCAGTGGCAGAGCTTCAAGCATCCCAGCAACATCAGCAACATACAATCCACCACAGTATGACAAACTGGAAGAGTAGTAATGGATTTATAGATTTACAGGAACTACATATATGGAGCTAAAAAAAAAAAAAAAAGAGAAAAAGAAAAAGAAAAAAAGGGGGAGCGGGGCTGGGTGGATGAGAGTGTGAGCATGAAATCTGTGTGTGACCTTGTGCAGGTTTCACAACCTCGCTGAGTAAAATTTTGATAAAGAGACTTAAAAAAAAAAAAAAAAGGAGCAGGACCCAAAGAGCCTAATCTACATTCAGAACTTATTTAGCTGATGAGATCCTGGACATCAAGGTGATGCTGTAATTGACTAAGACTTTAGAGAAGTTTGGGAGAAGGGGTTAGTGTATTTTGCATGTGAGAGGAGCATGAATTGCTCAACCAAGGAGGTGAACTAGAATTGCCTGTGTCCATAATGATTGCATTCAGTTCCTTCCTTCCATGTACATTCATGACATTCTCCCATTGAGGAGTATAGTCTCTGTTGCCCTTGAGTGTGGCCCAGTCTTACTGTTTCCTTCACAGATAGCATGTGGCTGAAACGATGTTCTAGGGCTTCTGCAGGTAGGTCATTATAAGTCTTTTAGTCTCTGTCTGGGTCTCCTGAAATACTCAACCTTGCAACTCTCTATAACTAAACCAAACTCAGTGCCACTGAATTGATTCTGACTCATAGTGATCTTCATAGGGTTTCCAAGGCTGTTAATGTTTACTGATGCAGACTGCCTCATCTTTCTCCCGAGGAGTGGCTGGTGGGTTTGAACCACTGACCTTTTGCTTAGCAGCCAAATGCCTTAACAACTGCACCACCAGAGCTCTCTCTCTCTCTGTATATAAACAATCCAAACTCACTGCCATTGAGTTGCTTTGACTCATAACAACCCTCCCTTGGGTTTCTGAGGTGGAATCTTTATGGAAGTAGATTACCCAGTCTTCCTTCCAAGGAGTGGCTGGTGGGTTTGAACCACCAGCCTTCTGGTTAGCAGTCAAATGCCTTACGCACTACACCATCAGAGCTCTATAGGAGCCCTAAAAACCGTATAAGGTGTCTACCTACTCTAAGACCTCCATGCTGCAGAGGCTACTTGTAGGCTCTCCAGTGTTGCATTTGCTTGTTGAAATATATCAGTTGGTATTCCATCAATTCTAACTCCAGCTCTTTGCACATTTCATTATAATAGTTTACTTGTCTTCTCAAGCTAGTCTTTGAAATCTTCTGTTCATATCTTTTATTTCATTTTTTCCATTCACTTTAGCCACTCTCCATGTAAGAGCAAGTTTCAGAGTATCTTCTGACATCCATTTTGATCATCTCTTCCTTTCCTGTCTTTTTTTTTTTTTAATTGTGATTTGGGTGAAGGTTTACAGAGCAAATTTACTTTCCATACAGCAGTTCACATATACTTTGTCTCATGATATTGACCACAGTTTACCACAATGCAACAGCTCCCCTCCCTTTTCCTGTCTTTTTAAAGATTTTCACTTTCTTCATGTATGTTGTCCTTCATGTCATCCCACAACTCATCTGGTCTTCAGTAATTGGTATTCCGTGAGTCAAATCTATTCTTCACATGGTCTCTAAGTTCAAATGAATCTATTCAAGATTGTATTTTTGCTCTCATGGATTTGTTTTAATTTTCTTTAGCTTCACCTGATGATCTATTCCACAGTTGGTCCTAGCCTTGTTCTGACTGATGATATTGAGCTTCTCCATTAACTCTTTCCATAGATGTCTTAGATTTGATTCCTGTGTATTCCGTCTAATGAGGTTCACATATGTAGTCATTGTTTATGTTGAAAAAAGGTATTTGCAATGAATAAGTCATTGGTCTTACAAAATTCTATCCTGCAGTCTCCACCAAGGACATATTTTCCAACTATTGATGCTTCTTCTTTTTTTCTAACATATGCATTTCAATCATAAGTAATAATCAATGCATCTTGGTTACATGTTTGGTCAATTTCAGACTGTAGAAGTTGGGAAAAACCTTCAATTTCTTCATCTTTGGTTTTGGTGGTTGGTGCATAAATTTGAATAATAGTCATATTAACTGGTCTTCCTTGGAGGCATATGTATATTATCCTATCATTGACAGCACTGTATCAGGATGGATCTTGAAATGTTCTTTTTGATGATGAATGTGACACTATTCCTCTTCAATTTGTCATTCCCAGCATAGAAGAAGACCAAATGATTGCCTGATTCAAAATGGTCAATACTAGTCCATTTCAGCTCACTAATTCCTAGGTTATCAATCTTTGTGCATTCCAGTTCATTTTTGACATCTTTCAATTTTCCTAGATTCAAACTTCATAAATTTGAGATTCTGATTATTAATGGATGTTTGCAGCTGTGTCTTTTCATTTTGAGTTATGCCATCAACAAATGAAGGTCCCAAAAGCTTTCCTCCATTAACATCATTAAAGTTAACAGTACTTTGGGGAGCCAGCTCTTCTTCCCCAGTCATATTTTGAGTGTCTCCCGACCTAAGGGGCTCATTTTCAGGCATTACATCTGACAGTGTTTCACTGCTATTCACAACATGGTCAGTGGCTAATTTTTTTTCAGTAGTGAACTACCTCTTCCTTCTTCTTACTCTGTCTTAATCTGGAAGCTCTGCTGAAACCCATCCATGATGGGGGACCCTGCTGATATTTGAAATACAGGTGGCATGGCTTCCAGCCTCACAGCAACATGTAAGCCACCACAGTCTGAAAAACTGACAAATGAGTGGTGCCCATTTTAGTTAGGTGTCTTAATTCAGTTAGGCAGTTCCCACTTTCAAATGTGGCCTACATACAATAGCAATCACAGCAGTCTTCAAAGATATTGGGGCTCACTTAACAAATTTGTTCCTCATGGTTGTTGTAAAAGGTGTGTCCTCTGGGTACTCCATATGTCAGTTTATGGGGCTAATCGGATAAATCCACTCTAACTTGCTAATTTCCCTAAGCCTTTGGATACCTTCTTATGCAGTATACCAAGGTAAATCCAGTACTTCGATTTGCCTTAGTGTAGGCCACTGCATAACCTATGCTTCAGTAAATCAACCAAATAAACTATAAGATCATTTCCTAACTTCTCAAGCTGAAACATTGAATGAAGAATCTGTGCTTAGAGGGCCCAACTCAATAAACTCAGGCTGATCCAACTTTATGTTCCTTGCACCATTATCTCACGCCCTTAATAGCCATTCCCAATTTCTTCCCAATTCATGCCCTCATTTTAACTTCAGACACCATTCAAGGTTGGCAATTCAATTGGAGTTGCAATTTGGCTTCTCTTAAGACAACAATGGATTGATTTTCAGCAATATCAGCTCTGTTATTATAAGAAATAAAGCTTTCTTTCAGGGCATAAGTGGAAACATTGAAGTCTTTTATGCAGTGTTTGAGCTGGACTCAGGAGCCCTGAGCTCATCCCACTACTTTGTCTAATGTAAGTAGGACCAACCAACCAGTGTTCATATACCTCTCTTTCTGATGCAACTGCAGAAAAATATTAAATATGTAATCACCCAGAGCCTTACTTCTCACCAGTA
>NW_006921675.1:9387055-9397734 GCF_000298275.1 Orycteropus afer afer | reverse complement strand
ATATATATGCATATATATGCAATGCATTAGGCTGCTGGCTTCATAGTCTGATGATTCCAAGGTCAGCAGGTAAGATGGCAGGCTGTGGGTTCACAGGCTGTGAAAACAACAATCCTAAGATTGGGAGGCAATATGGCAGGCCATTGGTTCATGTCTAAGAAACGGAGATGATGGTGAGCCAGATGCAGGATCCAGATCCAGCAGAAAAGCCAGAGATCTTTACCAAAAAACTCCAAACTCACTGCTGAGTCGATTCCAACTCATAGCAACCCCCTTTGGGTTTCTGAGGCAGTAAATCTTTACAGAAGTAGACTGCATAGTCTTCCTTCCACAAAGTGGCAAGTGGGTTTGAACTGCCAGCCTTCTGGTTAGCAGTCAAATGCCTTAGGCACTACATCACCAGAGCCCCTTACCAGGACATCCATATATACTGGAAGCAAGTCACTTCCTCAAGGAAACTACCTTTCAACTGATTGGTGCTCATAGCAGATTTCATCATGGAGGTGATTGTGTTGTATCAGATTTCATCATGGGGGATGCCTACATCATTACTGCTAAACCACTGAGAATCATGGCCCAGCCAAATTGAAACACAACCTTAACTATCACAGCCCAGAAGGGACCCTGTGGCAGAGTTGGTGGTGACAGATGGCAGGGCTAAGAGACTTGTCTTCAGGGAGCCAACAGGAGGCCTATTCTCAGGGAGCTGAGAAGGCCTGTCCTCAGAGAACTGAAAGGAGGCCTCTCTTCACAGGGCTGAGAGGGGGCACGTATGTTTGCATGACCAAGAGTAGAGGAGACAGCTGTTGCTGTGCTGCACTGAAGAAGGGAAGGATGTGTTCTCCACTTTGGGTGAGCCTTCCAGGCTTTACTTACATCCTTCCTGATCCCGATCTTGAGTTGTACCCTGTTACTTCCTTAATAAATCATTGAACTGTTAAGTCTGATATGTGAGTTCTGTGTGGCCATTGCAATAGATTATCCAACTCAGCAGAGTAGAGAATGCCATGGGGAGGATGGTGGTGTTAGAATTGGTGAAAAAAGAAAAAAAAAAAAGGATAATGGAGGTATGTTTGACCTCCACCTCATAGGAATCAGCTTTGAGCTGATCTTGATTCTTATTATCCCCCATGAGTTACACAGGTGTTGATGTTGATGCTACTACTACCACTTCACAGGCGTCTTTTAGCATGCTGTATCATTACAATAATAATCTTTAACCTGTGGTGGATTCAGATGGGATTCGGGTAGAAGTATATGCACTGTCTTAGGTATAGCTCTAGTTTGTGAAAAACGTGGAAAAATGGTCATTGTAGCAAGTTTTAAATGGCTATTTTTAGTTTCTATAAAATCCCTATATGGAGGTTCAGGTCAGCCAGCTATCAAGTTGGAGAACATTTTGAAGGCCAGAAATCATCCATCAAAGAGACACTAGACACTCATCGCCTGCAGCTGGATAGCAAATTCTAATGAAACTCAGGCTTAAAGCTCAGAGAGTTATCATATAAAAATGGAATGTTTCATGGGAGAGCCCAGAGGATGTCTCTTTACTAAATTTATGAAAAATGTGCTAGTGAAAGGGCACTGGCACCATTGAGAAGCTCAGTACTGGCTGCCCTCTGTAGACCTGCATTGATAGTACTATAAACTTGGGCTCCCTAATATCATGGAGGGTGATAGAATTCCAAACTGTCAGGGGCCAGATAGTGACATTTAACTATCATAGGCAAGAATATGAAGCAAGACTAGAATGTCAGCCCAGTAGCTTTGGCCTACAGGGTCTGTGATTACATCTATTAAACCACGATATTCCTATGAAAGAGATATATCGGGAGTCAATGAAGCCATAGCTTGGCTTATGTAAGCAAAAAGATCTGAAGAATGATGTTAGTGGCCACAATGAAAAATCATTCACTCTCACCCAAGGTTCAGATCTGATCCTGGTCTCAGACATAAAGTTCACTGATCAAAGTGGAAGCCAGGTGCCCTCAAGAAAAATCTTTGAAGACAATGTGTTGTTATTGTTGTTATGTGCCATCAAGTCGGACCCAACTCATAGTGACCCCTCCTTGGGTTTCCAAGGCAGTATCACTACGGAAGTAGATTGCCCCATCTTCCTTCCAAGGAATGGCCGGTGGGTTTGAACCTCCAGCCTTCTGGTTAGCAGTCAAGTGCCTTAGGCATTACGCTAGCAGAGCAATAGCACGTATTTATAAAACTGATTCCCTCACTCCTTCCCTAAACAATACTCATCTTGAGGAAAGGGGGATACTCAATTTTGGCAGAGCTGTCAGACACAAGGTCTGGGATGACACTGATAACAAAATGCCATCATGATACCTGTTATTTGGGGGCATATGGAGGCAAAGTGACAAACAGATTGCTGGCACAAGTCCTTCTCATAGTCTGTCCAATAGGTCAACAGACATATCCTGTTGCCATGTCTCCTGTCCTTCAGTAAAAAAATAGATGAATACACTTAGCAGCTGCCAGTGTGCTCATACTGGTTCCCTGATATATGGTGTAGGAATCATAGCAGGAGTAAACAACTGGAAGCCCCTTAAACTGCTTCCTTCACCAATATCGTACCTCAGGGGCAATATGGAACTAAGGCATAACTGTAGGCATGATGCTACCCTCAAGATCTTAAGAATGGTAGTCTGTCTGTATTTGCAGTGCAATGGGTTCCTTATTTAGCGTTTCTGGGTTCTGGGTTTGTAATTTTCCAAAGTGATTGGTCAGCCACAGCCTTGCAAGTGATTGGTCAGTTTACTGTCTCCATAAATGGCTTGCAAGTGACTAGCTGGTTTAGGATCCAACCTATAGTTGACCTTTACTGGGATTGGTTGTCCCTCCCTCAATCTGACCTTTATCCAGAGTGGTTAAGGAGTCTGCCTTGTAGTTAACAAAGAATATATGGGCTAGCTTATAAAAATCTTAGAACATAGAGCCTCAAAATAGGGCTTCCTGATCCACTAGAACCAGGAGAGGAGAGGGCCCGGAGAGGAGTGCGTCCTTTGGACAGCAGCCTGGGCTTCCACCTTCCCATACGAAGTAAATCTGTGATGCCAAAGGAGGCAGAGGCTGCGAACGTTCAAGAAGAAGCAGAGACAAGGTGTAGACCCAAAGGTGGCAGCGGAATGTGAAAACTGGAACCCTCGTGGAGAGCTGAGAGGAGTAACCAGAAGCTGAGCCTGCCGAGTGACGTCATAGTTTCTTGTTTGAAAGTTTCCTATGGGTGAGAATAAACATTGGTTTTGGGGAAGGGGTAAGCAGGTCCCCACTGAGACATAAGCCCCTCCCACACCTGCTCTTTGCATAACTTTGTTTCTATTTACAGGTTCCTCCTGGCCCCCATCGAAAAGTAGAGCATTCCTATGAAACCTTTCATGGGAAAGGGAAATTCCTGGGCCAAAGAAATGCTCTCCTTAGATGATCCTTCAAGGGAATCCATCCATTGCAGGTAGCATAGACAGCCTCCAGCTGTTGCAACTTTGGATCCATTGAAGCGTTCACTCTGACTTTGCTTCTCTTCAGAGGCTATAGTCAATGTTTGGACATAGGAGGTGTACTAGTACAGGAGCATTGCTGCCCTACAAGGGATTTCTTTAATAGTAACTTTGGTTTGTGGTTTCCCAGTAGCCTGAATGAACCTTTCTCAGACCTACCTTGTAGTCTGAGGCTTTTCCAACTCTGTATTTGCTTCTCTCCTTACTTTCTCAGGGATAGGATTGGGTGGTGTAGTGGTTAACACATTCGGCTGCTAATCAAAAAGTGGATGATTCAAACCCACCAGCTGCTCTGTGGGTGAAACATGA
This sequence comes from Orycteropus afer afer, assembly GCF_000298275.1. Classification (NCBI taxonomy): domain Eukaryota; kingdom Metazoa; phylum Chordata; class Mammalia; order Tubulidentata; family Orycteropodidae; genus Orycteropus; species Orycteropus afer. The sequence continues at coordinate 9,393,916 of NW_006921675.1, read as the reverse complement.
AGCAGTAGGCTTCCATAAAGATTTACAGCCTTGGAAACCCTAGGGGGCAGTTCTGCTCTGTCCTGTATGGTTACTATGTGTCAGAATGGACTTGATGGCAGTGAGTTTGGGTTCTCAGGGTTAAGACTGCATTGTGGTGTGAAGTCTGTCTCATTCTAGTCTTGCTCCCTCCCCTTCATCCTTAATAGATGTTTCCCTTAATAAATCTCTTGAATATTGAAACCCAATTTGACATCTGCTTCTCAAAGGACCTAAAATGGTACAGGTAGTGCTGAGAGTTGTCTAAGAAAACAGCAAGAAGAGATTTTGTTACCTTCTCATTAACACACAGCTGGTAAAAAGACACTATCCCAAGTGCAAATGGGAAAAAGATAGTGCCTAGCAAAAGATGGGGTAGCTCTAACTGCTGAAGATTTTACCCAGGAAAATGTGGTTATACCTAGGAAAAGTGCTGATAGAGAACAATAGTCTTTCATGGGCAGTGATTTGGGCATTTGAAAGTTAATGGGGCAGCAATGCCTACAAAGACAGCAGAATTACTGGTTATTACTCAGTTGTATCGATGCCTTATAGTGGGTAATGAGAAGCTATGGCAGCTAACAATTACTAAATCGAGAACCAGAAAACATTTGTGTTTGCTTACCAAGGGCCTCTCATCTCTTGCAGTGGAAGAGCAATTATACTAAAAGGCAATCACAAGATTGGTTCAGCATGCAAGATCTTCAAGACATTTACATGCTCAGTCAGAGAAAGTCCATTATTTTAAGATCAGGGCTCAGACTGGGAGAATGTAGCACTGTAAAATAAGGGATGGTGAGATTCGGATGGATGCTCCTAAGAATTTTTGATCTGCAGATCCTCTGATCAGAGCTTGTTCCCCACAGCGAACTGTCTCCCACCTCCTTTCCAGGCTGCCCCCAACTTATCTCTGGGCTATTTTGCCACTCCCAGAATAACTTGGCTGGAGTTGTGTTTGCCTTGATAAGGGTGGAATGAGATTACACACTGAAGTAACTGCAAGAATTAGGTAGCATGTAGTGGCAGGAGCTAGGGGAGTACACCTGGGACTGGATTTTGAGGTTATTTGATAAAGGAGTCCAGAATATCAATCTGGGTAGGTCAGAATTCATTGAGAAGTGGGATGTATTACTTTGGCAAAGACCCCACATCATGATATGGACCACACCCACTGCTAAGGTGACATTCAGGAGCAGGAAGAAAGCAATAGCTCATATTGTACAAAGTGAAAATACTTTATATTTCATGGAAGATTGTAGAGAAAAGTATCAAAATGGCTGAGAGAAATGGACGTGATACAATGGATGTGTTATGGTCATTCCAGAAGACCCACTAGGAATGAACTGGTGTGAGGATTAACATCATCCCTCAGGAGTTCAGTAATCTTTCTCTTCTGTAGGCCAGGTTAATGTTAGGATAGATTTTCATAGAGTGGTGCCATGGGGATAATGGAAGCCCTCAAAGTAACAGAAAGCAGGTGTCAACAGTAGATAGCCAGAAGTCAGGAAACCACAATTACCATAAATATTGTCAAGGTTTGGAGGGCAACTAAAGGGATTTGACCTATAGGACTTGTTGAGATAGTAATAGAGTATGATATCTAAGACAAAATAGATGAGTAGCAAAATAGTGTACTGCTTCACACCTCTTGCAAGGATAGTAAAATAAAAAAGAAATCATGTCATGGGTGGAATGGGGAGCATTAATGCCACCATTAAGGACTAACAGATGCAACAAAAGTTTTCCCTATGTTCTCCATTTAATTTGCCAATCCCCTGCAAAAACTGTATCAATCGTAATGAATGACTGTAGCCTACAACAAGCTCTATCAAGTGAAACCTCTTGTTACTGCTACTGGGCCAGATACATTATCCCCTTTAGAGCAGACTAAAATGGCCGCAGGTGCATGGCATGCATCCATTGATTTGGTGAATGTTATTGTAGATTCTGATCAGAAAAGAACATCAGAAATAGTTTTCATTCATGTGGCATGGACAACAAAATATATTTATATGTTTTTTTTCACCGAGACTATGTTAATTCACCTGCTTTGTGGATTAATATAATCCAAAGAGGACCAGACTATGTGACATACAGAAAATGTTATACTGATTCATTTATCCATGGTATCATGCAGATTAAATAAAAAATCTCACTGCTATCCAGTTGATTCTGACTCATAGTGACTCCCTTTTGGGTTTCTGGGGCTATAAATCTTTATGGAAGTAGATCGCTCCAGCTTCTTTTCATGGAGCAGCTGGTGGATTTGAACTGCTGACCTTCCGTTTAGCAGCGAAGTGCCTTATCCACTATGCCACCAGAGCTCCATATTATGCAGATTGGACAGGGTGAAAGGTAGTTAGTTCATTGGAAGTCTTGTCAAGAGACATACAGGCCAGAGGTGGGAGATATATCCTACAAAGATTCAGAAACTTTCCATTTCACTAGCTTATTTAAATGTACAGTGCTTAGGGGCCTGATGAGATATATACTCCAAAGTAAAAGACAAGTTTCTGCATCTTACATTCCATACCACAAAGCAGGATGTACAGTGTCTAATGGACTACTTTGGGTTCTTGATGCAAATATTTCATCACACCTAAAAATAGTACTGTGCCCCATATGCTGGACGATAATGAAGGTAAACAGGTTGAGTAGGGCCCAAACCATTTCTTGGCTTTGCTGTGGGTTCAGGCTACAGTGCAATTATAACTGGCTATTTGGGCCATAAAGGAGCTCTGGTGGCACTGTGGTTTAGGCATTGGGCTGCTAACCAAAAGGTAGGCAGTTCAAACCAACCAGTTGTTCCATGGGAGGTAGATGAGGCAATCTACTTCTGTAAAGATGAATAGTCTTGGAAACCTGATGAAGGTCACTGTGAGTCAGAATTAACCTGATGGTAGTGTTTTTTTTTTTTAGCAAGGCACAATAACTGGCAGATTCTATGTCTTTGAACCTGTAGAGACGACAGTGATAGAAAAGATGTATTGTGGAATATGTGGCAAGCCCCAGAAGGAGAATCACTGTGTAAGTCCTTAGGGTTTGAAAGCAAGGCCGTGCCATATGCATATAGAGAAACAGCTTTTGGTGTGTTATTGGTCTACGGGGAAAATAATTTTTTTTTTTTTTTATTTTTCAAATGAGTATATGCTCTGAATTGCACAGTATGAGCTAGGTTCTGCAGGATCTACCAAGTCAATACTCAGATGGGTCTGGCAACAATTCACAGTAAGATAATAATGGTATATGCATGAAAAGGCATGTATAAGTTATACAAACAGGTAGTTAAGACCACCATGTTACTCAACAAGGCTTCAGCAAAGCCCATCACCCAATTTGTATCTATGGGTTTATGGAGAATTTTGTTCAATCACCTGAAGGAGTAATGAAATGTTTGTACTTGTTTTATGGATGGGTAGTCTTATACTATGGATTGTGGTGGGCTTGCAAGTCAAATATCTCTAAGTTAGGTGACAGGCTGGAGACTTCTGCAGGTTTACATTCCAAGATCCATAGGTCAGAGTTCAGAGTGAAGAGAGCAAGTTCTGCCAAAATATCTATTTAGAAAGTGGGGGCATAACACACCCAAAAGAGACTCTTTTTCAACTGATTAAGTACAACACAGTAGATTACATTAGATGCAGGAAACATCAAAAGAAGATGGAAGGAATACTGAGTCACTGTACTAAAAAGAATTGGTCAATGTCCATCCATTTCCAGAGGTGGCATATGATCAAGAACCAGTGGTATTGAAGAACGACATTGAAGCTGCACTGAAGGAATTGGTGAAGAACAAGGCTCCAGGAACTGACGGAATACCCATTGAGCTGTTTCAACAAAAGAAAGCCTGGGTGGTGACACTCATTAGTTTGTGCCAAGAAATTTGGAAGACAGCTACCTGGCCAACTGACTGGAAGAGATCCATATCTGGACCCATTCCAAAGAAAGGTGATCCCACAGAATGTGGAAATTATTTAATAATATCATTAATATCACATGCAAGTAAAATCTTACTGAAGATAATTCAAAAATGGATGCAGCAGTATATTGACAGAGAGCTTCCAGAAACACACGCTGATTTCAGAAGAGGACATGGAACAAGGGACATCATTGCTGATGTCAGATGGACCTTAGCTGAAAGCAAAGAATACCAGAAAGATGTTTACTTATGTTTTACTGACAATGCAAAAGCATTCAATTGTGTGGATCATAACAAATTATGGATAATATTGAGAAGAATGGACATTTCAGAACACTTAATTGTACTCATGAGGAACTTGTACATAGATGGAGGCTGTCGCTCAGACAGAACAAGGTGATACTGCATGGTTGAAAATCAAGAAGGGAATGCGTCAGGGTTGTGTCCTTTCATCATACTTATTCAATTTGTATAGTGAGGAAATAATCTGAGAAGCTGGATTATATCAAGAAGAATGTGGTATCAGGATTGGAGGAAGACTCATTGACAACCTGAGATACGCAGATGACACAACTTTGCTTGCTGTAAGTGAAGATGACTTGAAGCACTTACTGATGAAGACTACAGTCTGCCGTATGGATTACACCTCAATATAAAGAAAACAAAAATCCTCACAACTGGTCCAGTGATTTCACAATAAATGGAGAAAAGATTGAAGTTGTCAAGGACTTTGTATTACTTGGTTTTACGATCAACACCAATGGAAGCGGCAGTCAAGACATCAGACATATTGCATTGGGCAAATTGGCTGCAGAAGACCTCTTTCAAGTGATGAAGAACAAAGATGTCTCCTTGAAGACTAAGGTGTGCCTAACCCAAGCCATGGTATTTTCAATTGCCTCTTGTGCATGTGAGAACTGGACAATGAATAAGGAAGACTGAAAAAGAGCTGATGCTTTTGAGTTGTGGTGCTGGAGAAGAATGCTAAGAGTACCATGGTCTGCTAAAAGGACTAACAAATCTGTCCTTGAAGAAGTGCAGCCGGAATGCAGGAAGAATGGCCAGACTTCATCTCACCTACTTTGGTCATGTTGTCAGAAGGAACCATTCTCTGAGAAAGATATCATGCTTGGTAAAGTGGAAGGTCAACAAAGAAGGGGAAGGCCCTTGCAAAAACGGCAGGGAGGTCACATGTTCTGACCTCCTCTAATCCCACAAGAGGAAGACAGAATCACCATCAATAGCCCAAGGCCTATTCCTGCCAGGCCAGACATGCTGCCTCCCTCCAGCCCTTTCTCTAACCCTTCCTCCCAAAGCACCTACCACCTCTCTCCTGGGTTCGATAATTCGCTGCAGTGGCCACACAGAACTCACAATGAGGTTTATTAGGGAAGCACCAGACTACAATTCAAGTTCAGGAAAAACGCTCAGTCTCTCTCCCAGCCCACCACCTCTCAGGCAAGTCTCTCACAGTCTCTCCTCCAGCAGTGCATGTCCCTCAGTGTCTTACTCAGCAATGCGTGTCTCTTGCATCTCTTTCCCAGCAGCACATGTCTCTTACAGGAGCACATGTCTCTCTCGGCAGCACGTCTTCCTCAACCAGCAGTCAGAGAGTTCTGCCTCTAGGAGGGCTCCTTTTGAGCCTGAAAGAGTGGTCAAACTAGCCAATCATAGCATCAGAACTGTAAACACTTGAGAGGAGCTCCTCAGTTGCTCATTCCACCACTGAATTTACAATGACTTAAGGGTAGAAAAGCCATACTAAGTAATTTACTACACTGCAGCCCTCAACAAGATGGATGGATGCAGTGGCTGCAATGATGGTCTCAGGTATACCAAGGATTGTGAGGCTGGCACAGGACTGGGCAGTGTTCTGTTTTGCTGTGCATAGGGTTGCTATGAGTCAGAGACAACTCGACGACACCTAACAACAACATTAAATTACATTAAAGGAGTTCTGGTAAGATAGTGGAATAGGCAAAAGACTGCACAGACCCTCTTCAACAAAGAAAAGGGGAACGAGTTAACACAGATACAGAAGATAATCCTGGAGCCCTGAGCTTTGAAGGGAAAGATGTAGATGTGGCCTAAACTCCAACTAGTAGAATTTACATGAAAACACGAAAATGGAGACATACAGAGCTGCTGTCTGCCAGCGATCCTGATGGCACAGACAGCTTGGATATCTCCGAGTGGTGTTAGGACCTAAGAATTAACCTAAAAATCAGCCCTGCTGGCCAGGGACTGCACAGAGGACTTCTCTGGTGGCTGGTGAGTTAAAGGGGAAGCAGCAACGAAGAAGGCAGGCTGAGCTGTGGACTTTTGCCTGCCAAGAGGGAGCAGCCATTTTGAATGTTTACAAGTGGTTCAACCATTTTGGATATTTAAAGCAACAGTTGTCTCCCAGATTCCAAGGACTTAAGAATAGCCTCCACTTGCTGGGAACCGCACGGACATTCCGGACACCAACAACTAGAAAGGTGCGATATTCCCCCTTGTTACTATTATGCCCCACATCCTCTTGGTGAACAGAGGTGCGGCCATCACTCACTGCCACCCACCTTCTGGGCCAGCAGGAATTCCATCCCAGTCTGTGTGCTCCACTGGAGCCTGAGTGTCCTGCCCCATCCTGCCAATATATTTTTTTCCATTTGTTTGTTTTTATCTATTTTAAGATAATAATAATAATTATCATTACTATTTGTATTATTACTATTATTATTTGTCCTTTTTATTATTATTCTTTATCCTTCCCTTCCCAGATTCTAGTTTTAAAATTTTTCTCTCTTCCCTGTTCCTGGTTCCAATTTTTTCTTTCTTATGGTTAACACCATTCCTTGTTTTTCTTTTTGCATTTTTTTTTCTTAATTATTCTCCTACTCTACCTTTTTTTATTTTATTGCCCCTCTACAGATATTGCAGGG
>NW_006921675.1:9373239-9380095 GCF_000298275.1 Orycteropus afer afer | reverse complement strand
CTAGTACCAAAGTTCAAGACAGAAAATAACAAATGGATGCAGAGAGATTGGGACTCTGGTACGCTGCTGGTGGGACTGTAAAATGGTACAACCAGTGTGGAGAGCAATATGGAGATTCCTTAAAAAGTTGGAAATAGAAATACCATTTGACCCAGTCATTCCATTACTAGGTATATATCCTAAAGAAGTGAGAGCCAGGACAGGAACAGACATATGCACACCCATGTTCATTGCAACACTTTTACAATAGCTGAAAGATGGAAACAACCTAGGTGCCCATCGACTGAGGAATGGATAACCAAATATGGTATATACACACAATGGAACACTATGCAACCCTAAAGAATAATATAGAATCTGCAAAACACCACATAATGTGGATGAACTTGGAGGATATCATGCTGAGTGCAGTAAGTCAGTCACAGAAGGACAAATATTGTATTAGTCTGTTATTGTAAAAAATCAAGGAAAGGTTTATATATGGAAGGAAATATTCTTTGTTGGTTACCAGAAGTGAGGGGGTAGGATAGGGAACACTGTTAGATAGGTAGAGACAAGTATTTATTTGGGTGAAGAGAAGGGCAAAGTACCAAATGTGAGTGATCAACATGGTGGCATTAAGGAAGAGGAAGACATATAAAGGTACATGGGAGGTGCAGACAACAAAGATGAACCCTTTTGCACATACAGTGTTGCATTGTCAGTGAAAGCAAAATGGGTATACTGGGGGACAGGCTGAATTACCAGGTATGTCTACAAAGCAGGGAGTGTACCCAAGACAATGTAAAGGGTTGGCAAACAATATTTCAAGTGTATTGGTATGTTCTATAAAAATTCCCAGGTATATAGTAGAGCTGACAAGGAACAAGGTTGTAGTCACTTCTTCCCTACAGCCACTTACCCAGAGGGAGTGAGTAGTTGAACCTGTGGCCTCGGGAACATAGTCGCAGGGGACATCAAGCTCAATTGGCATAACACACTACACAAAACATTGTTCCACCTCCTACTTTGGTGTGCAGTGACTGGGATCTTAAAAGCTTTCAAGCAGCCATCTAGATGTAACGATGGGTTTCTCCTCATCCAGAGCAAAGAAGAAGAAAACCAAATATTCATGGAAACAATTAGTCCAGGTGACTGGTACACCATGTGCTCCTCAGCCTATATGACTGTGAAACCAGAAGAACTGCATGGTGCCCAGCTACCACTGTCAACCACTCGGAGGGGGATCTATGTAGGAGATCCTGGATAAAGAGGGAGAACAATGTGCAACAGTACTCAAAATCATTTTTGGGGAAAAAAAGGGGCCAGATTTGCTGGTCTGATAGAGCCTGATGGAACCACTGAGACTATTGCCCCTAGCTGCCCTTCAGGTCTGGAATTGAACCCACACCTGTGCTTTCCAGTGCAACAAAAGACAGGTGTATGAGGTAAACATTTATACTGTGTAGATACACTCCTTGGAGAGAACAATCATGGGCAATTAGAAGGGCTGTGTAAGCACAGGGACATAGCTCAGGGGGCAGGAGTGCATGGAGGGAAGGACACAGGGAAGAGGTAAGTATGGGGAAGAAGTGGGAGGAGAGCTGTTGCATTGTGGAAAATTGCAGTCAATGTCATGAGACAAAATGTATGTGAACTGCTGTATGGAAAGTTAATTTTCTCTGTAAACTCACCCAAATCACAATAAGTAAATGAATAAGATTACATTAAAGAAGGTGAGTATATTACATTACATAATAGCAACTAGACTAGTGCTTAGCCAAACCACTAGGAACCATATTCCAATCAAGTTGAGCACATGAAATTAACTATCACAGCTGCATTGCTGCAAATATCTTCTGTTCTTCAAAAAAGGAAAGGATGATCTTGAGAGTGGTACAGAGGCCAACAGGGCTGCCAGCATGGCATGAACCCATGAGCAGGGCCCTCACCTCCTTGGTTCCAGAGGCCACGGTATCTTCTCAGTTCCAGAGGATGGGACCAATTCTTAGGTTCCAGAGGGCATAGCATAAGCCCAGGACTGAAAGGTAGCATCACCAACTATGACAGAGAGAGAAGGGCCGATCCACAGAAGAGGTGGGCCAGGAGAAAGGGGCATCCTGGTGGACTAGGAAATAGTGGATGCCCAAGGGTATGGGGAGACACCACCCAGGTTGCTTTGATGAGGAGGATTATTTTCAAACCAGAGTAGCCTGTATTAAGTTGTTTCCCCTGAAAAAAATATGTTGAGGTCATAACTCCTGTACACGGGAATATGACCCTGTTTGGAAATAGCTCATTTGAAGATATTAGATTAACGTGTCATGCTGGAGTAGTGGTGTCCTTAGAAGATGCACAGAGACAAGAAGACAGAAAGGACACCCTGTGTTGCTGCACCTACAAGCCAAGGAATGCTGAGAGCTACCAAAACTAGAAGACAAGTATGAAACAGATACTTCCCCAGATCCTCAGAAGGAATCATGTGGTAGTTAAGTTTGTGTGTCAGCTTGGCTAGGCCTGGTTGAATGGCTGGGCAGCTGGATGTAGTATTCCCCATGATGAGACTGGTAAGCAACTCCATGGTGGAATCTACTGTGAGCAGCTGAGTAGCTGCCTTAGGGAATGTAGTCTGCTTCCTATACATATAAGCAGAAGCCTTTGGGAATGGTTTCTAGCTTATGGCACGCTTGGACCCTGCATGTAGCTGTGTCATTGTTCAGCAAACTGCCATGCTCTACTAACCTGGGGACTTACAATGGACTTAAATTAATCGGCTGCCACGTGGTTTGATGACATCAGGACTGTACCTTTTTACTGTCAACCTTGTGTTTGTCAGGCTCAGCAGCCAGCAGCTGTCTGAGTGAAGAAACACCTCTAGCTCCAGTGGACCAGGAGCAGGAGGCAGAGCTGGACCCCAGGGTCGAGGGACTTTCACTGAGCCCTAGAGCCTGGCACTTTGAACTTGGACTTAAAGCCTCCAAACTGTAAGAGAATAAACTCCTGTTTGTTAAGGCCATCCCATTTGTGGTATTTTCTATTAGAGTGGCACTAGGTAACCAGAACAAATCAACATGGTCAACACCCTTATCTCAGACTCCCAGTCTCCAGAACTGTTTTCAAAATTTTGTGTCCAAAGCTCTCTACTTTGTGGTATTTTGGTATAGCAACCCTACAAAACCAATGCAACTTGGTATGTGGGTACAAATCCAAAATGGATGTGGCTACATAACAGCTTCTATGATACTTAAGTTTGTGTATCAATTTGGCTGGGTCATGATTCTCACTGGATTAGCAGTTATGATGTGGACATCCCCCATGATGAAACCTGATAAAATGTAACCACCTCCATGATGAGATCTGCTATGAGCAGCCAAGCAGTTGAAAGACCATTTCCTCAGGGGTTTGGCCTGTTTCCAATATATACATAGAGAGAGAGAGAGAGAGAGAGATATTCTGGCAATGTTCTGTGGCTTTCTGTTCATGGTGCAGTGAGTTATTGGTATGGCTTTTCTAGCCTAGTCTTTTTAACTCCCACCAGATTACTGGGTGGAACCTTGTAAATAAGGTATGTAGAACTCTGATGTTGGGATTGGTCAGTTTTGTCACTCTGCCAGGCTTAAAATGAGCCTTCCTAGAGGCAGAGGAGGGAGCTCACTGCTATCAAGAAAGAAGAGCTGGAGGTGAAGTGGAACATATTCCTGAACCCGAGATCCCTGCACTGGACCTCTTTGACTGAGAGGTGCCCTGGTGGGGAGACGCCTCAGCCAGCAGAGAGACGGTTGCAGTGGAACAAAGAGGCATGAGACTAAGTGGTAGGCTTACCTGGCCAGCAGAGGCAGAGACCAGGACAAGAGGCCAAGGGCTGAAGAGGAATGTCTGAGGCCACAGCAGAAGGGAGACTGTCCTGATTGAAGAGTTGTATCCTGAGAGTGTTCCTGAACATGAATTGTAGCCTGTTATTTACCTAATAAACCCCATAATCATGAGTATTGTCTGTGAGTTCTGTGTGGCCATTGCAGTTAATTATCAAACCTAGCAGAGAAGCAATGAGTACTGTGGGAGGGGCAGTTGGTGTCAAAATTAGTGAAAAGCCTAGAGGGTGGCAGCATGTCTGGCCTCACAGGAATAAGCCTTGGGCTGCTGATGGTGATTCTGTCTTCTTTTTATGGGATTAGAGGAGGTCAGAAGATGCCACCTCCGCGTCCTTTTTGCACTGCTGGGTCTGGATCCTGCATCTGGCTCCTCATCATCTCCAGTTCCTGGACTTGAACAAGTAGCCATATTGCCTGCCGATCTTGGGATTGTTGCCTTTGCAGCCTGTGAACCAATAGCCTGCCATTTTACCTGTTGATCTTGGGTTCATCAGCCTCTGAAGCCAGCAGCCTGCTATGTTCCCTGACAATTTTGGGTTTGTCAGCAGCAGTCCTACTTCCGTAGTGATACTGCCTCGGAAACCCAAGGAGGGGTCGCTATGAGTCGGGGCCGACTCGACAGCAAACAACAACAGCAACAACAGCAGCAGTCAAGACATCAGATGATGTATTGCACTGGGAAAATCTGCTGCAAAAGACCTCTTTAAAGTGCTCAAGAGCAAAGATGTCTCTTTGAAGACTAAGGTGCGCCTAATCCAAGCCATGGCATTTTCAATCACCTCATATGCATGTGAGAGCTGGACAATGAATAAGGAAGACTGAAGAAGAGTTGCTCTGGTAGCGTAGTGCCTAAGGCATTTGACTGCTAACCATAAGGCTGGTGGTTCAAACCCACCAGCCACTCCCCAGAAGGAAGGTTGGGCAATCTACTTCTGTAGTGATACTGCCTCAGAAACCCAAGGAGGGGTTGCTATGAGTCAGATCTGATTTGACAGCAATGAGTGAGAAGAAGAGTTGATGCTTTTGAAGTGTGGTATTGTCGAAGAATACTGAAGGTACCATAGACTCCCAAAAGAACTAAAATATCTGTCCTAGAAGAAGTGCAGCCAGAATGCTCCTTGGAAGCAAGAATGGCCAGACTTGGTCTCACCTACTTTGGTCATGTTGTCAGAAGGACCATTCCTTAGAGAAGGATATCATGCTTGGTAAAGTGGAGGATCAATGAAAAAGATGAAGGCCCTAAATGAGATGGATTGACACAGTGGCTACAACAATAAGCTAAGGTATAGAAAGGAATGTGAGGCTGGCACAGAACTGGGCAGTGTTTTGTTGTGTTGTACATAGGGTCACTATGAGTTGGAGCCAACTTGACAGCACCAAACAACAACAACATAAATGGCTCAAGATGGACCTCCAATGAGAACTCTAATGTAATAGAAATCTCGTATGGCCAGTGGCCTTCACAGTTGCTCAGGGGCCTGGAAGAAAAAGAACTAGAAAGTCAGAGAAAAGGTAGCCTAGTTTAGAGGTAGGTGGATGTATACATAGGACTGGTAAGGAAGTGTGAAGTTTTTTATATCACATCTTCATGCATACCAAAATGCACCCTACCTAAAAGAGACCATGCTATTGAACCAAGTAGACAAAATGATTTGGCAGGTCAATGTTAGCCAGACTTCACTATCGACCACCCTAGAACTGCCATAATGGGCATATGAACATAGTGCCATATTGGCAGAGGTAGAGGCTACATGTGGCCTGAGTAACATGGGCTCCCACTTGCCAAGGCCAAGCCAAATATTGCTGCTTCTACATGTTGAACTTGAGAATAGCAGTTATCAATGCTGAGCTCCTGATACGGCACTATACCTCAAGGAAATCAAGCTGGCAAGTCACTATATTAGGTCTCTTCCATCCTGTAAGGGGCAGCCTTTCCTCCTCAAAGAAGAAAGACTATTCAAGTTAGGAGTTTGCTCTTTCTGCTTGTAGTCCTCAGCCAGCACCACTATTAGGGGCTTATAAGATACCTGATCTTAAGTATAGTATCCCACACAACCTATCATCTAAATGGAAGGTTCACCACTCAGTTGAATGAAGTGCATAAATGAGCCCCTGACCACAGGTTACCTTGTTTGCATCACATGTTACATCATCCAGAAACAGCTCTCCTTCAGAGTGCTGGAATGGCCTACTGAAGGCACAGACATAGTGCCAGATCAGAGGTAATATTCTGAAAGAATGGAGTGCCATTCTTCAGGACACAATGCATAGGTTAAATCAGAGAGTCCTATATAGTGCTCGATATCCAGGAACCAAGGACTGGAAGCAGGACTGTCCCTACTTACCATCACCCTCAATGATCCACTGCACTTTCTCCTTACCCACCCTGTAATTCTTCGTTCTTCAGGGTTGTAGATCTTAGTCTACAAAAAAGTGTATTTTTACCAGGGGACACAGTATGAGTTCTGTTGAACTGCAAGCTGTGCCTCCCATTAGGGCACCTTTACATCTTATGTGCAAGACTAGCAAGTAAGAAACAGAGTCACCATTTTAGTAAGGGAAATTAACAACAAGGTGGTATATGACTGCTGATCTTCAGTAGAAACATGGAGTATTCTATGTGAAACCTAAGTAATTCACTTGGGAGCCATTTGAAACTACCTTATACTGTGGTAGCTGTGAATGGACCAGTGCACCTGTGCAGCATTCCTGACCTGAGGAGGTCTCAGACTTCTCAGGAATGAAGGTGTAAAGAAGTAGAAACAAACAAAAAACATGTTGGAGGGTCATCTGGATTATCCTGGATTGGATTGTCCTTGCTGTCTACTTTGGCCCTTTTCTTTCATGTGTGTATGTATACACACACATACATATATATATATATATACTTATATACATATTGTTGTTGTTGTTGTTGTGTGCCGTCGAGTCGGCCCCGACTCATAGCGACCCCTCCTTGGGTTTCCGAGGCAGTATCACTACAGAAGTAGGATTGCCCAACCTTC
>NW_006921675.1:9363595-9373079 GCF_000298275.1 Orycteropus afer afer | reverse complement strand
TGAACTGCCAGCCTTCTGGTTAGCAGTCAAATGCCTTAGGCACTATGCCACCAGAGCTTATATACATATACATACACACACACACACACACACATACATATAACTACACAATAAGCAAAATCAATTAATTCTCAGGAATACTGTTCTATTAGCTATTGAGGTCCCAAGTAAAAAGAAAGAAATTAGGAATAACCTCCAATCATAAATTTCAGTTAAAGTTGAAAACTACTACCTAAGCTGAAACCAAAAGAAGCCCTTGTGGCACAGTAGTTAAGCCATGAGCTGCTAAGTGAAAGGTGGCTAATTAGAGCTCACCAGCTGGTCTGTGGGAGAAAAGACCGGGCAGTCTGCTCACATAAACATTATACATAGGAAGCCCTATGAGATAGTTCTGCTCTGTCCTCTTGGGTCTCTGTGAGTTGGAATTGGCTCTACAGCACAAAAGAACAACAAGCTGAAACCAAAAAGAGGCTTACTTAAATTCCCCGTTATATAATCACTGACCCTGGTTCAGGTGTGAAATGAGCTGGCCTTGAAGTGCTCCCTGATAAGCATTAACTGAATAAATCCATTAAACTTTATTTCAGTTACTTGATTTTTTTTTTAATTTGTTGCAGTGACTCAGAACAAGTTTAAACAAACCTTTAAACTGCTCGGTTTTAGGGCAAGGACACAGCAAACCATAGAAGCCTACTATTTGGATGGTGTGGTAAGAGCCACTCCTGTTCTTCTGCCCTGATTTTATTGTAAAATATAGGTTCCAAGATTTCTTTCTTTTTTAGGTCCAAATTTCACAGAATGAAGTCAATAGTTTACTTTTATCTGTTGAGGAACTTTGCATAAATAGAGACTTACGTGGGGAAAAGCCGTCCTTTTCTCTTCATCTGATATCTTTTACTGGGAAAAACTCTTAAATCTCTCCAAATCCATGGCCACATCTGTGGTTGATCCATGGTCTGGCACAAGGTTCTAATGCTGTTAATTTCCTTTCTAAGAGGCATGATTCCAGGAAATACAATCCTGAACTGGCCCTTTGGGTTTCTTGGGATTTGACTACTAACCAGAAGGTTGGCAGTTCAAATCCACCAGCCACTCCTCGGAAGGAAGGATAGGCAATCTACTTCCATAGTGATACCGCCTTGGAAACCCAAGGAGGGGTCTCGCTATGAGTCAGATCCGACTTGAAGGCAGTGAATTTTTTTTTTTTTTTTTTTAAACAAACTAAGGGATCTTTGTGTCACCTAAGAAGTGAATAGAAATAAAATAGCTAACACAGCATGGGTAACTTACATCAATTGGTACAAAAGATGTCAAGAAAAGAAACAGTTTGAATGCGTTCTATTCTTTTGAACTCTATTTTAAAAAAAAAACCTTCAGCTTTCTTATCCTCCCAAAGACATTTTCCCTTCTGTCCACCTCTGCTTCTGCCTCTTATAACTCCACTCCTTTGCTCACCTCCCTCTTATCCTTTCCCTATCTTCTTTCCTGGCCCCTCCCTTGTCTTCTTGCTTTTCTCCAGTCTGTTCTGAGCATTAGACCTAGAATTTTACCCACTGTGCATATGCTAATGTCCTAGAAATAGCCAAAAATTCTGTTAAACCCTGAAGCATTCAGCCATACTACGGACTGTAGGAAGATGGGGCAATCTACTTCCGTAGTGATACTGCCTCGGAAGCCCAAGGAGGGGTTGCTATGAGTAAGTTCTGACTCCATGGCACATAACAACAACAACAACATTGACTGTAGTAATCCAATCCGGGTGACAAGGGCATGATGAATCTGTCTCAAATGTCAAGCATAGATTAGAAGCCACTTTGAAGGAAGACGAAGGGTTCTGACTTTTCCTGAATAATTCCACACTGATAATTCCACATTTTTGTGTTAATGATTTATAACATGAAATATTAGATGCTGTTCAGAAGCATAAAATAGGCTGGCAGATAACATCAACATATTCTCAAGTTACAACATTTAGTACAGTAACTTGAAAATAACATGATAAAGAAGAAAATTACATGTACTCAAACTCATGGTACTCCAAATTAACCACTTTGAAGGAAGCAAAAGGCCTTTCATATATACGAAATTGTTCAATAAGGATACATGCATAGATTGGAAAAGGAAGAAAAAAAAAAGAGAGAGAGAGAAAGAGAGAAAAGGCTCCAGACCCCACAAAATTATTCTCTTGGCCAACAGGCTACTCAAACAAGAACAAAATTACACCCCTCCACACACTTTCCACAATGGCCTTTGGATCATCAAGGAGAAATAGCCCTGTTAGTAAATGGTCATCCATCCTCATTTATACTAGACACTGGTGCAACCATAATTTGACAAAGGTAACTTTACAGGGCTCACACCTGTCATAGATGAAGATCTGGATTGCTCTACCAGGTAAGACACTTGGACAAGAAGGATGGGCCAAAAGAGCTACATAAAAGATGGACAAATCACATTGTCCTAGCATGGCAATCCTATTGATTCTCTCCCTCTACATCCTTCTCCTTTTTGGCCACCTTCAGCTTGACTTTCTTCCTGTTTCCTTTACCTAAATTACCTAATTATCTAAGTACATAGGAGCTCTGGTAGTGTAGTGCCTAAGGCACTTGACTGCTAACCAGAAGGCTGGTGGTTCAAACCCACCAGCCATTCCTCGAAAGGAAGGTTGGACAATCTACTTCAGTAGTGATACTGCCTTGGAAACCCAAGGAGGGGTCGCTATGAGTCAAGTCCAACTCGATGGCACATAACAACAACAACAACCTAAATACATATATCAGGCATTCAAATCCATCCTACCTTTGTTGTTGTTGTTGTTGTTATTTGCCATCGCGTCAACCCCAACTCATAGCGACCCCTCCTTGCGTTTCCGGGGCAGTATCACTATGGAAGTAGGATTGCCCAACCTTTCTTCTGAGGAGCGGCTGGTGGGTTTGAACCGCCAGCCTTCTGGTTAGCAGTCGAGTGCCTTAGGCACTATGCTACCAGAGCTCCTACCTTTAGGATGGATTATATTAGGCATTCAAATCCATGCTAGGTAAGCTGTGCTCAGGCAATTCCTGAGGTATTAAACATGAGATACTTGACTTCCTTAATTGGAAGCATTCATAAGTAATATTACAATGGTGATGGTTTTACAGTAAATACAAATGGTCAAAGACATTATACTTGGAGTAAGTCAGGTTTAGCACAACTCAAAAATAATGATGAGAATAATAACAGCTAAAAACCCATTGCCATTGAGTTGAGTCTGACTCATAGCGATACTTGGACAGAGTAGAACTGTCCCATAGGGTTTCCAAGACAAATGACTAAAATATTTCAGGTTCCTAAGGTGCTGTGTTTTCATATCACAAAAGGTGAAAAAGTGCATTTCATCCCTGAATATAAAACATGGACCTTTAAAGTCTGAAAGACTTAAGAAGTTTATCTGAGATCACATAGTGGCAGGCAGCAGAGCCACTGCCCAAATTCATAACTCTATAACACAAAAGCTTTTAATCTTTCTATTATTTACCTGCAAGTTCTTCTATTTACGCTTATTTGTTAAACTCTAACAAATTGGGAAAAAATGTCCTTCAGACTGTGAAATTATTGTATGTTATTTGATTTGCTACAAGGGCATTGTCTTAGGCTAGGTTCTTTTTCTTTTCTTTTTTTTTATTGTGATTTGGGTGAAAATTTACAGAGCAAATTCACTTTCTATACAACAGTTCACATACACTTTGTCTGATGACATTGACTACAATTTACCCCAATACAACAGCTCCCCTCCCACTTCCTCTGATCGTTACCTCTTCCCTGTGTCCATCCCTCCATGCACTCCTGCCCCCTGAGCTGTCTCCCTGTGCATAAACAGCCCTTCTTTCTCCCATGATTGATCTCTCCAAGGAGTGTATGTACCTCAGCTATATGTTCAACTCATATGCCTCTCTTTTGTTTGGCTGGAAGTCACAGGTGTGGGTTAAATTCCAGACCTGAAGGGCAGCTAGGGGCCATAGTCTCAGGGGTTCTGCCAGGCTCTATCAGACCAGCAAACCTGGTTCCCCCCTTTTTTTCCCCCAAATTATTTGGAGTTTTGTTCCACATTGTTATTCTTCTCTATCCAGGATCTCCTACATAGATCTCCCTCCAAGTGGTTGACAGTGGTAGCCGGGAACCATCTAGTTCTTCTGGTCTCATAGTTGTATAGGCTGCTGATCGCATGGTGTACCAGTCATTGGGACTAATTGTTTCCATGAATCTTTGGTTTTCTTCATTCTTTGCTCTGGATGAGGAGAGACCCATCATTGCATCTAGATGGCTGCTTGCAAGCTTTTAAGATCCCAGTCGCTTCTTGCCAGAGTAGGAGGTGGAACAATGTTTTGTGTAACATGTTAAGCCAATTGAGCTTTATGTCCCTTGCAACTATGGTCCTGTAGGCTGGGTTCTTTAGATAAATAAGTAAATTGAAGCATATATATAAACGTATAGATTTACTTCAAGGAAATGGCTCACACAGTTGTAAAAGAAAGCAAATCTATGGATCAGGTGGCAGGTTGAAGGCTTCTCTTGACTCATGATTGCAGGGGCTGACGAACCCAAAATCTGCAAGTCTGGTGGCAGGCTAAAGTCTTGTCACATCCCAAGAAGGTGAGGTCAGGTAACGAGAAGAGTGCAGGATCAAGAGAGAGACAGATACACAGAGAGCTTTGCTAGAACATTACTTTTTACATACTTGATAAAAGCCACCTCCAAGGAAAATCCTTTTCCAACTGATTGGCTGCTCATATCAGATCACAGAATTGAAGATGATTACATAGGGTTTGCCAAAATACTCAGAATCATAGCCTAGCCAAGTTGAAGCATTATATTAACCTTTATAGGTATTTATAAACAGTTAGGGTTCAAAATTTAAATACATTGTTGTTTATGTATTTTAATTGCTACTGAGTTGACTCCAACTCATGGTGAACCTACATATATCAGAATAGAACTGTGCTGCATAGAGATTTCATTGGATGATTTTTCAAAAATAGCTCACCACCATTTCTTCTGAAGTACATCTGGGTGAACTGAAACATCAAATGTTTCTGTTCTTTTACTGAACCTAAAAAATTTCTGCTATCATTTATTTGAGTATAAAGAATATGATCAGAAATGGGAAGTTCACCAGAATTAAACAAACATATATTTTCTTATTTGTTAAGTCATTTTATTTCAGGATTGACATTCTCAGAATAGCTAAATGATGATGTGATTGTCAGAGTGATTATTGATCATTTTCCCTGGAAGTGCCAATTTTATTTTTTCCACTGACTGGGTGCACATTAGAATTAACCATAATTCCATGGTTATTTTTGTTCCTCTGTTTTCACCACTTTTTTCTTTTCTATAATTTGTTTTATTTTTGAAAAGCCACCAAAGATAAATGAAAACAGAAAAGGTATTAAACGACTGAATATTGTAAGTAGCATCTTGTTTACATTAGCAAGTACTCTGGATCAAAGACTCTGTTCCTTGCCAGGTGGAGGACCACTGTCTACACTACCACCTGCTCCTCTGTCTTCACAAAATGGTGGTTTCCAACCATGCAGATATTGACAGTTATCATTGTTGTTGCACACTCCTCTGTAGTTGCATGTTGATACATTACAGGTAAAATTCAGGACTTGATAACAGGTACAGTTCTATTTAAGACAGTATCTTCCTGGGCCACATGTGGCACCATCCACTACAAGCCCCATGTATGGCTTCTCTGTCCCAAAATGAGCATCATATCCAGAGCATCTTTCTTCTTTAACATCATAAACTACTAACTGATGAAATGTAGAGTGCTCACATCCACCAGGGATCTGGGTGACACCTTGACAATGCAGCATTACACAAAAAAACATCATCTGCTTCACATTTAACAGGCTGTCTTCCCCATTTTATCACCCTCACCCCAGTTTCCAAATCGCTCACCTATTATGTTCAGTTTGTTATAACAAGCTGGTGAAGCATCTTTTATGTGACATCCAAAAAGGGCTTGACATTGCCTATTCTGGTCACTACACACACAAACAGCTAATGCTCAATGAGGGGTTCCATCCTGGACATAAGTGTCACTTGGGCCCTCATGCAACTTTCTGTCACATGATGTCATATATGTCTCTCCAAACCTTCCAGGAGGAGCACATTTACAGTCACTGCATCAACTACCCCCATCACATAAACTGCCGAGGGTCAGGGCAAAATTAGCCCCAAAACACTTATCTTGAGCACATTCTTTAAAGGAGCCACAGTCACATTCTTCCCTCTGACTTACAATCTTATCTCCACAACAAGAATCTACACAAGGGAGAGTTCCAGTAAGAGGGAGGAATAGGCAAACAAGTTACACAGACCCTCTTCAAAAAAACAAAGAAAAACCAATTGACAGAGATACAGAACATAATCCTGGAGCACTAAGCTTTGAAAGGAACTATACAGAAGAGGATTAGGCATCAATTAGTGGAAAAACCTGAACAAAAACAGTGAGTACATAACGGTCAGAGATGCAGATTGTCAGCTACTCTGACGGGACCAACAGCTTGAATATAAGTGGTGTTGGGACCTGAGAATTGACCTAAAGATCAGCCCTGGTCACCAGGGGCTGCAGGGATGACTGTGCTGGTGGCCTATGACTAGGAAAGGAAACAGCAAGGAGGGAGACAACCTGAGCTGTTCACTTTCTGCCATCTGGAGGGGCAGCCATTTTCATTATTTACACGTGGCAGCCATTTTGTATATTTAAAGTGACCAAGGGTGTAGCCATTTTGAATCTTTACAAATGGCAACCTTTTGGATTTTAAAGTGACAGCATTCTCATTTGGATTCAAGGGACCTAAAAATAGGCTCTGTTTGCCAAAGTTGTCAGGGACATATGAGAGGCTGACAACAGGAAAGGAGACAGGTGGTGAGTGTATAAGGGCTGTCAACTAGTGAATAGAGGAGCACAGTGCAGTACCCTGCTTGCACAGATAACATACAAAGAAACTGAAAATGGGCAAGTCACTCCAACATACAATTGCCAATTAAATATAAACACAAAAATGTCACAATGCCTCAGAAACAACAGAGCATCACAGTCCACACAAAGAAGCAAGATAAAGGAGGAGAAACAAGGGACCAGGATACACACCCAAAACACATCCCTGAGGAAGATGCAGCATTGGAACTCCCTGATAAGGAATTCAAAAGAATTATATTTAGGCATCTTCAAGGAATTGAGAGACAGATCAAGGAAAACACTGATAAAATTGAGGAAAACACAAAGAAAACCCTAGAACAATTTCTAAAGACAATACAAGAACAAAATAACAAAATAAATGAAAAATTAGAAATGATACAAAGTCTACACACAGAAATCCAGATTAATACTAAGTTTTCAGAAATAGAGAAGACATTGAACAGGCAAAGGAGCAGAACTGAATCAATGGAAGACAGAATTAGGGAGACTGAAGGCAAATATCTGAATACTTTTGGGAAAGGGATAAATCAGAAAAAAAGATCAATACAAAATGAAGCAAGCCTAAGGTTCTTGTGGGATAGCATCAAAAGGAATAACCTACATGTAATCAGAATTTCAGGCCAGGAAGAGACAAATAAACCACAGAGAAAATTGCTGAAGATTTGTTGGAAGAGAATTTTCCTGGTATGATGAAAGATGAGAATATATCCATTTAGGAAGTCCAACACACCCCAAACAGGATAGACTCCAAAAGAAAATCACCAAGACATATCATCACCAAGCTCAATAAAATCAAAGACAAAGAAAGAATCAGGAGAGCAGCATGGGAAAAACAAAAGTTACCTACAAGGGGCAACCAATAAGACTAAGCTTGGATTTCTCAGCAGAAACCATGCAGGCGAGAAGACAATGGAATAGTATATATGAAACCCTGAAAGAAAAAAATTCCAACCAAGAATTATGTACCCAGCAAAATTGTTCCTCAAATATGGTGAAATTAGGACATTTCCAGATAAGCAGAAATTAAGGGAATTTGTTAAAACCAGACCAATGTTAAAACCAGACCAATCTTACAAGAGATGCTAAAGGGAGCCCTTTGGACAGAGAAGCAACAACAGCCAACAAAAACTGACCTAACACATATGATGATATAACCCAGAGGCCAACCCAGCTATGGAAGTATCCAAAGTAAATAAGCCTACAACATTGTAAACAGGGAACCAGAGACACCAACTGACAAATGAGGGCAACTACAAACCAAAAAGATGGAAAAATATCTGTGTCATTACAGAACTTCTAGATGGTAGGGAAGTCAAGACAACTACAAGATAGAATGGACTGTTCTAAACTTGAGAAGAAAACTATAAATCACAGGGTAACCTCAAAGAAAAATGATAAACTTTCACATCAAAATAAAAGAGGACCAGCATAAATATTCAGCAAGTACTAAAACAATAGCAATGAAGGAAGTGACAACATGATTAATAAACAAAACAAGCTTAGCATAGAAAATTATATGGTATGAAGAAATTGACACAATGAAAAAGCACATGACAAAAATGACAGCAACAAACTCATATTTGCTGATAGTTACATAGTTGGCAAGGGACTTATATCTATGACTGATGGAAAACTCCAATGCCTCAACACCAAAGGAATTGACAATCCAATTGAAAAATGGGCAGAAGACATGAAGGATATCCATCACCAAGGAGGATATTCAGGTGGTCAGCTAATACATGAAGAGATGCTCACAATCATTGGCCATTAGAGAGATGCAAATCAAAACAGCAGTGAGATACCATCTCACCCCAGCACTGATGGCAAGGTTCAATGAGACAGAAAATTACAAATGCTGGTGGGGATGTGGAGAGATTGAGACTCTCATATACTGCTGGTGGAACTGTGAAGTGGTACAACCACTGTGGAAAGCAATATGGTGATTCCTTAGAAAGCTGGAATTGGAGATACCATTTGACTGAGCAATGCCATTACTAGGTATATATCCTAGAGAGGTGAGAGGCAGGACAGAAACAGATATATGCACACTCATGTTCATCAAAGCACTATTTACAATAGCAAAAAGATGGAAACAAACTAGGTGCCCATCAGTGGAAGAGTGGATGACCAAACTATGGCACATACACATAATGGAATGCTATGCAGCATTAAAGAATAATGTAGAGTCTGCAAAACACCACATAATATGGATGAACGTGGAGGACATTGTTGTTGTTGTTAGGTGCCGTTGAGTCGTTTCTGACTCATAGCGACCCCATGCACAGCAGAATGAAACACTGCCCAATCCTGCGCCAGCTCCACGATCCCTGCTATACTTGAGCCCATCATCGCAACCACCGTGTCAATCCATCTCGTTGAAGGCCTCCCCCTCTTTTGTCGACCCTCCACCCTACCAAGCATGACATCCTTCTGCAGGGAATGATCCCTTCTGACAACATGTCCAAAATAGGTGAGATGAAGTCTGGCCATTCTCGCTTCCAAGGAGCATTT
>NW_006921675.1:9351761-9360510 GCF_000298275.1 Orycteropus afer afer | reverse complement strand
CAAAACTCACATCAACACATCACCACGGTAGGACAAACCGACAGACAAGTTTGCCTCCCTGTTGGAAACCTCTTGTACCACTCTTACCTGGTTCCCTGTGGCTGACTCCTCCTCTGTCCAGATTCCTAGGCCTTTTAATCCCCCTTTCTCCTGCTCTCCCGCCCTGCTGCTTTGGGCGTGCCTGAGTTCCTCTCCTCACCTGAATCCCTGTAGCTGACTGCTCCTCTGTCTGAGTTCCTGGCTTTTAATCCCCTTTTTCCTGCTCTCCCGCCCTGCTGCTTTGGGCGTGCCTGAGTTCCTCTCCTCACCTGGATCCCTGTAGCTGACTGCTCCTCTGTCTGAGTTCCTGGCTTTTAATCCCTTTTTCCTGCTCTCCCGCCCTGCTGCTTTGGGCGTGCCTGAGTTCCTCTCCTCACCTGGATCCCTGCAGCTGACTGCTCCTCTGTCCAGGTTGCTGGCTTTTTTTATCCCCTTTCTCCCACTCTCCCGCCCTGCTGCTTTGGGCCTTCCTGAGTTCCCTCTTCTCACCTGGATCCCTGTGGCTGACTGGTCCTCTGTCTGGGTTCCTGGCTTTTAATCCCCTTTTTCTTGCTCTCCCTCACTGGTGATTAATGTCTTTGGAGGACATTATGCTGAGTGAAATAAGTCAATCACAGAAAGACAAATATAGTATTAGTTGTTGTTGTGGAGAGTCAAGGAAAGGTTTATATATGGAGGGCAACTTTCTTTGTTGGTTGCCAAGGGTTGAGGGGAGGAGAGAGAACACTGCAAAAAAAAAAAAATGCTTTGACCCATGTCACTTTAGTTTTGTGTATTTCACTGTACACAAATTATATTTCAATAAAATGCATTTGAAAAAAAAATCTATATAAGGAAAATTACAGTATGGAACTGTTCATGGACTCAAACAAGGATTCCCCCATCACAAGCTGATGATGGAATATGTGATAAGAACAATTCCTCATCATTTCCAGAAGACCAGGTACAGGAGCTAGGACACAGTTGCTTCTTTGAAAACAGTAACAACCAGTTGCATCATATCTAAGGCTAAAATTATGAGCTAATGCATGTGGTGAAGAGTTGCAGCTAGAAATATGTGATAATTTGTTACAGATACATATGCTGAAGTAGTAACAGTCTCTGGGGACAAAGGGGTAATGCTCCTGCATGGCACCTTGGTCATTGTTGGTAACAACAGGGAACTCTTGGGATAGCAAGCGCTCCTTGACCTTCATGTGAACTATGTGTCTTAAGCCCTGGGAGCACATACTGTAGGAGAGCTGACCTGTCCTATGAGCTCCACTCACCTTGTGGGGCACCTTCCTGGGAATCACAACGTCAGAGGAAGTGAAGCGCCATCCTGGTGGGCCACAGGAGTCCACAGAGGACCGGAGTGCCTAGAGCACCAGCAGCAAGAGAGAACCTTTCAAGAGGGCCTGGGCACAGGTAGGCCCCATGAATGAGGAGGCCTGTAACCAGAGATAACTCAAACAAATGGGAGGTAAGCCCGAAAGTCCTTTATACTCTAGTGGGTGTCACAAAGGAAAAATGAATGTCTTTCTGTTTTTGTGCTCTGATTTTTATTGTTCATGCAGATTGCAGGCTTACATTCTTTTTTAAGTTCACCTTGTTGACAGACTAAGGAGCTCTGGTGGTACAGTGCTAAGGCATTTGAGTGCTAACCAAAGCCTGGAGTTCAAACCTGCAAACTGTTCTGTGGAAGGGGAAATCTACTTCTGTAAAGGTATTTACCACCTCAGAAATCCAAAGTGGGTCACTATGAGTCAGAATCAACTCAATGGCAGTGACTTTGGTTTTTTGGTTTTGTGACAGACTGAAGTTACTATTTTCTTCTAGTCTTTAGTCTTACATAGTATAAGGATGGACTTAGGCAACTCCCCTAAATTAGGACAAAACCCTTTTCTTCGTCTGATTTATTTTACTGTTGTTGTTTGCCATCGAGTCAGCCCCAACTCATAGCGACCCCTCCTTGGGTTTCCGAGGCAGTATCACTACGGAAGTAGGAATGCCCAACCTTCCTTCCGAGGAGTGGCTGGTGGGTTTGAACCGCCAGCCTTCCAGTTAGCAGTCAAGTGCCTTAGACACTATGCTACCAGAGCTCCTTTATTTTACTGTGGGAAACCCCTAATCTGTCCAAACCCATGGTCATCTCTATGCTGATATATGGTCTACCATGAGGTTGTAATGCTGTTAAGTTCCTCTCTATATGGTATAATTTCAGGAAAAACAACTTTGAACTGCATTGGCCCTTTGAGTTTCTTGGAGCTTGTCAAATTTGTTCATCACTGTGGCACCTTAGAAGAACAGGAAAATAAAATAGCTATTTATCATGGGTAGCTGATTTGGTTCCCTAGTGCTGCTCTGACAGAAATTTACCACAAATGGACGGCTTTAAACAAACAGGAATTTATTCTTACAATTTTGGAGGCTAGAAGTCTGAGTTCAAAGTCCCAGTCTCTAAGGGCTGGGTGAAAGTCCCTTGATCTTGGGCTTCAGCTCTGCCTCTTGCTCCTGGCCCACTGAACCTAGAGTCATCTCTTCACTCAGGCAGCTGCTAGCTGCTGAGGCTGACAAGCCCAAGGTCAACAAGTGAAAAGGCACAGTCGTGATATTACCAAACCATATGGCAGGCCATTAATTCAAGTCCATTAGACATTTCAAGATCAGCAGAGCAACATGGCAGGCTGCTGAACAATGACTCAGGTACATGCAGGGTTCAAGTGTGCCATTAACTGGAGACCTTCTTCAAAGTTGCTTCTTATATACTAGAAGCAGCCCACATCTCTAAAGCAGTTTCTTAGGTGCGCCAATAGATTCCACCATGGAGTTAATTACCAATCTCACCATGGGGAATACTACATCCAGCTGCCCAGCCACTCAACCAGGCCCAGCCAAGTTGACATACAAGCTTAACTACCACAGTAGCTGACACCAAATAGTACAAAGAAGTAAAAAGAAAAAAGAAACTGAACACATTCCAATCTATTGAAACCTATTGAACAATTCTCTTGCCCTCCCAAAGACTGTCTCTCTTCTGTGTACCTCTGCTTTTGCCTTTTATAACCTCACTTTCTTCTTACCTCCCTCCAATTGTTTCCCTATCTTCTTTTCTCTGCCTTGTTCATCTTCCTATCTTTCTCCAGTTCATTCTGACCATTAAACCTAGAACTTCTACTATGCAGGATATGCTAATGTCCTAGAAATAGGAAAAACATTTTTCTTATGTCTAACCCTGAATTGTTATGCCCCAGTGTTGCCTGAAAATAATCCAGTCTTGTGGACAATAGTATGATAAATCTATCGCAAGTGTCTGACACAGATTAGAAGCCACTTTTAAGGAAGATGCAGATTTATGCCATACACTGACACCTCCACCTTTTATGTTAATGGCCTGTAATCTGAAACATTAGATGCTATCTAGAAGGATAAAATTGGCTGGCAGGCCACACTTACACATTCCCAAGTTACAAAATAATTCAGTATCTTGAAAATAGCATGATAAGCAAAGAATAAAACCACATACATTCCAACTCTTAGTACTGCAAATTTAACACTTGGTGGGGGGGAAGGTGGTTCACGTATACAAAAGACAATAAGGATACCTGCAGATATTTAGGGTAGAGAAAAGGACAGAAAAAAGTCTATAGAGCCCACACAAATACCCTCCTTTGACCAACGGGCTACACAACAGGAACAAAATTACTCACTCCACACACTTTAGTATCCACATGGCCTTTTGATCAGTAAGGAGAAATACCTGTTAGTAAATGGTCATGCAACCTTGTCTGTAATACATACTGTTGCATCCACTGTCCTGAATGAAGATCTGGATTGCTCAAGTAGAGAAGACATCCAGACAAGACAGGCTGGCCAACAGAGATATATTAAACAAGGACATATTACATTGTTCTAGCATCAAAAACCAAAACCAAATTCACTGCCGTCAAGTCAGATCCAACTCATAGCGACCCCTCCTTGAGTTTCCGAGGTAGTATTACTGCAGAAGTAGATTGTCCAATCTTCCTTCCGAGGAGTGGCTGGTGGGTTTGAACTGCCAGCCTCTGGTTAGCAGTCAAATGTCTGTTCTCTGTCTTTGCATTCTTCAGTACTTTTTTTCCTTTGGCTACCCTCATCCTGACTCCCAATTTCCAGAAAGAAATTTGGTCTGAAGCTTGGATCTAATTCTAATAGCTAGTCAGAGCCTGTTCTAGTGTCCTATTTATGAAGTGAGTTCTTCCTGTTTCTTCTCACCTCAGTATTTGTAACAATACATGTATCAGATACTTATCTCCAGTCTGCATTAATAGGCTGTGCTTAGATAATTCCTGAGATATTAAACATGACACACTATGATTTCTGTAAACAGAGAAATTGTTGTTAGGTGCCATTGAGTCAGTTCCAACTCCTAGCAACTCTGTGTACAACATAATGAAACACTGCCTGGTCCTGCACCATGCGCATAATCTTTGCTGCCCTTCAGCCCACCATTTAGCCACTATATCAGCCATCTCGTTGAGGGTCTTCTCCTCTTTTGCTGACCCTCTACTTTACCAAGCATGATATCCTTCTCCAGAGATTGGCCCTTTCTGACAACATGACCAAAGTAGTTGAGATAAAATCTGGCCATTCTCATTTCTAAGGAGCATTCTGACTATATATTTTCCAAAAAATTTGTTCATTCTTCTGGCAGTCCATGGTATTTCAAAATTCTTTGCCAACACATTTCACATGTATCAATTCATCTGCTGTTTTCCTTAATCATTGTCCAGCTTTCACAACCATATGAAGCTATGGAAAATACCATAGCTGGGGTTTGGTGCACCATATAGTCTTCAAAGTGACATCTTTACTCCTTAACACTTTAAAGAAGTCTTTTACATCAGATTTATGTACTGCAGTATGTCATTGATTTCTTGACTGCTATATCCATGCATGTTGATTGTGGCTCATAGTAAAATGAAATCCTTGACTTCAGCCTTTTCTCTGTTTATTGTAATGCTGCTTCTTGGTCCAGTGGTGAGGATTTTTGTTTTCCTTATGTTGAGGTTTACTCTGTACTGAAGGCTCTAGTCTTTGATCTTCATAAGTAAGTGATTCAAGTGTCCTTCACTTTCAGCAAGCAAGGTTTGGTCATCTGCCTCTTAAAACCAGGCATTAGGAGCCGATCAGTGGTTTCTTTGGTGATAGTTTACAATAAACACAAAGGGCCCAAGTCATTATAATTGGAATAAGTCAGGTTTACAAGGATGACAATGAATGTAGTAACATTTAATACATATTAAATGCCTAAAATGTTTCAAGTCCTCCTTAAATGTTTTTATGTTTGATCATCACAAAAGCCTGAGAATATACTTTATCATTGAATGAAAATGTGGACCTTGAAAGTCTGAAAGACTAAGTACCCTGACCATGATAATATAGTGGCAGGTGGCAGAGCCACAATCCACATTCACAACTCTAAGAAAGAAAAGCCTTTGATTCTCCTCTTGTACCATTGCCAAGTGTGACCATTTATTCTAATTTTTTAATCTCCATTAACAGAATTAACAAATAACCAAAAAAAGAACTTAACAAATTGCAAAAAAAAATGTCCTTGAACCTGGTGAAACAAGTGTATAAGTTGTTTAATTTGCTACAAGGACATAAAAAATATGTTATGATCCAAATATTAAATGTGTTCTTAGTGTCTTTTCTTTCCAGTTGCCAGTGAGTTCCAATTCCAACTCCTTGTGAACCTATGTAAATTAGAATAAAACTGTGCTCCACAGAGTTTCCAATGGCTGATTTTTCATAGTTTTTCACATATAACACGTCCACATAAATAACATGCTAACACATACAATGCACATAGTGTGTCTAGGAAACTAACACATGAGAGGGTTGTGTGTTTTGCAAAAACCGTGTAATAAGTGTGCTGTTTGTGTAAACATAATCGCTCCACAGCCCCTTCTTCTGAAGCACCTCTGGGTGAACTCTAACTCCCAACCTGTGAGTTCTCTCTTATTTGTCTATGAGTTTCAGCTAGCCCCTTAACTTGTCCAGAGAATTTCATATTAAGAATAAATTAAGAAATGCTCAGGTTTGTCATACATACATTCAGTTAGTTTATTGCAAGGTAATCATAGCAAGGCACACAAGTTAGTCCTGAGGACATTCATTTAGAATTAAAGAATCAGAATTAACAATTAAATTGCTAGTTTAAATGTTAGAGTCTAAGTCTTTAGACTGTAGGCTTTTACCTTTTATGAGTATTCACAGGGAGAAGAGTTGACTACCTATTGAATACAGAGGAGGTTCACTATAGCTGGGGTCTGAGTTCAGTTGTGGTGAGCAGTATCCCAGCAGACTTTTCAGTCTTCAGACAGAGATAATCAGGGAAACCTTTTGCTTCTGTCTTCTCTGAAAATTAGCAGAAATCCATAGCTTTACATGTCCTGTGGACAGTCATATTCAACCATAATTGGTATGCTTTATTGCCAGTTAAAGAATTATTGAAGGCAGAGACAAGATGGTGTCCTACTATCACACTCTGCCCAGTCCCTCTATAACCAAAACCAAAACCAAACCCACTGCCATCTGGTCGATTCCAACTCATAGCAACAACCACTGGGTTTCCAAGGCTGTAAATCTTTATGGAATTACATGGCCTCATCTTCCTCTCATGAAGCAACTGATGGATTTGAAACACACACAGAGACCCAGAAATACCAAGTGAAAGAGATACAAACAATGATCCTGGAATTTTGAGCATCAAATAAAAAGACAAAGAATTTGATCAAGTGCTAACTGGAGAGGAAAATGGAGCTAGGTCAGTGACTGGGGAGAGAAAAGAGGCTGGGACAGGCCAAAACATGACCATTTGAATATAGAGGAATCAGACATTGATGTGGTAGTAGTGGTGGTGGGGAACCTTCATGGAATCCACATAGCAATAACAACACAGTGTAGACTGGGAGAAATTCAAGGAAGAGGACATTAACTTTCCACTAGTCATATCTATTGCTCCAACCTCACCCAATAGACAAGCACTACTACTAGCTCCGACACCACTGGATCAATGACACGGTGGATAACACTGCTCATCCCAACTGCAGCTCCTTTTTACAACAAGCAGAGAACTGCACCCACATTCCCAACAGTTATTCTATGAATCCAGAGATAGCTAGGGAGTGCCCCACTGCTCCCAAGCTAACAATCAAAGAAGCACACCTGCCCCACACATCTGAATATATTGAAACAAAACAAAACAAAACAAAAAACCAGGGTGAAACAAAAGAACAAATTAAGAAAAAGAAAGAAAGAAACCCACTGCTATCCACTTGATTCCAATTCATAATGACCCAAATGAGTTTCCAAGGCTGCAAATCTTTAGGGATGTAGACTTCTTTTTCTTCCACCCAAAGAGCAGCTAGTGGGTTTGAAACACTGAACTTCTGGTTATCAGCCAAATGCCTTACCCAATACACCACCAAAGCTCCTTAAACCAAAACATGTTTTTGTTGTTGTTAGGTGCTGGCAAGTTGGTTCTGACTTATAGCAACCCTGTATACAACAGAATGAGACACTGCCCAGTCGTGTGCCATCCTTACAATCCTTACTATACTTGAGCCCATCGTTGTAGGCACTGTGTCAGTCCATGTTGTCCAGGGTCTTCCCCTTTCTTGCTGACCATCCACTATACTAAGCATGATTTCCTTCTCCAAGGAATGGTCCCTTCTGACCATCACCTAAGTAGGTCAAACGAAGTCTGGCCATTCTCACTTCCAAGGAGCATTCCGGCTGAGTTACCTCCAGAACATATTTGTTTGTTCTTTTGGCAGTCCATGGTACCTTCAGTATTCGCCAACATTACAACTCAAAAGAATCAACTCTTCTTCGGTCTTCCTTATTCATTGTCCAGCTCTCACATGCATATGATGCAATTGAAAATACCATGGTTTGGGTTAGGCACACCTTAGTCTTCAAAAAGACATCTTTGCCCTTCAGCACTTTAAGGAGGTCTTTTGCAGCAGATTTGCCCAATGCATTTCGTCGTCTGATGTCTTGACAGCTGCTTCCATTGGTGTTGATTGTAGAACCACGTAATATGAAATCTTTGACTTCAGTCTTTTCTCCATTTATCATGATGCTGCTTATTAGTCCAGTTGTGAGGATTTTCGTTTTCCTTATGTTGAGGTATAATCCATACTGCAGACTGTAGTCTTTAATCTTCATCAGTAAGTGCTTCAAGTCATCTTCACTTTCAGCAAGCAAAGTTGTGTTATCTGCATATTGCAGGTAGTTAATGTATCTTCCTCCAATCCTGATGCCATGATCTTCATATAGTCCATATTCTCGGATTATTTGCTCAACATACATATTGAATTAAGTATGGTGAAAGGATATAACCCTGACATACTCCCTTTCTGATTTTAAACCATGCATAAGTCTACCTATCTATTTACCCTTTCCACTGCCATCGAGTCGATTCCAACTCATGGTGACCCATCCTTGGGTTTCTGAAGTGGTGTCTCTATGGAAGTAGATTGCCCAGTTTTCCTTCTGAGGAGGGGCTGGTGGGTTTGAACTGCCAGCCTTCTAGTTAGCAGTTCTGTTTGAGCAACAGTCACCTGATCTATGTACAGTGTTTCTTATGGGCACAATTAATTGTTTTGGAATTCCCATTTTTCTCAATGTTATCCATAATTTGTTATGATCCACACAGTTGAATGCTTTTCCATAGTCAATA
>NW_006921675.1:9349724-9351186 GCF_000298275.1 Orycteropus afer afer | reverse complement strand
TGCACATTTCATTATAATAATTGACTTTGTCTTTTCAAGCTGCTCTTTGAAATCTTCTGTTCAGCTCTTTTATCTTGTCATTTCTTCCATTTGCTTTACCTACTGTCTATTCAAGGGCAAGTTTCAGAGTCTCTTCTGACAGTCATTTTGGTCTTTTCTTCCTTTCCTGTCTTTTTAATGACCTTTTAATTCCTTCATGTCTGATTTTTTTTTTAATTTTTATGGTGATTTGGGTGAAAGTTTACAGAACAAATTCATTTTCCATACAGCAGTTCATACACATTTTTTCCATGACATTGACTGCAATTCTTCACAATGTTACAGGTCTCTCCCCACTTCCTCCCTGAAGTTACCTCTTCCCTGTGTCACACCTTTCTATGCATTCCTGCCCCCTGAACTGTCTCCCAGTGCAAACACTGCCCTTCTGTTCTCTCATGATTGATCCTCTAAGAAGGTTTCTACCTGATATAAATGTTCACCCTATATGCCTGTCTACTGTTTGGCTGAAAACCACAGGAGTAAGTTCAGTTCCAGACCTAAAGGGTAACTAGGGGCCATAGTCTTGAGGGTTTCACCAGGCTTTGTAAGACCAGTAAACCTGGTGGGTTTTGTTTGTTTGTTTTTTAATGATATTGAGGTTTGTTCCACATTGTTCTTCTGCTCTAACCAGGAGTTCCTGCACTGATCCCTTTCTGAGTGGTTGACAGTGGTAGCTGAAATACTCTAGTTCTTCTGATCTCATGGCTATATGGGCTGAGGATCACATGGTCTGCTAGCCCCCTGGACTAATTGTTTCCATGCATCTTTGATTTTTTTCATTCTTCTTTGCTCTGGACAAGGAGAGACCCATTGTTTATCTCAGATGGGCACTTACAAGCTTTTAAGACCCTAGTCACTACTCCCCAAAGTAGGGTATAGAAAAATGTTTTGTATAGAATGCTATGCGAATTGAGCTTGAAGTCCTCTGTGACCATAGTCCCAAGCCCACAAGTCCAACTACTCACTCCCTCAGGGTGGTTGGCTGCAGCCAAGAAGCTATCATAATTTTGCCCCTTATTAGCTCTATTATATATTTGCACATCCTTGCAGCACATACATATACTTATGTAGAAATATCATCTGCCAACCTTATATATGGTCATGGGTATATTCCATTTTGCCTAGACATACCTGATCATTCAGCCTGTCTACCTATCTATTTGCCCATAAACTCACTACCATCAAGTATATTTCTGACTTGTAGTGACCTCTCCTTGGGTTTCCAAGATGGTATCTCTGTGGTGATATTAACATCCATTAATAATTGGAACACAGAATGTACAAAGTATGAATCTAGGAAAAGTGGAAGTTGTCAAAAATGAAACGGATCACATAAAGAATGATATCCTAGGCATTAGTGAGCTGAAGGGGACTGGTTTTGGCCATTTTGAATCAGACAACCATATGATCTACTATGCCAGGA
>NW_006921675.1:9330060-9331697 GCF_000298275.1 Orycteropus afer afer | reverse complement strand
GGGTGACCCACAAGAAAGAAAGAAGAAAAAAAAGGAACCAGGAACAGGGAAAAGAAATAAAGCTGAAAACTAGAACCTGGGAAGGGAAGAATAAAGAATGATAATATAAAGGACAAAAGTAATAATAATAGTAGTAGTTTTACAACAGACAAAAACAAACAAACTGAAAAAAAAGGAAAAAAATCTGGGCAGGGTAGGGCTGGGCACCCAGGCTCTGTCGGAGCACACAGACTGGGATGGAATTCCTGCCAGCCTAGAAGGTGGGTGGCCATGAGGGATGGCCGCACCTCTATTCACCAAGAGGGTGTGGGGTATAAGAGTAACAAGGGGTATGTCACACCTTTCTAGTAGTACATGCATCTGGGATGTCTTTGCGGTTCCCAGCAAGCAGAGCCTGTTCTTAAGTCCCTGGAACCTGGGAGAATGCTGTCACTTTAAATATCCAAAATGATCAAGCCACTTGTAAACATTCAAAATGGCTGTGCCTCTGGACAGGCAAAAGTCCACAGCTCAGCCTGCAGTCCTCTTTGCTGCTTCCCCTTTTATTCCCCAGCCACCAGAGCAGCCCTCCATGCAGTCCCCTGCTAGCAGGGCTGATTTTTAGGTTAATTCTTAGGTCCTACCACCACTTGGCAATATCTAAGCTGTCTGTGCCATCAGGATTACTTCCAGACCACAGGTCCATATGTCTCCTTTTTTGGTATTTTCATGCAAATTCTTTTGCTAGTTGGAGTTTAGTCCACTTCTATATCCTTCCCTTCAAAGCTCAGGGGCCCAGGATTATCTTCTGTATCTGTGTTAATTGGTTCCCTTTTTCTTTGTTGAAGAGGGTCTGTGCAGTCTTTCTGCCTATCCTGCCATCTTACTGGAACTCCCATGTATGATATTTTTGACATCATCCCACAATCCATCTTGTTTTTGGTCACTGGTGTTCAATGTGTCAAATGCATTCTTCAGATGATCTCTAAATTCAGGTGGACTATAATCAAGGTCATATTTTGGCTCTTGTGGACTTGTTTTAATTGTCTTCAGCTTCAACTCAAACATACATATGAGAAATTGATGGTCTGTTCCACAGGCACCTCCTGGCCTCATTTTGGCTGAAGATATTAAACTTTTCCATCACCTCTTTCCATAGATGTGGTCGATCTGATTCCTCCTGTATATTCCACACTGGTGAGGTCCACATGTATAGCTGCCATTTATGTCACTGGAAAAGATATTTGCAATGAATAGGTCACTGGTCTTGCAGAATTCTATCATGTGGTCTCTGGCATCTTTTCTATCACCAAGACCATATTTTCCAACTACCAGTGACTCTTCTTTGTTTCCAGCTTTCACATTCTGGTCACTAGTGACCATCAATACAGCTTGATTACACATTTGGTCAATTTCAGACTGCAGGATTTGGTAAAAGTGTTCAATTTCCTCATCTTTGGCTTTGGTGGTTGGTGCATAAATTTGAATAAAGTAGTATTAACTGGTCTTCTTTGTTGTTGTTGTGTGCCGTCGAGTCGGCCCCGACTCACAGCGACCCCTCCTTGGGTTTCCGAAGCAGTATCACTACAGAAGTAGGATTGCCCAACCTTCCTTCCGAGGAGTGGCTGGTGGGTTTGAACCGCCAGCTGTCTGGTTAG
>NW_006921675.1:9314634-9329570 GCF_000298275.1 Orycteropus afer afer | reverse complement strand
CAGGAAGCAGACCACATCCCGAAGGCAGCTACTCAGCTGCTCACAGTAGATTCCACCATGGAGTTGATTACCAATCTCATCATAGGGAATACTACATCTAGCACCCCAGCCACTTAACCAGGCCCAGCCAAGTTGACACACAAACTTAACGAACACAATTCTACCCCTTGTCAACTTGGCACCTGTACAGATCTTCATTGGATGGCATCTGCACGGATCTCCTTCACTGGGTGGCTCCAGTCCCCTAGTTCCTGAGTGGCAACCTCACCCCGTTGGCCTGGCGGGCCCCATTCCTCTCCTTCTTGGGCATGGCAGTCCTTCCCCCTCACTCTTGGGCAGTGGCTATAACTCCATCTCACTGGCTTACATGAACGAGCAGCCCCACACTCCAGAACCAAGTTGGTAAAGGTCTGGCTCTTTGAAACCTAGTTGGCTATGGTGATTCCACCCCCAAAGGTCATGGTCCTACCCTTGAGGCTGAGGCAGCTCTGCTTCCTATTTCCTTGGTCTCTCTGCTTCTGCCAATTAATGCTGAAGGCAACCCCTCCATAGGAAATCTTCCTGCCCCAAAAGCACTCAGCTTTCTTGCTCCATGGGCCAGCCAACCTGCTACTCCATTTCATGCTGGTCTCTTCTACCAATAAATGCCTGAAGGCAACCCACTCCACCAGGAAGCCACCTACCCAAAGGCACCTTGCTTTCTACTCTGTGGGCTGGTAAGCCTGTTGCTGTTTAAAGACGATCTCTGGGCTCTACTACTGCCGTCTTTCATACTGGTCTCTCTGCTGGTGTCTCTCTGCAAGTCTCTTGGCTCTGCTCCTGCCATCCCTCATGCCACATGTCAGGGTCTCTCTGCTAGAGTCTCGGGTCAAGGATGCACTGCACTCCTATTTCCACATTTTAGGTATCTGTCAGAACAGCACCCCACTCTCTAGGTACCATATTCTGTTTTGGTTACTTAGTGCCACTCTGACAGGAATATACCACAAATGGGATGGCTTGAACAAACAAGAGTTTATTTTTTTACAATGTGGAGGATTTAAGTCTGAGTTCAAAGTGCCAGGCTCTAGGGGCTATGTGAAAGCCCCTCAGCCTTGGGCCTCAGCTCTGCCTCCTGCTTCTGGCCCACTGAAGCTAGAGGCTTTTCTTCACTTAGACAGCTGCTGGCTTCTTAGGCTGACAAGCCCAAGGTTGACAAGTAAAAAGGTGCAGTCCTGATGCTGCCAAACTACATGGCAGGCCATTAATTCAAGTCCATTAAAAGTCCCAAGATTGACAGAGCATGGCAGGCTGCTGAACAACGACTCGACTACATGCAAGATTTAAGCATGCCATAAGCTAGAAACCATTTCCCAAGGCTTCTCCTTGTATACAGGAAGCAGACCACATCCCTAAGGCAGCTACTCAGCTGCTCACAGTAGATTCCACCATGGAGTTGATTACCAGTCTCATCATGGGGAATGCTACATCTAGCTCCCCAGACACTCAACCAGGCCCAGCCAAGTTGACACACAAACTTAACTACCACAATTCCAACATTAAATGGAAGTGGTATATAAGAGATCGGGCTCAAGCAGGACCCGAAGGCACAAGTAAATTGCATGAGAATGTGGCCTAAATGCCTATGGTCTCCACTCCAGTCACATTACCTTCCCTCTCCCAGCCTGCACCTATGGCTTCATGGGGAGCTTCTTATGATCAGCTGACTAAGGAAGAGGAAACTCGTGCCTGGTTTACAGATGGTTCTGCACAGTATGCAGGTACCACTCGAAAGTGGAGAGCAGCAGCCCTGTGGCCCCTTCCTGGGACTTCCCTGAAGGATAGTGGTGAAGGGAAATCCTCCTAATGGGTAGAACTTTGAGCCATGCACCTGGCTGTTCATTTTGCATGGAACAAGAAATGGCCAGATGTATGACTGTATATGGATTCATGGGCTGTGGCCAACAGGTTGGCTGGATGGTCTGGGACTTGGAAGGAGCATGATTGGAAAATTGGTGACAGGGATGTATGGGGAAGAGGTATGTGGATAGATCTCTCCAAATGGGCCAAAGGAGTAAAGATATTTGTGTCTCATGTGAATGCCCACCAAAAGGTGACCTTGGCAGAGGAGGACGTTAAGAATCAGGTGGATAGGATGACACATTCAGTGGAAACCAACCATGTTTTTTCCCCAGCTACTGCTGTCATTGCTCAATGGCTTCATGAACCAAGTGGCCATGGTGGCAGGGATGTAGGTTATACATGGGATCAGCAACATGCACTGCCACTTACCAAGGCTGATTTAGCTACCACCACTGCTAAGTGCCCAATCTGCCAGCAGCATAGACCAGCACTGAGTCCGTGATATGGAACCATAGCTCAGGGTGATCAACCAGCAACATGTTGGCAAGTTGATTACATTGGACCACTTTCATCATGGAAAGGACAGTGTTTTGTTCTTATTGGAATAGATACTTATTCTGGATATGGATTCGCCTTCCCTACACACAATGCTTCTGCCAAAACTACCATCCATGGACTTACAGAATGCCTTATCCACTGTCATGGTATCCCACACAGCATTGCTTTGGATCAAGGGACTCACTTCACAGAAAATGAAGTGTGGCAATGGGCCTATGTACGTGGAACCCACTGGTCTTACCATGTTCCCCATCATCCTGAAACAGCTGGCTTGATAGAATGATGAAATTGTCCACTAAAAACACAATTATGATGCCAGCTAGGTGGCAATACCTTGAACAGTTGGGGCAATGTTCTCCAGGAGGCTGTATATGCTCTAAACCAGCTCCAATATATGGTCCTGTTTCTCCAATAGCCAGGATTCATGGGTCCAGGAACCAAGGGGTGGAAATGGGAGTGGTACCACTCACTATTACCACTAATAACCCACTCAAAAAACTTTTGCTTCCTGTCCCTGCTTCCCTGTGCTCTGTGGGT
Organism: Orycteropus afer afer; assembly: GCF_000298275.1. Classification (NCBI taxonomy): domain Eukaryota; kingdom Metazoa; phylum Chordata; class Mammalia; order Tubulidentata; family Orycteropodidae; genus Orycteropus; species Orycteropus afer. Next base: position 9,326,633 of record NW_006921675.1, on the reverse strand, counting down.
CTGGAGATCTTAGTCCCAAAGGAAGGAACACTCCCACGTGGAGACACAATACTGATTGGATTGAACTGGAAGTTAAGAATGCCACCTGGCCATTTTGGCTTCCTCATACCTCTGAATCAACAGATAAAGAAGGGCATTACTGTACTATCTGGTGTGATAGATCCTGATTACGAAGGGGAAATTGGATTGACATTACATAATGGAGGTAAAGAAGAGTATGTCTGGAATACAGGAGATTCTTTAGGACATCTCTCTGTACTACCATGCCCTGTGATTAAAGTCAATGGGAAATTACAGCAACCCAACTCTTATATGACTACTAGTGGCCCAGACCCTTCAGGAAGGAAGGTTTGGGTCACCCCACCAGGCAAAGAACCACAACCAGCTGAGGTGCTTGTTGAGGGCAAGGGAAATACAGAATGGGTGGTGAAAGAAGGTAGTTCTGAATATTGGCTATGACCACTTGACCGGTTGCAGAAATGAGGACTGTGATTGTTATATTTCTTCATTGTATATCTGCATCAGATATTTTTGTTTCCTTCTGTTATGAACTGTGAAATGTAAATAAGGTTAATGCGTTTCGGTTGTATACGTGTTAGCATTTCATGGTAGGCACAAATATGACTTTATAATTGTCCTTATTTAGAGATCACATATGGTTAAGAAGATGTGTAAAACTGCCAGGTTGACAAGGGGTGGACTATGATAGTTGGAGTTGTGTGTCAACTTGGCTGGACCACAATTCTGTGTGGTTTAAGCAATTGTGATGTGGGTTATTCCCATGATGGGATATGATGTATATGTTTTGAGCAGCCAATCCATTGAAAGAGAGTTTCCCTAGGGGTGTGGTCTGCTTCCAATATTTTTATGGACATCCTAGGAAAATGTGGATCAGGATCCTGTTGTGGTGCCTACAACTGTCCATGAGCATACAATCCACCATTTGGCCTGGTGATCTTGGATTCATCATTCGTTGGAGTCAACAGACGGTGTACTGCCTGCCAATCTTGAGTTTGTCAGCCCCTGCAGCAATGTGAGTCGGGAAAAGCCTCCAGCTTGATGTTTGATCCAAGAACTTGGGACTTTCCAGCTTCTATAAGTGTATGAGCCATTTTCCTAAGATAAATTTCTCTCCCTCTCTCTATATATAAGCTTTACTGGTTTTGCTTTTCCAGAGAACCCAGCCTGACAGCACTGTACTTCAAGATAGATCTTGAAACATATTTTGTGATGGTGAATGCTATGGCATTCCTCCTCAATTTGTCATTCCCAGAATCATAGATCATATGGTTATCTGATTCAAAAGGGCCGAAAACAATCCATTTAATCTCACTAATGCCTAGGATATTGATCTCTATGTGTTCCATTTCATTTTTGGCAACTTGCAACTTGCAATTTTCCTAGATTCATACTTTGTACAGTCTATGTTCAGATCCTTTGAGGACATGGAAAAAAAAATCACTAATTTTACACAGAAAAGAAAGAAAGCTTGAATAAGCAAAGCACTACTGAAGTAGAAAAACAATGTAGGAGCTCTCATACTCCCCAATCTCAAAACCTATTATACAACCAAAGTAGTCAAAACAGACTGGTATTGGTACAATGATAGACACCTAAACCAGTGGAACAGAATTGAGAATCATTAAATACATCCATCCCCTATGGACAGCTGATCTTTGACAAAGGGTCCAAACCCATTATATGTGAAAGGGCTGCAGAAAAATAAAGCAAGATCTATATCTTATACCAAACACAAAAATGAACTCAAGATGGATCAAAGACCTAAATGTGAAACTCAAAACTATTAAGTTCATCAAAAATAAAATAGGGGCAGACTTAGGTTCCCTAATTTATGGCATAAATAGACTCTCAAGCATAAACCAAAATGCACAACCAGCAGGAGAGTAACTAGCTGACTGGGACTTCTAAAAATTAACTTCTTCTGTGCATCAAAAGACTTCTCCAAAGAGTAAAAAGAGAACCTACAGTTTGAGAAAAAAATGTTTGACATTGACATATCTGACCAGGGACATATCTCTAAAATTTATATAAAACTTCAGTACTTCAACATCAAAGGCAAATAATCCAATTAAAAAGTGGGCAAAGAACATGAGCAGACAATTCACAAAAGAAGATGTTCAGGCAGGGAACAAACACAGGAAGAGAGCTCATGAACATCAGCCATTAGAGAGATGCAAATCAAAACAACAGTGAAATATCATTTCACCCCAGCAATAGTAGCAAAGTTCAATAAGATAGAAAACAACAAATGCTGGCAAGAGTCTGGAGAGGTTGGAACTCTCATACACTGCTGGTGGGAGTATAAAATGGTACAACAACTGTAGAAAATTACATGACACTTCCTTAAAAATGTTGAAATAGAAATACCATTTGATCCAGTAATCCCACTACAAGGAATATATCCTAAAGAAGTGAGATCTGGGACACAAATAGATATATGCAAACCCATGTTCATTGCAGCATTATTTACAATAGCAAAGAAATAGAAACAACCTAATTATGGTACATAGTCACAAATGAAATACTATGCAACATTAAGAATAATGAAGAATCTGCAAATCACCTCATAACATGGATGAACTTAAAGGACATTATGCTGAATGAAATAAGTCACTCACAGAAGGACAAATATTGTATGAATCCATTATTATAAAAAGTCAATGAAAGTTTTATACAGGGAAGGTAAGTATCTTTGTTACAAGGGATGGAAGGGGAGAAGAGGGAAAATTGCTTGCTGGTTAAGAGACAGGTATTGATTTGGGTGAAGAGAAAGGCAATATAATAAAAGTGTGTGAGCAGCACAATATCACTAAGGAAAAGAAAGACACAGAGAGGCACACAAGAGGTACAGACAATAAAAGTAAGCACTATTACACACATAATACTGCATTATCTGTAATAAACAATGCAAAAAACGCAATGCACTGGCGTGGAGTCGGTTCCAACTCATAGTGACCCCTCCTTGGGTTTCCGAGGTGGTATCACTACAGAAGTAGATTGCCCAACCTTCCTTCCAAGGGGTGGCTAGTGGGTTTGAACCACCAGCCTTCTGGTTAGCAATCAAATGACTTAGGCACTACCTCACGAGAGCTCCCATTATTTGTAATAGCAAATACTAATCTGGTATGGGTAGGCAAAAAGGGACAAAGTATGGGGACAAAGGGAACAAAAACAAAGTTAGGATAACTTCTTAGCCACACGTAAGCACCTTGAGGGAGTGAGTCACTGGGCCTGCAGACTCAGGACCATGGACACAGGGGACATCGAGATCAATTGGCAAACCATAGTACACAAAACACTGTTCTGCATCCTACTTTATTGAATAGCAACTGCAGTCTTAAGAGCTTGTGAGCAGCCATCTAAAATGCTACTATTGGTCTCTCCTCGTCTGCAGCAAAGGAGAGTGAAGAAAATAAAAGATGCATGGAAATAATTAGTCCAAAGGACTAATGGACCATGAGAACCTCACCTTATAGGACCCTGAGACCAGAAGAACTAGATAGTGCCTGGCTACCACTGCCAACCACTCTGAAAGGGATTAAAATTGGGGATCCTGAGTAGAGTGAGAGAAAAATGTAGAACAAAACTAAATTTTAAAAAAATGAAAAAGGTTCTATTGGTTAGAGACTGGTAAAACCCCAGAGACAATGGCCCATAGTTCCCCTTTGGGCCTGGAATTGTATTCACTCCTGAGACTAACTTTCAGCCAAACAGTAGACAGGTCTATGAGCTGAACAACTACACCAGGGACATATACTCCTTAGATTAATCAACCAAAGGAGAGCAGAAAGTTAGCATTTGCACAAGGAGAAAGATAGCGAGGCAAGAATGCATAGGCAAGAAGAATATAGGGAAAGAGGAACCTTACTTTGTGGGGATTGTAATCAGTATCACAAAACAAAATGTGTATGAAGTGTTGAACGTAAAACAAATACGCTTTGTAAATTTCACCCAAATCACAATAAAAAGTTAAAAAAAAGGGGGGGAGGGAAATTGTCATATAACATGTTGTTGTTAAGTGCTGTCGAGTTGTTTCTGACTCATAGCGACCCCATGCACAGCAGAACGAAACACTGCCCGATCCCGCGCCAGCCCCACAATCCCTGCTATACTTGAGCCCATCATCGCAGCCACCGTATCAATCCATCTCGTTGAAGGCCTCCCCCTCTTTCGTTGACCCTCCACCCTACTAAGCATGACATCCTTCTCCAGGGAATGGTCCCTTCTTACAACATGACCAAAATAGGTGAGATGAAGTCTGGCCATTCTTGCTTCCAAGGAGCATTCTGGCTGCACTTTCTCCAGGACAGATCTGTTAGTTCTTTTAGCAGTCCATGGTACTTTCAGCATTCTTCACCAGCACCACAACTCAAAAGCATCAACTCTTCTTCGGTCTTCCTTATTCATTGTCCAGCTCTCACATGCATACGAGGCAATTGGAAATATCATGGCTTGTGTCAGGCACACCTTAGTCCTCAAGGAAATATCCTTGCTCCTCAGCACTTGAAACAGTTCCTTCGCAGTTGACTTTCCCAATGCTACACGTCATCTAATGTCCTGACTTCTGCTTCCGTTGGCATCGATTGTAGAACCAAGCAATGTGAATTCCTTGACAACCTCAATCTTCTCTCCATTTATTGTGATGCTGCTCATTGGTCCAGTTGTGAGGATTTTTGTTTTCTTTATATTGAGATGTAATCCATACTGCAGACTGTATTCTTCAACCTTCATCAGTAGGTGCCTTAAGTCATCCCCACTTTCAGCAAGCAAAGTTGTATCATCTGCATATCTCAGGTTGTTAATGATTCTTCCTCCAATCCTGATACCACGTTTTTCTTCATATAGTCCAGCTTCTCGGATTATTTGCTCAGCATATAGATTGTATAAGTGTGGAGAAAGGATACAACCCTGATGCACTCCCTTCTTGATTTTAAACCATGTAGTGTCCCCTTGTTCTGTTTGAATGACAGCCTCCTGGTCAAGGTACAGATTCCTCGTGAGTACAATCAAGTGCTCGGGGATTCCCATTCTTCTCAATGTTGTCCATAATTTGTCATGATCCACACAATCAAATGCCTTTGCATAGTCAATAAAACACAAGTAAATATCTTTCTGGTATTCTTTGCCTTGAGCCAAGATCCATCTGACAATAGCTATGGTATCCCTTGTTCCATGTCAGCCCCAGGGTTACAGGTGAGGTGAGACAACGCAGGGACGCCCAGAATAGCAGGCTGGAAGAACAGGAGAAAGGGGATAAAATCCAGGAAGCCAGAGAGAAGAGCAATCAGCCGAAGGGATTAGGTGAGGAGAGGAAACTCAGGCCTGCCCAGAGTAGCAGGCCGGAAGAACAGGAGAAAGTCATATAACATATTTATGTTCTTTATTTACTACATGTTTCAAGGCCAAGTTAATTAATTAAAAATTATGGGAATCATTTAGTCACATAGTTATGTTTTGTTAATTTATAGAGATTTGACTATGTTATATTTCATTATCGTTCAGTGCAGGGGCACAGCCCAATTTCACAGTTATTTATGACCTGTTTCGCGGACTTCTATTACCTATTTTCAAAGTTAGAACAACTTTCTAATGCTTATAGTTAATGGTTAAAGAACATTATAGAAATAAGTATATTTCTATTTCCAAGTTAATAAATTCTCTATTTCTAACTTCATATTATACATGACTGATACATAGATGGTTGAAAGCATTATAAAACCATCCTAACAGTATAAAAAGCATTTTAGAAGTCAACATAAGAGTGACTTACACATATGTGTCTTAAGACCATTATAGAATCAGATGTGGTCTGAGAGCACAGAAAGCATACAGAACCACCACCTCTTGATCTCAAGTCACATTTCATATAAAAGCTGGACAATGAATAAAGAAGACCAAAGAAAAATTGATGCCTTTGAACTGTGGTGTTGGCAAAGAATACTTCATGAAAATACAACAGACTACCAGGAGGAACTAATCTGTCTTGGAAGAAGTATAGCCACAATGCTCCTTAGAAGTAAGAATGGCCAGACTTTGATCATGTTTGTCAGAAAGGACCAGTCCTGGAGAAGGATATCATGCTTGGTAAATTAGAAAGTCAGCAAAAAAGGGGAAGACCCTGAACAAGATAGATTGACACCGTGGCTACAATGATGGGTTCAAGTATAGTAAGCATTGTGAGGATGGTGCAGGACTTGGCAGTGTTTCATTCTACTGTCCATACTGTGGCTATGAGTCACAGCAGCTTGCTTGACAGCACCTAACAACAGTTGCTGTAGGGTTATAAGGTCATTTGAAGTCCAGTGCAATGTGTGGTACTATGTCGCATGAATATTTCTCATTTTTTGAGATAGGCAAAGACTAATGTAGTTTATATGAATAGTTCTTAAAAGGCCTGTTAGGCTCTGTCAGTGGATTTTTCATATGTACTTATGTTTTAAAGTTTCTATAAGCATTAAAATGTGTAACTATATATGGTAAAGTTTTTGTAATAGGGGCAGATTTTGTTTGAATGCCTAGTTTTTGTTGTTGTTGTTATGTGCCATTGAGTCAGCCCTGACTCATAGCGACTCCTCTTTGGGTAGGATTGCCCAACCTTCCTTCCGAGGAGTGCTTGGTGGGTTTGAACCACCAGCCTTCTGGTTAGCAGTCAAATGCCTGAGGGACTACACCACCAGAGCTCCTAACAAATTAATTAATTTTAAATAGGAATTGTTTAGTGACATATTTATATTTTGTTAATTTACAGAGATTTGATTAAAGTTATATTTCATTATCACAGAGCGCAGGTCCATAGGACAACTTCAGAAAGTCATTTACAACCTATTTCACTTATCTTCTGTGATCTATTTTCAAGATGACAATAACTTTCTAACAACTTACAGTCAATGGTTAAAGAACATTGTAGAAATACATATGTTTCTATTTGTAAATTCAGAATTCTGTTTCTAGCTTCACATTATAAATGCCTTATACATAGATGTTTGAAAGCATTATTAAAGCATCCAAACAGTGTAACAAGCATTATAGAAGTATACATAATAAGTGACTTATACATATGTGTATTAGAACATTACAGAATCAGATAAGATTTGAAAGCATAAATAAACATAAGCCATTAGTATGATTATAAAGAATAAGACCAGACAAGGAAAGTTAACCAGATTTAAACACACAGATGCTTTCTTCTTTATCAACTCATTTTATTTCAGGATAACAGCCTCAGAAAAGCTAAAGGAGGATGTGGTTGTCAGAGTGATTATTGATCATTTTCCGAAGAAATACTAATGCTATTTTCTCCACTGACTACGCTCCTGTTAGAATTAACCAGAATTCCATGGTTACTTTGATTCCTCTGTTTTTACCTCAATTTTCTTTTGTACAACTTGTTTTACACGTGCAAAGCCACCAACGATAAACGAAAACAGAAAAAGTATTAAACGACTGAATATTGTAAGTAGCATCTTGTTTACATTAGCAAGTACTCTGGCTCGAAGACCTGGTTCTCTGTCAGGTGGAGGGCCACTGTCTACACTACCACCTGCTCCTTTCCCATCACAATATGGTGGTCTCCAACCATGCAGACAGTGACAGTTATCGTTGTTGTTGCACACTCCTTTGTAGTTGCATGTTGATACATTACAGGTGAAATGCAGGTCTTGATAATAGGTACAGTTCTGGTTAAGACAGTATCTTCCTGGGCCACACGTGGCACCATCCACTACAAGCCCCATGTATGGCTTCTCTGTCCCAAAATGAGCATCATATCCAGAGCATCTTTCGTCTTTAATATCATGAACTATTAACTGACGAAATGTAGAGTGCTCACCTCCACCAGGGACCTCGGTGACACCACGACAGTGCAGCATTCCACAAAAAACATCGTCTGCTTCACATTTCACAGGCTTTCCTCCCCCTTTTATCACCTTCACCCCACAGTTTCCAAATCGGTCACCTATTATGTTCAGTTGGTTATAGCAAGCTGGTGAAGCATCTTTTATCCCATATCCAAAAAGGGCTTGACATTGCATATCACGGTCACTACAGTTTCCTCTCACACAAACAGCTAATGGTGAACAAGGGGTTCCATCCTGGATATAAGCGTCTCTTGGGCACTCATGCGTTTTCCCATCACAGTATTCTGGTAGATCACAAATGCCACGTATGTCTCTGCAAACATATCCAGGAGGAGCATATATACAGTTACTGCAGCAACCACCTGCATCACATAAACTGCCAAGGGTCAGGGCACAATTGGTCCCACAACACTTATCTTTAGTGCATTCTTTAAAGGAGCCACAGTCACATTCTTCTTTCTGATTTACAATCTTGTCTCCACAACGAGGAGCTACATAAGGAAAATTATTGTATGGAGTATTTCGAGCACTCAAGCAAGGATCCCAACTCATAAACTTATCATGGAATCTTGCATAAGAACAATTGCTCCACATATCCATAAGACCAGGCGCAGAAGCCATGACACAGCTGGTTCTTCGAAAACAGTAACAACCTGCTCCATCGTGTGAAACACCAAAGTTATGAGCTATTGTATGTGCTGAAATAGTTGCAGCCAGAAATAGGTGATAACTCTTTACAAATGCATATGTAGCTCCCCAGTTGGGATTACATACTCCATCTGTGAAGGCAAAATATCTAGAATTTCCCAGTTGATGTCCAGTAAGAAGCAATGAAGTATCATGACTAATTTGGCCCCACCATGTATGCAGCTTCCATAAACCGAATACATTGACTATATCACCAGCGCCACCTCCACTTAAGGCTACTTTATCAGAGTCATTCCATATGCACAACACACGTATAAAGACATTCAGATGTATAAATCCATAAATGGAATCCATTATGTTGTTTATAAGTACAACATTTTCTACTATGTGTGTCATATTAGTGTTCTGGCGGTATAATGAGTTAGAAACTGTGTAGTGAAGTTTTAATTGTTTCCTATGTCCCACCCACAGATACACAGGGCCTGCTCTAGAAGTTTCAGTAAGTTTCTCCTCTTCAAAAGCTAGATTTTCATTTTCCTCTTCAATCACACACTTTTCAACCTCTGTTGATTTTTCTTCTAACACAAGCAGAGAAATCACATGCTCGAATTTGGAAGAAGCCTCCAGTGGTTTGATTTCATAAGTGAAGTCATCTACCTGCAGCATGCCACGCAGACCCCCGTGGCAGGTGTCCAGTGTGGCCATGGACCCAGGAACACCTTCCAGGTAGCTGAAGTAGTAACAGTCTCTGGGGACAAAGGGGTAATCCTCCTGCATGGCACCTTGGTCATTGTTGGTAATGACAGGGAAATCTCGGGGCAGCAAGTTCTTCTTGACCTTCATGTGAACTATGTGTCTTCGGCCCTGGAAGCGCATACTGTAGGAGAGCTGACCTGTCCTATGAGCTCCACTCACCTTGTGGGGCGCCTTCCTGGGAATCACAACTTCAGAGGAAGTGAAGCGCCATCCTGGTGGGCCACGGGAGCAGCCAACAGAGGACACGAGCGCCCAGAGCACTAGCAGCAAAAGAGGACCTTTTGCGAGGTCCTGGGCCCAGGCTGGCCCCATGAGTGAGAGAGCCAGTAATGAGAGAAAACTCAGTCAAGTGGGAGACAAGGAGGTCTATCTGAAATAGTGACTTTCCCAGCAGGACAGCAATGAGGAGAGCAGAATAAGGCTGAGGACATGGCCTCTGTGAGTGATGCAGGATCAGGGGCATGGCTATTACATAACAATGACTGTGTGCTCATTAGGGAAGGCTGGGCTTAGTGAGCTGGGGACTCTAGGGCAAGGTCCTAGAGAAGAGGAAGAAAATGAGAACTGAAGAATATAGAATGTATGTGTGGGCCAAAAGGTCCTTTATTCTTTAGTGGGTGTCACAAGGGACTAATAAATGTCTTTAGGGCAACTTCAGAAGAAATAAAATGACTTCTTTCATAAAGTATTATGAATAAGTCCTATTTCTGCTTCTCTGCTCTGATATTTATTACAGTATGCAGATTGCATGCTTTCATAATTTTTTAGGACAATCACAGAACACGCTGAAGTCAGTATTTTCTTTTGATCTTTAGCATTACTCAGTGTGAGTACAGACTTGGGCAACTCTCCTAAGGTAGGGCAAGACCCTTCTTTCTTCATCTGATTTCTTTTACTAAGAGAAACTCTTAATCTGCCCAAACCCATGGTCCTCTCTATACTAGATATATGGTCTACCATGAGGTTTTAATGCTCTTAAGTTCTTCTCTATATGACACGATTTCAGGAAAGACAAACTTGAACTTCAGTGGCCCTTTGGGTTTCTTGGGGCTTGTCAAACTTGTTCATCACTGTGGCATCTTAGAAGAATAGGGAGATAAAATTGTTAATTCATCATGGGTAAAAAACCAAAAACCCAAACTCACTGCCATCCAGTCAGATCTGACTCATAGAGACCCCTCCTTGGGTTTCCGAGGCAGTATCACTACAGAAGTAGATTGCCCAACCTTCCTTCTGAGGAGCGGCTGGTGGGTTTGAACCGCCAGCCTTCTGGTTAGTCATATGCCTTAGGGCCTACACCACTGGAGCTGACACTAAATAGCACAAAGAAGTTAAGGAAAAAAAAAAAAAAAGGACACATTCTAGTCTGTTGAAATCTGTTTAAGAGAACTTCAACTTTCTTAACTCTCCCAAAGACATTCTCTCTCTGAGGAACTCTGCTTCTGCCTATTGTAATGCTTCTCCTTTCTCACTTCCCTCTTACTCTGTCCATATCTTCTCTCCCTTTTTTATCTTCTTATTTTTCTCCAGTTCTTTTTGGCTAATAGACCTAGAAATTCTATCATGCCAGATATGCTAGAGAAAACATTTTTCTTATGTCTAAACCTGAATTATTATGTCGAGCTCTGGTGACATAGTACCTAAGGCCTTTGACTGCTGACCAAAAAGTTGGTGATTCAAACCCACCAGCCACTCTGCAGAAGCAAGACTGGGCAATTTACTTCTGTAAAGATTACTGCCTCGAAAATCCAGAGGGGATTGCTATGAGTCGGAATTGACTCAATGGCAGTGAGTTTGGTTTTTTGGTTTGAGTGTTGATGGGCTCAGGTATAGCAGGGATTGTCAGGATGGTGCAGGACCGGGCAGTGTTTCATTCTGTTTGCAGAGGGTTGCTCTGAGTCTGAGCTGACTTGACAGCACCTAACAATAACAACATAGTTTTGACTGAGAGTAATCCAGTCCTATTGACAAGAGTATGATAAATCTGTCTAGAATGTTTGGCACAGATCAATAAATAAATAAAACCAAACTCACTGCCTTCAAGTTGATCTGACTCATAGAGATCTGCTTGGGTTTCTGAGGCAGTATCACTAAGAAAGTAGATTGCCCAACCTTCTTTCTGAGGATTGGCTGGTGGGTTTGAACCACCAGCCTTCTCGTTAGCAGTCAAATGCCTTAGGCACTACACCACCAGAGTTCCCAAGAAATGCACAGGATTATGCCATAACACTGACAACACTTTTTGTGTTAATGGTCTATACCCTGAAATATTAGATGCTATCTAGAAGCATAAAATTCACTGGCAGGCCACACCTACACAGTTCTACATGTTGTTGTTAGGTGCCATCGAGTAATTTCTCACTCATAGTGACCCCATGCACAGCAGAATAAAACACTGTCCGATCCCACGCCAGCTCCATGACCCTTGCTATACTTGAGCCCATTGTCCCAGCCACCATCTCATTGAAGGCCTTCCCCTCTTTCGTCGACCCTCCACCTTACCAAGCATAACATCCTTCTCCAGGGAATGATCCCTTCTGACAACATGACCAAAGTGGGTGAGACAAAGTCTAGCCATTCTCGCTTCCAAGGAGCATTTCGGCTGCACTTCCTCCAGGACAGATGTTAGTTCTTTTAGCAGTCCATGGTACTTTCAGCATTCTTTGCCAGCACCACAACTCAAAACCATCAACTCTTCTTCAGTCTTCCTTATTCATT
>NW_006921675.1:9287943-9296528 GCF_000298275.1 Orycteropus afer afer | reverse complement strand
GAGGGGAGCTGCTGCATTGTAAATTTTGGTCAATGACATGAGACAAAGTATATGTGAACTGCTGTATGAAAAGTGAATTTACTCTGTAAATCTTCACCTAAATCCTAATAAAATTTAAAAAAAAGAAAAAAAACCCCACAGACATTAGGAACTGATAATACAGTGATCTGTGGTTCCTTTGATGATGGTTTACAATAAACACAAAAGTCCCAAGTCATTATACTTGGAATGTCAGGTTTAACACAATTCAAGGATAATAATGAGCACTATAACAGTCAGTACATAGTAAATGTCTAAAATATTTCAAGTCCTCCTTAAATGTTTTTATTTAGTTTTGACCATCAGAAAAGCCTGAACATACACTTCATCATTAAATGTAAAAGGTGGACCTTGAAAGTCTGAAAGACTAAGTAGCTTGACCATGATCATACAATGACAGGTGGCAGAGCCACTGTCCACATTCACAACTCTAAGAAATAAAAGCCTTTGATCCTCCTACTGTACCACTGCCACGTGTGACCATTTATTCTAGTTTTTAAATATCTAGTACTAGAATTAACAGATAGTAACAACAAAAAAAGTACCTAAGAAATTGGAAATAAAATCCTTAAGCCTGGTGAAACAATTGTACAAGTTATTTGATTTGCTACAAGGACATAAAAAATAAGTTATAATCCAAATCTTTTTATTATTATTTTGATTGTGATTGGGGTGAAAGTTTACAGAGCAAATTCATTTCCCATACAGCAGTTCAAACACATTTTGTTTCATGACATTGACTGCAATTCCCCACAATGTAACAGTCTCTTCCCACTTCCTCCCCATAGTTATCTCTTCCCTGAGTCCTTCCCTGCCATGCACTGCCCCCCTCCCCAACTGTTTCCCTGTGTACACACTGTCTTTCTGTTCTCCCATGACTGATCACTGCATGGGTTATATGTACCTGATATAAATGTTCACCCCATATGCCTGTATGTGGTTTGCCTGGAAGCCATGGGAGTGAGTTCAGTTCCAGACCTGAAGGGTAACTAGAAGCCATAGTCTCAGGGGTCTCACCAGGCTCTATCAGACCAACAAACCTTGTCTTTTTTTTATGATTTTGAGTTTATTCCACATTGTTGTCCCACCCTATCCAGGATCTGTTGCATCGATCCCCCTCCAGGCACCATCTAGTTCTTCTGGTCTCGTGGTCATATAAGCTGAGGAACACATGGTCTACCAGTACCTTGGACTAATTGTTTCTATGGATCTTTGGTTTTCTTCATTCTTTTTTGCTCTGGATGAGAAGAGACCCATCATTGGATCTAGATGGCTGCTTACAAGCTTTTAAGACCCCAGTCACTGCTCACCAAAGTAGGATGTAGACAGATGTTTTTGTGTAGTATGTTAGGCCAATTGAGTTTGATGTCCCCCATGACCACGGTCCCCAGCCCACAGGTCTAACTACTCACTCCCTCTGGGTAGCTGGCTGTGGCCTAGAAGCCATCACAATCTTGTACCTTTTCAGCTGTACTGTACACCCAGTCATTCTTACAGCTCATACAAATATGCATGTAGAAACACTGTATGATCCAAATCTTAAATATGTTCTTCATTTTTTTTTTTCATTTTTTTCCAGTTGTCAGTGAGTCAACTCCAACTCCTGGTGAATCTATGTGTATTAGAATAGAACTGTGCCTCACAGAGTTTTCAATAGTTGATTTTTCATACTTCTTTATATATAACACGTCCACATAAATAATGTGCAAACACATATAATGTACATAGTGTGTCTAGAAAACTAACACATTAGGGGGTTGTGTGATTTGCAAGAACCATGTAATGAATGCACTATTTGTGTAAACATAATATCTCCACAACCCTTTCTTCTGAAGCATCTCTGGGTGAACTCTAACTCCCAACCTGTGAGTTCTTTCTTATTTGTCTCTGAGTTTCAACTAGCCCCTTACCTTGTCCAGAGAATTTTATCTTAAGAATAAATCAAGAAATGCTCAAGTTTGCACTTGGAAGGGGATCTATGTAGGAGATCCTGGATAGAGAGGGAGAACAATGTGGACAAAACTCAAAATCATTTGGAGAAAAAGAAGGGGGGGCGACCAGGTTTGCTGGTCTGGTAGAGCCTGGTGGAACCACTGAGACTATGGCCCCTAGCTGCCCGTCAGGTCTGGAATTAAACCCACACCTATGGCTTCCAGCCATGAAAAGATAGGCATATGAGTTGAACATTTACCTGAGGTAGATACCCTCCTTGGAGAGAACAATCATGGGAGAAAGAAGGGCTGCTTATGCACAGGGAGACAGCTCAGGGGCCAGGAGGCCATGGAGGGATGGACACAGGGAAGAGGTAATTATCAGGAGGAAGTGGGAGGGGAGCTGTTGCATTGTGGTAAATTGTGCTCAATGTCATGAGACAAAGTGTATGTGAACTGCTATGGAAAGTGAATTTGCTCTGTAAATCTTCACCCAAATCACAATATAAATAAATAAATAATAAAAAAAGAAATGCTCAGGTTTGTCATACATAAATTCAGTTAGTTTATTGCAAGGTGGTCATGGGAAGGCACAGAAATAAGGCCTGAGGACATTCATTTAGAGTTGGAGAATCAGAATTAACAATTGCAGTGTTAGTATAAATGAGAGCATCTAAATGGGAGCTCTGGTAGCATAGTGCCTAAGGCATTTGACTGCTTACCAGAAGGCTGGCAGTTTAAACCCACCAGCCACTCCTTGAAGGAAGGTTGGGCAATCTACTTCTGTAGTGATACCACCTCAGAAACCCAAGGAGGGGTCACTATGAGTCGGGTCCAACTCCACGGCAGTGAGTTTGGTTTTGGTTTTAAATCTTTAAACTTCAGGCTTTTACCTTTAATGAGTAAAGGTCTTAGAGTAGAGACTTGACCACTCTTTGAACTCAGAAGAGGTCCCCCGTAGCAAGGGTCCAATGTCGGTTGTGGTGAGAATTCTCCTAGAAGGCTTCTCAGTCTTCAAACAGTGAATCAGAGAGATCTTTTTCTTATGTCTTCGTCCCCAATAATTACCAGAAATCCATAGGTTTACATATCCTGTGTACTGTCATGTTCAACTACAATTGGTATGTTTTATTGACAGGTGAAGAATTATTGTATGGCATATTAATGTTTTATTAATTTATATTATGTTTTATTGCCAATTTGGAAATTGTTATGTGACATATATATGTTCTTTTTACTACACAGATTAAGAAGTTAATAAATTAAAAATTATAGGAATTGTTTAGTGACATAATTTTTGTTTTGTTAATTTATAGAGATTTGATTAAAGTTCGTTTCATTATCACAGAGCACACAGACACAGCCCAACTTCAGAAAGACATTTCCATACTTTACTTCCCACACTTCTATTTTCTAACAACTTATAGTTAGTGGCTAAAGAACATTGTAGAAATAAATATTCTGTTTCTAAATTCAGAAGTTCTCTGTGTCTAACTTCACATTATAAGTGCCTTATATCTGGGTGTTTGAAAGCATTATAAAATCCTAACAGTGTAATAACTGTTATAGAAGTATACATAATAGTGACTTATACATACGTGTGTTAAGAACATTACAAAATCAGATGTGATTTGAGAGGCTAAATTAAGCAAATATAAGACACTAGTGTGATTATAAAGAATATGACCAGAGAAGGAAAGTTAATCAGATTTAAACACACAGATGCTTTCTTCTTTATCAAGTCATTTTATTTCAGGATGACATTCTCAGAATAGCTAAAAGATGATGTGGTTGTCAGAGTGATTATTGATCGTTTTCCCAGGAAGTGCTAATATTTTCTCTGCTGAGTGGCCTCCCATTCATATTTACCAGGATGCCAGGGTTTTTTGATTCTACCACTTTTATCTCTCTGTTCTTTTCTATAACTTGTTTTATTTGTGAAAGTCTCTCAAAAACAAATGAAAACAGAAAAAATTTTAAATGACTGAATATTGTAAATAGTTCTTTGTTTATCTTAACAAGGACTCTGGCTCAAAGACCACCTTTTCTTGGGTGGAGGGCCACTATCTACACAACCATGCGACCCTTTCTCTTCATAAAGTGGTGATTTCTAACCACACAGACAATGACAAGTTTTATTGCTGTTGCATAAAGCTCTGTTATTTGGATGTTGCAGGTACTGAAAAAAATTTTTTTATAAAAGGAGGAAAAGGGCCCAGGGCCTGTATGATTATTCTCTTTTGGTCCACAGGCTGCTCAAATAGGAACAAAATTACTCCCTCCTTCCATATACTTTTTTTTTTTTTATCTTTAATTTTTATTGTGCTTTAGGTGCAAATTTACAGAGCAGAATTTGTTTTACATTCAACAGTTTGTGTGCAGTTGGTTTCACTCCCCAATTACCATCCCCATCCTTCCATACACTTTAGTTTCCACAATGGCCATTGGATCAGCAAGGAGAAATAGCTCTGTTAGTACATGGTCATCCAACCTCATTTATAGTAAACACTGGTGCAAGCATGATGACAAAAGCACCGTATACAGGGCTCACACCTATCATTGATGAAGATCTGAATTGCTCTACCAGGTAAGACACTCAGACAAAAAGGATGGGCCAAGAGAGCTATGTAAAAGATGGACAAATCACATTACCCTACCATGGCAATCGTGTTGATTCTCTGCTTCTGCATCCTTCCCTTCACCTTTTTGCCACCCTCAGGCTGACTCCAAATTTCCAGAAAGAGATTTGATCTGAGGCCTGAGTGTAAGCAGCATGAATCTAATTCCAATAGCTGATCAGACAGATCCTGTTCTATTGGACTTTTATGAAGTGATTTCTTCCTGTTTCACATAAATTTTTGTGATAACACATGTATCAGACATTTAGTTCCACCCTGCATTTATAGTAGACTATGCTTAGGCACTCCTGAGATATTAAACATAGCATACTATGCCTTCAAAGATCCAGAGACAATAAAAAAGAAAATGATATTATGGTGACAAATAGTTCCTTACCAAAAACCAAACTCAATGTTATTGAGTCGATTCTGACTCAGCAACCTTCATTGGGTTTCCAAGGCTATAAATCTTTATGGAAGCAGACCGTCCCATCTTTCTTCTTTGGACCAACTGGTGGGTTTGAACCACCAACCTTTTGGTTAGCAGTCAAATGCCTTAAACATTGCACCAGCAGAGCTCCTTAATAGTTCCTTAGGTGATGGTTTAACAATAAACACAAAATTCCAAAGACATTGTAATTGGAATAAGTCACTTTAGCACAACTCAAGAATAATCATGAGTAAAATAACAGCTAAACCAAACACCCACAGAGTTGATTCTGACACATAGTGACCATATAGAACAGAGTAGAATTCTACCGTAGGGATTGTAATTCTTTATGGAAGTAGACTGCCTTATCTTTCTCCCATGGAATGCCTTTTGATTAGAAACCCAATGCTTTACCCACAGTGCTACCAGAGCTCCTTCAAAATAACAGTTACTATGTATTACTCATCTGTCAGTTTGTTGTGGCTTATGTGTTGCTGTGAGGCTGGAGGCTATGTCACAGGTATATCAAATATCAGCAGGATCACCTATGGTGGATAGGTTTCAGCAGAGCTTCCAGACTAAGACATACTTGGAAGAAGGAAGGGCCATCCACTTCTCAAAGAATTAGCCAGTGAAAACCATATGAATAGCAGTGAAACACTGTCTGATATATCACTGGAAAACTTTATGAATAGCCCAGAAATACTGTCTGATATAGTGCTGGAAGATGAGCCCCTCAGGACAGAAGGCACTTATAATACCACTCAGGAAGAGCTGCTTCTTCAGAATGGAACTAATCGTAATGATGTGGATGGAGTAAACCTTTCAGAACCTCCATCTGCTGTGACATGACTCAAAATGAGAAGAAACAGCTGCAAACATACATTAATAATCAGAACATAGAATGTAAGAAGTATGAATCTAGGAAAATTGGAAGTTGTCAAAAACGAAATGGAATGCATAAAGATTGATACCCTAGGCATTAGAGATAAAATGAGACTGGTTTTTGCAATATTGAATCAGACAACCCCATGATCTACTATGCAAGGAAAAACAAATTGAAGAGGAATTACCTGGCATTCATCGTCACGAAGAATGTTTCAAGATCTATCCTGAAGTACAATGCTATCAGTGATAGGATAATATCCATATGCCTACAAGGAAGACCAGTTAAAACTACTATTATTCCAGTTTATACACCAACCACCAAACCCAAAGGTGAAGAAATTGAGTATTTTTTTTTACCAACTTCTGAAGTCTGAAAGTGACCTAACATGCAATCAAGATGTGTTGATTATCACTGGTGGCCAGAATGCAAAAGTTGGAAACAAAGAAGAATCACCAGTAGTTAGAAAAATGGCCTTGGTGATAGAAATTACCCTGGAGATTGCATGATAGAATTTTGCAATACCTTTTCTCAACAACACAAACAGCAGCTATACACATGGGCTTTGCCAGATGAAGTAATAGGAATCAGATTTATGGAAAGAGGTGATGGAGAAGCTCAATATCTTCAGCCGAAGCAAGGCCAGGAGCTAACTGTGGAACAGACCATCAAGTGCTCATATGCAAGTTCAAGTTGAAGTTGAAGACAATTAAAACAAGTCCATGAGAGCCAGAATATGACCTTCATTATATCCCCTCACAATTGAGAGACCATCTGAAAAATAGATTTGATGCTTTGAACACCAATGACCAAAAAACAGACAAAATGTGGGATGACATGAAGAAAGCAAAAGGTCATTAAAAAGACAGGAAAGGAAGAAAAGACCAAAATGGACAACAGAAGAGACTCTGAAAGTTGCCCTGGAACAGAGAGTAGCTAAAACTAGTGGTAGAAATGACAAGATAAAAGAGCTGAACAGAAGATTTCAAAGAGCAGCTCAAGACAAAGTCAATTATTATAATGAAATGTGCAAAGATCTGGAGTTAGAAAACCAAAAGGGAAGAACATGCTCAGCATTTCTCAAGTGGAAAGAACTGAAGAAAAAACTCAAGCCTTGAGCTGCAATATTGAAAGATTCTATGGGCAAAATATACAGGAAACATCAAAAGAAGATGGAAGAACTACAGAGTCACTGTACCAAAAAGAACTGGTCAATGTTCATCCATTTCAGGAGGTGGCATAGGATCAAGAACTAATGGTATTGAAGGAAAAAGTCAAAGCTGCACTGAAGGAATTGGAGAAGAACAAGGCTCCAGGAATTGACGGAATACCCATTCAGATGTTTCAACCAATGGATGCCATGCTGGAGTCACTCAGTTGGCTATGCCAAGAGATTTGGAAGATGGCTACCTGGCCAACTGACTGGAAGAGATCCATATTTGTACCCATTCCAAAGAGAGGTGATCCCACAAAATGTGGAAATTATTGAACAGTATCATTAATATCACCAAACCAGAAAAAACAAACTCACTGCTATCGAGTCGGATCCAACTCATAGCGACTCCTCCGTGGGTTTCTGAGGCAGTATCACTACTCAGTCAGAGGAGTGGCTAGTACATTTGAACCACCAGCCTTCTGATTGGCAGTCAAATGCCTTAGGGAGCTCCTATTAATACCACACACAAGTAAAATCTTGCTGAAGATAATTAAAAAATGGTTGAAGCACATTGTTCCACATCCTATTTTGGCAAGTTGTGACTGGGACCTTAAAAGCTTGCAAGTACCCATCTAGATGCAGCCATGGGTCTCTCCTCATCCAGAGCAAAGAATAATGAAGAAAACCAAAGACACATGGAAACAATTAGTCCAAGGGACTGGTACAACATGAAATCCTCAGCCTATACAACTGTGAGACCAGAAGAACTAGATGGTGTCCACTACCACTGTTAACCGCTCAGAGGGGGATCTATGTAGGAGATGCTGGACAGAGTTGGGAAAACAATGTGGAACAAAACTCAAAAAACCAAACTCAGTGCCATCGAGTCATATCCAACTCATAGTGATCTCTCCTTGGGTTTCTGAGGCAGTATCACTACGGAAGTAGATTGCCCAACCTTCCTTCCAAGGAGTGGCTGGTGGGTTTAAATCTCCAGCCCTTCTCATTAGCAGTCAAATGCCTTAGGCACTATGCCACCGGAGCTCCCAAAATTCAAAATCATTTAAAAAAAAAGAGGAGGTGGGGGGACCAGGTTTGCTGGTCTGATAGAGCCTGATGGAACCACTGAGACTAGGGCCCCTAGCTGCCCCTCAGGTCTGGAATTGAACCTACTCCCATGGCTTCCAGCCAAACAAAAGACAGGCATATGGGCTGAACATTTACATTAGATACATATACTCCTTGGAGAGATCAATCATGAGAGAATAGAAGGCTGTGCACACACAATGAGACAGCTTGGGGGACAGGAGCGCATGGGAGGGAAGGACACAAGGAAGAGGTAACTATGGGAAGGAAGTGGGAGCAGAGCTGTTGCATTGTGGGAAATTGCAATCAATGTCATGAGACAAAGTGTATGTAAGGAAAGGTTCCGGTAGCATAGTGGCTAAGGCACTTGACTGCTAACCAGAAGGCTGGCGGTTCAAACCCACCAGCCACTCCTTGGAAGGAAGGTTGGGCAATCCTA
>NW_006921675.1:9284652-9287648 GCF_000298275.1 Orycteropus afer afer | reverse complement strand
TTTGATTATGTGGATCATAACAAATTATGGATAACATTGAGAAGAATGGGAATTCCAGAACACTTAATTGTGCTCATGAGGAACCTGTACATTGACCAGGAAGCTGTTAGAATAGAACAAGGGGATACTGCATGGTTTAAAATCAGGAAGGGAGTGCATCAGGGTTATATCCTTTCACCATACTTATTCAACCTATATACTAAGCAAATAATCTGAAAAGCTGGATTATATGAAGAAGAATGTGGCATCAGGATTAGAGGAAGATTCATTAACAACCTGCAATATGCAGACAACACAACTTTGCTTGCTGAAAGTGAGGATGACTTGAAGCACCTACTGATGAAGATTGAGGAATACAGTCTGCAGTATGGATTACATCTCAACATAAAATGAAAACTAGACCAATAAGCAGCATTATGACAAATGGAGAAAAGACTGAAGTTGTCGAAGATTTCATATTTCTTCGTTCTACAATCAACACCCATGGAAGCAGCAATCAAGACATCAGATGACATAATGCACTGGGCAAATCAGCTGCAAAAGACCTCTTTAAAGTGCCAAAGAGCAAAGATGTCTCTTTGAAGACTAAGGTGCACCTAACCCAAGCCATGGTATTTTCAATCACCTCAAATGCATGTGAGAGCTGGACAATGAATAAGGAAGACTGAAGAAGAGTTGATGCTTTTGAGTTGTGGTGTTGGCAAAGAATACTCAAAGTACCTGGATTGCCAAAAAGAACTGAGAAATCTGCCCTGGAAGAAGTGCAGCTGGAATGCTCCTTGGAACCAAGAATGGCCAGACTTTGTCTCACCTACTCTGGCCATATTGTTAGAAGGGCCCATTCCCTGGAGAAGGGTATCATGCTTGGTAAAGTAGAGGGTCAACAAAAAAGGGAATGGCCCTCAACGACATGGATTGACACAGTGGCTGCAATGATGGACTCAGGGGTAGCAAGGATTGTGAAGCTGGCACAGGACTGGACAGTGTTTTGTTCTGTTGTCCACAGCGTCACTATGAGACGGAGCTGACTCAAGGGCACCTAACAACAACAACAATACATATTAAGTGCCTAGAATATTGCAGGTCCCCCTTAGGTGCTTTCTTTTGATCATCACAAAATCTGAAAAATTCCATTTCATCCCTGTGGTAGTTATGTTTATGTGTCAGCTTGGCTGGGCCTGGTTGAGTGGCTGGGCAGCTGGTGGTAGTTATTCCCCATGATGAGACTGGCAATCGACTCCATGGTGGCATCTATCACAAGCAGCTGAGTAGCTGCCTGTGGGATGTGGTCTGCTTCCCGTGTATAAGGAGAAGCTTTGAGAATGATCTCTAGTCTATGGCACGCTTGGACCCTGCATGTAGCCATGTCGCTGCTCAGCAGCCTGCTATGCTCTGCAGACCTTGGGGCACACAATGGACTTAAATTAATGGCCTGCCGTGTGGTTTGGTAATATTGGGATTGTTCCTTTTTACTTGTCAACCTTGGGGCTTCTCAGCCTCAGCAGCCTGCAGCTGTCTGAGTGAAGAAATGCCTCTAGCTCCAGTGGGCCTGGAGCAGGAGGCAGAGCTGGACCCCAAGGTTGAGGGGCTTTCACCCAGCCCATAGAGCCTGGCACTTTGAACTTGGACTTAAAGCCTCCAAATTGTAAGAATAAACTCATTTGTTTAAGCCATCCCATTTGTGGTATATTCTTGTCAGAGTGGCACTAGATAACCAGAACAATCCCTGTGGATCTTGAAAGTCAGAAAGACTAACTAGCTTGTCCATGATTGCATAGTGGCAGGTGGCAGAACTACTGTCCACATTCACAACTCTATAATACAAATTTTTTGATCTTCCTACTGCCTCATTATCACGTGCTATAATTTATTATTACTGTTAAACTCTAGCAATAAAATGAACAAATAACAAAAATCAAGTGCCTAATAAACTGGGGTGGGAGGAAGCTTCTTAAAACTGGTATAAGTTATTTGATTTTCCATAAGGACATCTATAAAAGTTATGGCCTAAATCATAAATAGTATTCCTTTTTTTTTTTTTTTTTCCTCATTGTCAGTGAGTCAACTGAAACTCATGGCAAACCCCAGTATATCAGAATAGAAGTGTGGTCCATTGGGTTTTCAGTGTCTGGTTTTTCAGAAGTAGCTCTCCAGGAGTTTTTCTGAGGTTCCCCTTGGTGGACTAGAACTTCTAAGCTTAGAGTTGACCTTTACTGAATCTAAGAGTTTCTGCTATCACCTGTATGAGTATAAAAAATATGACCAGAAATGGAAAGTTAACCACATTTAAACACAGAGATGCTTTCTTATATGTCATGTCATTTTTATTTCAGGATGACAATCTCAGAATAGCTAAAGGATGATGTGGCTGTTAAGAGTCATTATTGATGACTTTAACTGGAAATGTCAATGCTATTTTCTTAATGGAATGAGCTTCTTTAATTGGATTCCACAACTTTTTTCTTTGTTTTTAGAAAAACCTTTACTTTTAAACATCCACCAGCAATCAATGAAATCAGTAAAAGTATTAAACGACTGAATATTGTGAGTAGCATCTTGTTTACATTAGCAAGTATTCTGTCTTGAAGACCCGGTTCTCTGTCAGGTGGAGGGCCACTGTCTACACTACCACCTGCTCCTTTCCCATCACAACATGGTGGTCTCCAACCATGTAGACAGTGACAGTTATCGTTGTTGTTGCACACTCCTTTGTAGTTGCATGTTGACACATTACAGGTGAAATTCAGGTCTTGATAATAGGTACAGTTCTGGTTAAGACAGTATCTTCCTGGGCCACATGTGGCACCATCCACTACAAGCCCCATGTATGGCTTCTCTGTCCCAAAATGAGCATCATCCAGAGCATCTTTCTTCTTTAACATCATGAACTATTAACTGACGAAATGTAGAGTGCTCACCTCCACCAGGGACCTCGGTGACACCACGACAGTGCAGCATTCCACAAAAAACATCGTCTGCTTCACATTTCACAGGCT
>NW_006921675.1:9272596-9277377 GCF_000298275.1 Orycteropus afer afer | reverse complement strand
CAACACAACTTTGCTTGCTGAAAGTGAGGATGACTTGAGGCACTTACTGATGAAGATTGAAGAATACAGTCTGCAGTATGGATTACATCTCAATGTAAAGAAAACAAAAATCCTCACAACTGGACCAATAAGCAGCATCATGATAAATGGAGAAAAGATTGAGGTTGTCAAAGAATTCACCTTGCTTGGTTCTACAATCAATGCCAGTGTAAGCAGCAGTCATTACATATGACATTAGATGACATATAGCACTGGGCAAGTCGGCTGCAAAGGAACTCTTTCGAGTGCTGAGGAGCAAGGATGTCTCCTTGAGACTAAGGTGCACCTCACACAGCCATGATATTTTCAATCACCTCATATGCATGTGAGAGCTGGACAATGAATAAGGAGGACCGAAGAAGAGTTGATGGTTTTGAGTTGTGGTGCTGGCGAAGAATACTGAAAGTACCATGGACTGCTAAAAGAATTAATAGATCTGTCCTGGAGAAAGTGCAGCTGAAATGCTCCTTGGAAGTGAGAATGGCCAGACTTCATCTCACCTACTTTGGTTATGTTGTGAGAAGGAACCATTCCCTGGAGAAGGATGTCATGCTTGGTAAGGTGGAGGGTTGATGAAAGAGGGGAAAGCCTTCAATGAGATAAATTGACACGGTGACTGCAACGATGGGCTCGAGTATAGCAAGGATCATGGAGCTGGCACAGGATTGAGCGGTGTTTCATTCTGCTGTGCATAGGGTTGCTATGAGTCAGAGATGACTCGACAGCACCTGTTATCAACAACAGATGGCCACTCACAAACTTTTAAAGCTCCAGATGCTACTCACCAAACCAGGATGTACAACTTTATCTTTGTGAACTATGTTAGGCCAATTGACCTAGATATCCCCCAAGACTACAGTCCTTAGCCTTCAAGCCCAGTAACTCAATCTCTTGAGATATTTGGATATGTCTAAGAATTTTCCAACTCGACGGCACATAACAACAACAAGAATTTTCCATTACTGTGCCCCTTATGTGAATACATATATGCTGCACATACAAATATGTATTTACAAACTTGACTTCTAACCAGAAGGTGGCAGTTCAAACCCACCAGCCACTCCTCAGAAGGAAGGGTGGGCAATCTACTTCTGCAGTGATACCGCCTTGGAAACCCAAGGAGGGGTCGCTATGAGTCGGGTCTGACTCAACAGCAATGAGTTTGGTTTGGTTTGGTGATACCTATATATGCATGTGCACATACTCCCTTATGCCCTCTAACACCTATGTAGCAAACTATCTACCAATGTAAGCACTCACAGGTTTTTGGTTTTTATTATAATTGTTGCAGAAGTGTATTTGTTGCAGCATTTTCCATAATTGTCCTTTATGCTTGCATACTTCTCAGTGTCTTGGTCATGTTGTACTGATTTCCCCTTTTGTGAATGGCCTTTTCCATCCCCAGAATTAACATGGATCTGCTATCTAGTTAGTGATTCTCCCTCCCTTCCTTTCCTATCCCTGGTAACCATGAACGACTGTTGCTTTCTGTGAAGTCTGTTCTATACTTTTTATAAAAGTGGTATCATGCAGTATTTGTCCTTCTGTGATTGACTTATTTCACTCAGCATAATATCCTCTAGATTCATCCATGTTACGTTTTGCAGAGTTATCATTACTCTCTATTGTTGAGTAGTATTCCATTGTGTTTTGGTTACCTCTGTGCTGCTCTAACAGAAAACATACCACATATGGGATGGCTTTAAGAAACAGGAGTTTATTCTCTTACAATTTTGGAGGTTAGAAGTCTGAGTTCCAGGTGCCAGGCTCTAGGGGCTGGGTGAAAACCCTTCAACCTTGGGCTTCAGCTCTGCCTCTTGCTACTGGCCCACTGACGTTAGAAGCATCTCTTCACACAGGCAGCTGCCAGCTGCTAAGGCTGACAAACCCAAGGTTGACAAGTGAAAAGGCATAGTCCTGCTATTACCAAACCACATGGAGACCATTAATTCAAATTCATTAAGAGTCCCAAGATTGGCAGGGCAACATGGCAGGCTGCTGAACAATGACTCAGCTACATGTAGCATTTAAGCATGCCATCAGCTGGAAACCTTCCTCAAAATTGCTTTTTATGTACTGGATGCACCCACATCCCTAAAGCAGCTACTCAGCTGCTCCAGTAGATTCCACCATGGAATTAATTACCAGTCCCACCATGGGGAATAACTACATCCAGCTGCCCAGCCACTCAACCAGGCCCAGCCACAAGTTGACGTACAACCTTAACTATCACACATTATATATAAGTACCACATTTTGCTTATCCATTCATCCACTGATGGACATTGAGGTTGTTTCCATATTTTTGCTATTGTAAATAATGCTCCAATGAATATCGGTGTGCATATGTCTATTTGTGTCACTGCTCTTATTTTGCTAGTATATATACTTAGGAGTTAAATTGCTGGATCATTTAGTATTTCTATTTCTAGCTTTTTGAGGAAGCACCATACCATTTTCCATAGTAATTGTACCATTTTACAATCCCACCAGAAGCGTATAAGAGTTCCAATTGCCCCATAATCTTGCAGGATTTGTTATTTGTTTATTTGATCAGTGCCATTTTAGCAGGGGTGAGGTAGAATCTCATTGTAGTTTTGATTTGCATTTCTTTAATGAGTAATGATTGCAAGCATATCTTCATGTGTTTGTTAGCTGCTTGAATGTCTTCTTTGGTGAAGTATCTGTTCATGTCTTTGCCTATTTTTGGATTGGATTTTTATTCTTTTTGTTGTTGAAGTGCTTAAGTTTTCTTAAGGGAGATTAGACCCTTGTCAGATATGTCATTGCCAAAATTTTCTTCCTAGTCTATAGGTTCTCTTTTTACTCTATTGGTAAAGTCTTTTGAAAAGAATAAGTATTTAATTTTAGGAGGCCCCAGTTTTCTAGTTTATCTTCTGTTGTCTCTGTACTTTAAATTATGTTTGATAGTGTATTTATGCCATAAATTAGGACCTCTATTTTTGTTCCTATGTTATCTTCCAGGATCTTTATACTTTTAGGTTTAACATTTATGTCTTTGATCTATTTTTACTTGGTTTATGTGCATGGTGTGAGGTATAGATCCTACAAATGGACATCCAGTTTTGCCAGCATCATTTGTTAAAGAGACTGTCTCTTCCCCACTGAATATACTTTAACCCTTTTCAAAGATCAGTTGTCCATAGCTAGATGGATTTACTTCTGTGATCTCAATTATGTTTCATTGGTCTATGTGTGGGTCTTTGTATCAATACCAGGCTTTTTTGACTACCATGGCTATATAGCAGTTTCTGAGATCAGGAAGTGTGAGGCCTTCTACTTTGTTTTTCTTCCTCAGTAGTGCTTTACTTATCTAGGACCTCTTTGCTTTCCATATAAAGGTGGTAATTAGTTTTTTCATCTCATTAAAGAATGGTAATGAATCTGTATTGAAATTGCATGATTATCTATAGATCACTTTGGGTAGTACAACATTTTCACAATGTTAAGTCTTCCAATCCATAACATGGTATGTTTTTCCATTTATGGAGGTGTCTTTTGGTTTCCTCCAATAGCGTTTTGTAGTTTTCCTTATATAAGTCATTTCCATCCCTAGTTATATTTATCCCTAGATATTTTACCTTTTTGGAGGCTATTGTAAATGATATTATTTTCTTAATTTCCTTTTCAGAGTTCTCCTTGTTAGTGTAGAGGAATCCAAGTGATTTTTGCATCTTTGATCCTGCCAGTTTGCTGAACCCTTCTATTAGTTGCAGTAACTTTGTTGTAGAAAGTCTGAGGTTTTCTATGCATAGGATCATGTTATCTGTGAATAGAAATAGTTTTACTTTTTCCATAACAATTTTGATATCCTTTACTTCTCTTTCTTGCCTTATTGCTCTGGGTAGGACTTCTAGTACAATATTGAGTAAGAGTGGTATTAATGGGCATTCTTATCTTATTCCCATTCTCGAGGGAAATGCTTTCAATCTCTTATCTGTTGAAAATAATGTTGGCTGTTGGTATGTATGCCTTTAATTATTTTGAGGAATTTCCCTTCTATTCCTATTTTGCTGAGAGTTTTTGTCAGGAACTGGTGTTGAATATTACCAAATGCCTTTTCTGTATCGAATGAGATGATCATGTGATTCTTTCCCTTTGCTTTATTTATGTGGTGAATTACATTGATTGATTTTCTTACATTGAACCACCCTTGCATTCCTGGTATGAATCCCACTTGATCATGATGCATTATTATTATTATTGTTATTGTTGTTATTATTATTATTATTATTTTGGTATGCTGTTGAACTCTGTTGGCTTGAATTTTGTTGAGAATTTTTGCCTCTATATTCATGAGGAATATTGGTCAGTAATTTTCTTTTTTTTGTAGTATCTATGCCTGCCTTTTATATAAGGGTTTTGCTGGTTTCCTAGAATGAATTAGGCAATAGTCCTTCCTTTTGTGTATTCTGGAATACTTTTTAGCAGAATTGGTGTCAACTGTTCTCTGAATATTTGATGGAATGCTCCAATGAAGCCATCTGGGCTGTGGCTTTTTATTGTTGTGGTTGTTATTATTTTATTTTGTGGATTAATACCATTGATTATATTTATAATGATCTGGACAGAGGACTAGCCAACATGATCTAGATGTCTTTATATTATACACTTAGGGGAGTGTGGTCAACACCTGGCAGATGGAAAGACTTCTGGATCACTTCATCACATTTAAGAATTTTTTGTTCAAGCATCCTGATGCTTTTATTTATTTATTTATT
>NW_006921675.1:9266962-9272496 GCF_000298275.1 Orycteropus afer afer | reverse complement strand
AATCGGTCACCTATTATGTTCAGTTGGTTATAGCAAGCTGGTGAAGCATCTTTTATCCCATATCCAAAAAGGGCTTGACATTGCATATCACGGTCACTACAGTTTCCTCTCACACAAGCAGCTAATGGTGAACAAGGGGTTCCATCCTGGATATAAGCGTCTCTTGGGCACTCATGCGTTTTCCCGTCACAGTATTCTGGTAGATCACAAATGCCACGTATGTCTCTGCAAACATATCCAGGAGGAGCATATATACAGTTACTGCAGCAACCACCTGCATCACATAAACTGCCAAGGGTCAGGGCACAATTGGTCCCACAACACTTATCTTTAGTGCATTCTTTAAAGGAGCCACAGTCACATTCTTCTTTCTGATTTACAATCTTGTCTCCACAACGAGGAGCTACATACGGAAAATTGTTGTATTGGAACATTTGTCTCACTCAGACAGGGATCCCACTTCACAACCCGACTATGGAAATCATCGTAAGAACAATTGCTCAACATATCCATAAGACCAGGCACAGGAACCATGACACAGCTGGTTCTTCAAAAACAGGAACAACCTTGTGTATCATGTTTAAGACTGAGGACATGACCTATTGAATGTGCTCCAATAGTTGCAGCCAGAAATATATGGTGTACTGACACATATACATACGATACTCCCCAGTTTGGATTACATACTCCCTCATGCTGCGAATAATATGTAGTTCCTCCAATTCGATGTCCTGTTAGAAGCACTGAAGAATCATGTTTAATGACATTCCAAAATCCATAATATTTCCACAAACCAAAATCACTTATCACCGAATGAGGATTATTATCATAAACACTCGTGTGATCCAGATCATTCCATATGCACAACAGACGTATGAAGACACTGAGATGAACATATCCATAAATAGAATCCATTATGTTGTTTATAATCAAAACATATTCTATTATATGTGTCATATTAGTGTTCTGGCGGTATAATGAGTTAGAAACTGTATAGTGAAGTTTTAATTGTTTGCTATGTCCCACACACAGATACACAGGGCCTGCTCTAGAAGTTTCAGTAAGTTTCTCCTCTTCAAAAGCTAGATTTTCATCTTCCTTTTCAATCACACACTTTTCAACCCCTGTTGATTTTTCTTCTAACACAAGCAGAGAAATCACATGCTCGAATTTGGAAGAAGCCTCCAGTGGTTTGATTTCATAAGTGAAGTCATCTACCTGCAGCATGCCACGCAGACCCCCGTGGCAGGTGTCTAGTGTGGCCATGGACCCAGGAACACCTTCCAGGTAGCTGAAGTAGTAACAGTCTCTGGGGACAAAGGGGTAATCCTCCTGCATGGCACCTTGGTCATTGTTGGTAATGACAGGGAAATCTCAGGGCAGCAAGTTCTTCTTGACCTTCATGTGAACTATGTGTCTTCGGCCCTGGAAGTGCATACTGTAGGAGAGCTGACCTGTCCTATGAGCTCCACTCACCTTGTGGGGCGCCTTTCTGGGAATCACAACTTCAGAGGAAGTGAAGCGCCATTCTGGTGGGCCACGGGAGCAGCCAACAGAAGACACGAGTGCCCAGAGCACTAGCAGCAAAAGAGGACCTTTCGCAAGGTCCTGGGCCCAGGCTGGCCCCATGAGTGAGAGAGCCAGTAATGAGAGAAAACTCAGTCAAGTGGGAGACAAGGAGGTCTATCTGAAATAGTGACTTTCCCAGCAGGACAGCAATGAGGAGAGCAGAATAAGGCTGAGGACATGGCCTCTGTGAGTGATGCAGGATCAGGGGCATGGCTATTACATAACAATGACTGTGTGCTCATTAGGGAAGGCTGGGCTTAGTGAGCTGGGGACTCTAGGGCAAGGTCCTAGAGGAAGAAAATGAGAACTGAAGAATATAGAACATATGCATGTTCTGTATTCTAAGAATATAGAACATATGTGTGTCCTTTATTTTTTAGTGGGTGTCATAAGGGAAGAATAAATGTGTTTGATGCAACATTAGGACAGATAATGACTTTCTTTCCAAACTATAATGCATAAATCTGTTTTGTTTTGTATCATGTAGACTGTGTGCTTTCATTCTTTTTTAGGTCTACTTTATGCCTGACTGAAATCAGTATTTTGCTTTTGTCGTTTTCCCAAGCAACTCTCCTAAGGTACAGCAAGGCCCTTCTCCTTCTTTCTTCTAATTTATTTTACTATGGGAAATCCCTTATTTACCCAAAGCCATGGCCAGACCTGCATTTGTTATGTATTCTGGTATGAGATTATAATGCTGTTCATTTCCTCTCTATATGGCATGATTTCAGGTAATACAATCTTGAACTGCAATGGCCCTTTGGGTTTCTTGGGGCTTGTCAAACTTGGGCATCTTTGTGGCATCATAGAAGTAAATGGAAATAAAATAACTACCACAATGCATGTAGCTTACATCAACTGGTACCCAGATGTCAAGAAAATAAACAATTTGAACACATTCTAATCTTTTGAAACCTGCTTTAAAGTCCTTCTCTCTTCTCTCTACCTCCTCCTTCTACCTCTTATAACCCCACTCCTTTCTCAACTCCCATCCCTCCTTCCCTACCTTCTTTACTGTCTCCTAGCTTATCTTCCTGTCTTTCTCCAGTCCATTCTGGATCATGAGACCTGGAACTTCACCCACCTTGGACATGCTAATGTCCTAGGAATAGGAAAATAAAATAATACCTTTGAAGTGTAACCATATAGTATTCTGCCTGATGGCTGAGTGACAGTAATCCAATCCTTTTGACAAGGGCATGGTAAATCTGTCTCAAATGTGTGGCATACATTAGACACCACTTTCAAGGAATACTCAGCGTTAAGCTATAACACTGACAATTCCATCTTTTTGTGTTAATATTCTATGACCTGAAATATGAGACACTGTGCAGAAACATAAAATAGGCTTGCAGGCTACACTTACACATTCTTTAGTAACAACAATTAATCCAATTTTTGAAAATAGCATGATAAACAAAGAAGAAGCCACCCACACTCAAACTTATGGTACTGCAAATTAAACAATTTGAGAGAAACAAACATCCCTTCACATATACAAAACAATTCAATAAGGACACATGCAGAGATTGGAAAGGAAAAAAAGAAAGAAGATAAAAGGCTCCAGGACCCACACAATTATCCTTCTTGGGCCAATAGGCTAGCTACTCAAACAGAAACAAAATGACTCTCCTCCACACACTTCAGTTTCCACAATGGCCTGTGGATCAGCAAGGAGAAATACCTGTTAGTAAAGGGTCATCCAACCTCATTTACAGAAGACACTGGTGAAACCATGATTTAACAAAGGCACTGTAAACAGGGCTTAGACCTGTCATGGATGAAGATCTGGATTGCTCTACAAGTTAACCCACTCAGACAAGAAGGGTGGGCCAAGAGAGCTATATAAAACAGATGGACAAATTACATTATCTTAGCATGGCAATCCTTTTGATTCTTTGGTTCCATATCCTTCCCCTCCTTTTTTTTTTCTTTTTTGCTACCCTCAGGCTAACTCCAAGTTTCCAGAAACTTTGTTTTGTTCTGAAGGCCAAAGCATTTCAGCAGCATGAATCTAACTTTACTTGGTGGTGAGATCTGGTCCTAGTGCACTATTTAGGAAGTGATTTCTTTTTCTTTCTTTTTTTTCAGTAATATTTTATTGTGTTTTAGCAGAAAGTTTACACAACAAAGTAGTTTCCCATTTAACAGTGGATACACAAATTGTGACACTGGTTGCTATCCCCAACTCCCCACCCTCTGCAATATGTCAGTCAGTACTTTCATTTCTACCCTGCCTTCCCTTTTCCATCCCTCCAGCTTATCAGCTCCTCCTTGCCTTCTTGTCTTAGCTTTTGGGCAAATGTTGACCATTTGGTCTCATATAGTTGATTGCTCAAAGGAGCATGTCTTTATGGGTATTATTGTTTATTTTTTAGGTTGATCTATTATTTGGCTAAAACCTCTGGGAGTGGCTTTACTTCCAGGTTAGAAGGATGTCTCAGGGATTCCTCCAGCATCTATAAGTCCAATATGTCTGGTCTTTTTTTATGAATTTTCATGAGTTTTCTTCTACACTCTTTTCCCATTCTATCCAGAACTTTCTATCATGTCCCAGGGTAGTGATATCTGGGTACCATCCAGTTCTTCTGGCCTCAGGCTAGAGGAGGCTGTGATTCATGAGGGATACTAATCCTATGGAATTATTGCTTCCTTGAGTCTTTGTTTTCCTTTATTCACTTATGGTCCAGAAGGGAAGAGACTAATAATTGCTTCTTAGATAGCCACTCAGAGGAGTCAGCCACAGGGATCCAGGTGAGGGGAGGGAAACCAGGCCACTCCCACAAGCGGCAAGGTGGGAAAGTGGGGGGAAAGGAAAGCAAAAGGCCAGGGGAAGTGGGACAAAGGAGATTAAAACACCAGGGGGACTGGTACAGATGAGGAGTCAGCCGCAGGGATCCAGGGGAGGGGAGGGAACCCAGGTTATGCCCCACGAGCAGCAAGGTGGGAAAGTGGGGGAAAAGGAAAGAAAAAGGCCAGGGGACTGGAACAGAGTGAGGAGGCAGCTGCAGGGATCCAGGTGAGGGGAGGAAACCCAGGCCACGCCCCACAAGTGGGATGCGGGGGAGGAAAAAGGACAGGGGGTCGAGACAGAGGGAGGAGGCGGCAGCAGTAGGGATCCGGGTAAGGGGAGGTTGGAGAGGTTTCGAACAGTTAAGCTAGACAGACTTATCTATCGGTTTGTCCTACGGTGGTGATGTGTTGCTGTGAGTCTTCAGGCTGTGCCACCGGTGTTTCAAACCCAGTGGCGTGCACATGGTGCAAAGGTCTCAGCGGGGCTTGCAGACTGAGACAGACTAGGAAGAAGGAAGGGACCATGCATTTCTCAAAGAATTGGACAGGGGAAACCTTATGAATAGCAGAGAAACACTGTGTGGTAGATACATTACTGTGCAACTTTATGAATAGTCCAGAAACAGTGTCCAATACGGAGGAGGAGGATGAGTCACTTAAGTTAGAAGGCTCTCAAAATAGGACTGGGAAAGAGCTGCATCATCAGAGTAAAACTTACTCATATGGATAAGGTGAAGCTTTCGAGACCTCCATTTGCTGACTGGCATGATTCAAATTGAGGAGAAACAGCTGCAAAAATCCATTAATAATTGGAACATGGAATGTACAAAGTATGAATCTACGAAAATTGGAAGTTGTCAAAAATGAAATGGAATGCATAAAGATTAATATCCTAGGCATTAGTGAGTTGAAATGGACTGGTTTTGGCCATTTTGAATCAGACAACCATATAATCTACTATGCTGGGAATTAAAATTTGAAGAGGAATGGCACGGCATTCATCATCACAAAGGATGTTTCAAAATCTGGCCTGAAGTACAATGCTATCAGTGATAGGAGAATATCCATACGCCTACAGGGAAGACCAGTTAATACAAGAATTATTCAAATTTATGTACCAACCACCAAAGTCAAACATAAGGATATTGAAGATTTTTATCAACTTCTGCAGT
>NW_006921675.1:9259137-9260431 GCF_000298275.1 Orycteropus afer afer | reverse complement strand
TTATTTTACATCCAACATTACGTGTACATTTAGTTTCACTCCCCATTTACCATGCCCAACCCTAATCCAGTCTCCTCCCCTCCCTATACTGTAACCCTCCACCCCCCCAAGCCCCTCATAGTTATGCACTCCTGTTTGTCCTGCATTTCCTCTGTGTGAATGTTGCCCCACTCGTGCCCCCTGGTCAATTGCTCCAAGGGATGCATTTCCATAGCATATGTAGTTTGTCACCCTGGGTTGAATGGTCTGCATGTACATCTTGTTCACTATTGGGCTGAAAGCCAGCCTTTGGGAGTGAGCTTTATTCCAAGCCCAGAATGTATCCCAGGACCATAGTATTGGGAGTCTCACCAGAATTATCTGACCAGTAATTCTGGTCATTATTGAATTTTTGGACTTTGTTCCATGTTTTTCCTCCCACTCTATCCAGGATCTCCAGATTTGATCCTTTCCTGAGTGGTTGGCATTGGTGGCCAGGCACCATCTAGTTCTTCTGCTCTTGAGTGCCATCGTGTCCTAGGGATGATTGCTTCTAAATGCCCTTGGTTTTTGTTTTTTTGTTTTGTTTTGTTTTGTTTTCACTCTTCTTTGCTTCCAATGATAGGAGACCATTAGATGCATCTTAGATGGCTGCTTGAAAGCTTTTAAGACCCCAGTTGCTACTCACCAATGTAGGATGAGGAAGAAGGCTTTTATGTATTTTGTTGTGCCAATTGAGTCTGGTGTCCCCCAGTACTATGGTCCTGAGACAGTAGATCCATTGGATCTCTCTCCTACAATGTCTGGGTTACTGTGAGGGATTACTCTGTGTCTGTCTTCTGTTGTTTCTGTAAGGATTGCAGGTGTTTTGTATCACTGGTATGTGTGCAAGATTAGCCTCCATTGAATCTATCTTCGGTCTAGAGTATACTCCTGTTAACTGACCCCCATCTGATCCTCTCAGGTGTTTCTGTGTTTTTCTGTAGCCTGGTGTTTTGTGTTACGTTGTTGTTGTTATTGAGAGTTTTTCTTAAGACATCTTCAACTTCTCTTTTTATGTATCTATTTAAGTTTTCTGCTTCTGTTTGTATTAGTTTAGGTAGGTCATGTGTTTCTAGAAATTTGTCCATTTCTTCTAAGTTTCAACTTTATTAGAGTACAATTTTAATAATATTCTGTTATGAACCTTTTTATCTCACTTGGTTCTCTTGTAATGTATCCCATCTGATTTCTTATCTTGGTTATTTGCATCTTCTCATTTTTCTCCTTTGTCAGTTTGTCCAGGCATTTGTCAAATTATTGATCCACTAAAAGA
>NW_006921675.1:9254318-9255556 GCF_000298275.1 Orycteropus afer afer | reverse complement strand
GATTTATAGTTGTCTCAGTGTGGCTGCAGAGGTGTTTGTGAGTTTGTGGAATCTGTCCTATGCAGGTCTCTGTCCCTGTGACAGAAAGTAAGGTGAGTTGTCCAGGTTTCTTATGATTCCATCTACAGGTTTTGTGAGTTTCTGACTGGTTGAATTTTCCTATAAATGCAATACCTTCATATTTGGGGGATTTGATATCGTAGCACAGCCAGCAGGATTCTGTCAAATTAGATTGGGTTAGATTCGATAGTTGGAAAGTCTGGACCATAATTTTCCAAAGGGGGTCTTCCTGTAAATTTTCAACTGATGTGGTGCCCCTTGAAGGGGTGACATGGGGAGATGAATTTCGGACTGGTGTGTTGCCCCGATTATTGGAGGGTAAAGAGGGTACTGATTGTGGGGCTAACACTGAGTTGGGCCCGACTGCAACAGGGGGTGTCCAGGATTCAATTTTTAGTCTAATATTGAAAATGACTCCATTGTTGTACCCTGTTTGGTACAATCGAAGCCCCCAGGATCGGCCTGTCACCCAGGTTTTATACTGTTTTCCCTGTTCTGTGAATCAGATTCTGATAGGATTACAGGTGAAATTCATACACGGGCCCTTTCCTATATACATGCTTCCGCCGGCTGGGAACCTCCGCATGAACTTGGATGATCAGCAAGAACTGACGGTTAATCCATCACCGAAATGATTCCTGTCAACTGTGATGAGATCCCAAGTTGAAGAAGGTTCCCAGTAAGTGGTTCCCATCATTTCACATCCCCATGTTTTACAATAAAAGTCTGGTGCCCCCCCACACTGGTTCGCTAAAGTTCTGTCTTTTCTTCTCCCTGGGCAAATGTAAAATGGTAACTTACAGAGTTGGTGGTGGAGTTCAGGGTGCCCACAACCTATTCCCCCGATTCCTCTAGAAGCACATAACCGCTGGCATGTAGGCTTGCCTGAACATTCAGGAGTAATGTTTTTGTTGGGTTCCCAATCTAAGATGTCCCAGGATCCGGCCACTAATTGGTATCAATCAACGTGTAGGTCAGGCCACCAGGTATTAGGGGGATGGTTGCCCGTGATAGAGCTGACAACATCCCCTGTGGCTGACGTAATTATCCAGGTTAACTGTTGGGTGTGTGTGGGTTAGATGAAGGATTTACATAGTTACTAGTTATTAACAGTAATACTAGTAAGGTCCACATCGCTGAAGTTTTAGTTTTAGCGGATTGTTGGGGTCCTTGGAGAC
>NW_006921675.1:9252110-9254183 GCF_000298275.1 Orycteropus afer afer | reverse complement strand
GTTATTCCGTCAACTTTGAGGGTGGTGGGTGTGGTCAGGATCACGATGTAGGGTCCTTTCCAGCGAGGTTGTAGAGTTTCTTGTCGATGTCTCCGCACATACACCCAATCACCTGGCTGGTACTGGTGAGGTTCGGGAGGGGGATTAGATTGGTAGAGGGCCCTTAAGTTCAGCCAGATATCCTGTTGGGTTTGTTGCAGGGCTTGAAGAGAATAAAGGAGTTCACATTATCAATTTCACGTAACAAATCGGACTGGAATCTGGGAGTAATAGGTGGAGTTCTACCAAAGACAATTTCAAAAGGTGTTAATCCTAATTTATAAGGAGAGTTGCGGACCCGAAATAGGGTGAAGGGGAGGAGAGTCACCCAGTCTCCATCAGTCTCTATGGTTAATTTGGTTAAGGTCTCTTTTAGAGTTCTGTTCATTCTTTCTACCTGGCCTGAACTTTGGGGTCTGTAAGTACAATGTAATTTCCAATTAGCCCCAAGAATAGTTGCTAAACCCTGTATTACCTTAGACACAAATGCCGGTCCATTATCTGACCCTACTGTAGTAGGAAAACCATACCTGGGTAGGATGTCTTCTAGTAGTTTCTTGGCTACCACGTGGGCTGTTTCTCTCTTGGTGGGGAAGGCTTCTATCCACCCTGAAAAGGTATCTATAAAGACTAATAAATATTTATATCCGTATTTCCCTGGTTTCACCTCTGTGTAGTCCACTTCCCAGCAAGTCCCTGGTGTGTTGCCTCTTGATCTGGAGCCTAGATTTGGAGGGTTTTTAGTAACATTGGTTAATTGACAGGCTTTACAGTCAGAAACAATTATTTCAGTTTTAGATTGAGCATTTTTAATTATTACGTCTGCCCGTTTTAATAACTCCTGCATCATTTTGGTTCCTAAATGGGTGGTTTGGTGTATTTTGAATAAAATTTCTTCTCCCAGTTTTTTGGGGAGGATGGCTTTGTGATCTGCTGATTTCCACTAATTGCATACATACTGAGTTCTGGGTAATTGTTTAATCCATTTCAAGTCTTCCTCCATGTAGTTGGGGTTTGCAGGTAAGGTGGGACTCCCAGGATCAGGTAGGTTGGAAGTTAATACTAGATTGGTAGACAGCTCAATTTCTCGGGCAGTTTGGTCTGCTAGATTGTTGCCTTGGGTAATTGGGGTGGTGATTTTCTGGTGCCCCGGACAATGAATGATGGCAAGTTTCTTTGGGAGCCACAGGGCAGCTAGTAGATCTAGGATCTCGTTTTTGTTCTTAATTGTCTTTCCTTCCATGGTTAGTAGCCCCCTTTCCCGATAAATTGCCCCATGAATAGGTGCTGTGGCAAAAGTGTAACAACTGTCCGTATAAATATTTAACTTTTTGTCTTTTCCCAAAGTTAGGGCTTTGGTCAATGCTATTAGTTCAGCTCGTTGGGCTGATGTTCCGGCTGGTAATGGCTCAGCCCAAACTATTGCAGTTTCTGTCACCACTGCTGCCCCCGCATACCTTTGTCCATCATGCACAAAGCTGCTCCCATCTGTATACCAGGTAACCTCGTCATCTGGTAAGGGGGTGTCTCGTAGGTCAGCTCAGATCCCGTGCGCTTGAGCTAGAATGTCGACACAATCATGGAGCGGAGCACCCAAATCTGGATCCAGTAACAGGGTGGCAGGGTTCAGTGCCATAGGTGACTGGAAGATAATCTTGGTTGGGTTCAGTAACAGTCCTTGGTAGTGGGTGAGCCGTGCTTTGCTAAGCCATCGATCAGGAGGTTGCATAAGAGTTCCTTCTATGGCATGTGGGGTGGTAATATGTAGTTCTTGCCCCAGTGTAAGTTTGCTCACATCTTTGACTAACAAGGCTGTTGCTGCTATTATGTGTAAGCACGAGGGCCACCCCGCTGCTACTGGGTCTAATTTTTTTGAGAGATAGGCTACTGGTCTTTTCCAGGGGCCTAGGTGTTGGATTACAACTCTTTTCGCTACCCCTTTATTTTCATCAATGTATAGATGGAAGGGTTTTGTTACATCAGGCAGTCCAAGGGCAGGAGTGGACAGAAGGGCAGTTTTAAGTGAATTAAAGG
>NW_006921675.1:9246847-9251535 GCF_000298275.1 Orycteropus afer afer | reverse complement strand
TGGCTCTTTGGGGCCAGTGGTAGACTGAAAAAAGCATCTTTAAGGTCTAAGACTGAGTACCACTGGTGATCTGGGGGTAAAGAACTAAGGAGGGTATATGGGTTAGGAACAGAAGGGTGAATATCCATGACTCGTTTATTGACTTCTTGGAGATCTTGTATTTGTCTATAGTCGTTAGAATGAGGTTTTCGAACAGGGAGTAGGGGAGTGTTCCAGGAAGACTCACAGGGTCAGAGTATTCCTAATTTTAATAGGCACCAGATATGGGGGGTTATGCCCTCCCAGGCTTCTCGTGACATAGGGTACTGGCGGACTCTGACCAGGTCTGCTCCGGGTTTAATTTCTACATAAACTGGTGGCCTATGTTTAGCTAACCCTACACCTCCAGTCTCAGCCACACCTTAGGAAAGGCTAATAACCACTGTTCTATATTCTCAGATGGAGAAGGAGGGGGTTGTTGGTGGAGCCTATATTCATCTTCCAGGTTTACAGTTAACACGTGAATAGGCTGGCCCTTACTGTCCATAATGGTTGCCCCTCCGTTTTGAAAGTGGATTTGTGCTCCTATTTTGGTTAGTATATCTCTCTTGAGAAGTGGATAAGGGCATTCTGGAATTACCATGAACGAGTGGGATACCCGTCCCACGCCGAGATCTACTGTTCTTCGGGTAGTCCATGAATATTGATTTGTTCCTGTGGCTCCTTGAACCCAGGAGGTTTTATTAAACAGTTTCCCTTGAGGTTTAAGTAAGACTGAATGTTGTGCCCAGGTGTCCACCAGGAAGTCAATTGGGGTCCCCTCCACTTTAAGAGTTACCCTGGATTTGGGGGGGGACCGAACTCCGTCGCTCCTAATCACTGAGTTCCCCCAATTCTAGTACTTTAGTTGGTGGTTTTTGAGTTCTTTTATTTGGGCATTCGTTTGCCCAATGTCCGTCTTCCTTGCAATAGGCACACTGATTCTTGCCCAGTTTAGGGCGTCCTCCTTGGGGGGGGGTCCCCCTTACCTTGGTATTTTACAATTTTCTGCAGTTGCTGTTCTCTTTCTCGGATGCTCCCGGTTGTTGAGGCAAGCAAGATTTTTGCAAGGTTCCTAGTGTTCCAATCACTGGCTGCTACTAGTGCTTTGCCCTGTCGGTCCTCTGGACTTTCTCTGTGATAATAAACTCTCTCTGCAACTAACATTAAGTCCTGAATGCTTTTTTCATTTAATCTATCAATTTTTTGTAAGTTTCTCCTAATGTCTGGGGCTGCTTGATTCACAAAAGCCATGATCAGTGTAGCCCTAGTTTCAGGTGCTTCCGGATTCATGGGGGTATAGTGACAAAATGCTTCCATTAATCTTTCTAAGAAAGCGGCAGGACTTTCATCCCTCCCTTGCTGAACGTCACCTACCTTAGCAAAATTGGTGGGCTTCCTTGCAGCTGCCCTGAGACCTCCCATTAGAGTCTGACGGTACACCTGGAGTCTCTTCTTACCTTCAGTCATGTTGTAGTCCCAATTAGGACGAGTCAAAGGGAAGGTGGCATTAATCACATCTATATTGGTAGTGGATTGCCCGTTATCTCCCAAAACAGATTTCTAGGCTTCCATCTGGATCCTCTCACGTTCCTCGGTACTGAATAAAATTTGGAGGAGCTGTTGACAATCATCCCAGGTAGGCTGATGAGTAAACAAAATAGTCTCTAGGAGGTCAGTTAAATCTCTGGGATTATCTGAGAACTTGGCATTCTGAGTTTTCCAATTGTACAGGTCACTAGTGGCAAAAGGCCAAGAGTGAAGCTGCTGGTTGCCAGTTGCATCTGCAGGCCCTGCGGCTCGCAATGGCAAGACCGTGGAATCTGC
Organism: Orycteropus afer afer; assembly: GCF_000298275.1. Classification (NCBI taxonomy): domain Eukaryota; kingdom Metazoa; phylum Chordata; class Mammalia; order Tubulidentata; family Orycteropodidae; genus Orycteropus; species Orycteropus afer. The sequence goes on along the minus strand of NW_006921675.1, from coordinate 9,249,690 downwards.
TGGTCCACTAGAGGGGGCTGCGCACTGCATTCTTCCACAGGTGCCGGCTGCTGGACCTGTGGCTGCCATTGCCCCGCCGCTGTCCGGTACTTGGGGCGGTGCACCCTCTCCAGCTGCAGTACCTGCTGAAAGGGTTTGGTAAGGGGTGGGGGGGAAAGGAGTTCTTCCTCCATCCCACCCTGAAAGACTGGGTAGGTTGGTGCCAAAGGTTTGACTTCAGGTTCTTTCTTCTGGGCAATATGAAGTTGCACTGCCAGGACCGGTTTAGGTGCCTGCTTAGGAAGAGAAAGAGGTAACAATGGCTTTAACCAGGGAGGTGGATTTTCCACTAAATCCTGCCATTTGATAATATGTGACCCCTGATCTGGGTGTCCCCCGCTGGACCGGAACACAACTTCTTTCACCTTTAAAATAATCTGAAGATCAAACGTACCTTTGGCTGGTCACCCTACATTGAACGTTGGCCATTCCGAGTTACACAATGTGACAAATTTTCCTTTTTTTATTTCTAAACTTAAGTCGTGTGCTCTTTGTCTAACTTCCTTAAAATTATCAGTCAGGAGAGAAAGAGGAGTTGTCACAGTTTGTCCCATTTCGTCCGTCCACTGATTAAACAAAATTAAGGACACTAACAAAAACCAAACAGACACACAAAAAGACAGATAGAAAATGCCTCCCATGGATTGGAAGCAAAACTGAAAGTAGGACGACGGCCTCATGCCACGCTGCGGGAGCGACCCACTTCACCCCTTTACAAGTTCCAGATTGGAGGGCAACTTTGTTTCCTCCCAGGTTGAAGGGGTTTTCTAATCCCCTTCCAGAAGAGGTCCTGGAACGTCTTCCAGGTCCTCTGGCTGATGGCCCACCCATGCGTGCACTTAGGCCAAAGTCAGCCCTACAGAAAATGGGCCCCAAGTAATACACAAAGGACTCAGACCAATATCAAACATCCGAACACTTACCAGCCAGCTGCAACCCCCTGGTTCAGGAGTCCTGGGGTATCTGGGGATCCCGGACGAGCCCCCAAATGTTGTGCCCAGTCCTTAAATCCCCAAATAACCACCAAGGAGCCGATTCCACTGCAAAAGCATAGGGGTTGTTTATTCAAGCTCAAGCTTGGACCCCCAACCGTCACCGACGCAGCGGTTCAGGATTGAGAGCCCCGAACTCAGGGGTAATGGGGTTTTTATAGGGGGTACAGCAGGAAGGAGGAAGTTTCAATCAGAAAATTACAGGATTGGTTGACATTTTCCAAGTTGCTAGTTGTTCCTACTTGATTGGTTCTGTCTGGTAGGCTGAAGCCACCAACTGCCGTTTCTAACTATTTTAGGTAAGGTATTTCTCTACCATTTACTGATTGGTTGTTGCTAAGGAGAATGCTTGGGTATCTATGAGGTGGGGGTAGTCAGGACTCTTTGTGGTTTTTCCAGTAACTAAGGTACTAAAGTGTGGAGTACGTGCTAAGGCATATTGCAAAAATGGCTACATACATACAGGGTGGTTATATAGAAACATGGCCTCACAATATGAAGAAATGCTCACGATCATTAGCTATTAGAGAGATGCAAATCAAAACAACAATGGCCTACCATCTTGCTCCAGTACTAGTAGCAAAGTTCAACGAGACAGAATATAACAAATGCTGGCGAGGATGTGGAGAGATTGGGACTCTCATACACTGCTGGTGGGACTGTAAAATGGTACAATCATTGTGGAAAGCCATATAGCGATTCCTTCAAAAGTTGGAACTAGAAATACCATTTGACCCAGCTATTCCATTCCTAGGTATATATCCTAAAGAAGTGAGAGCCATGACAAGAACAGACATATGCACACCCATGTTCATCGCAGCACTGTTTACAATAGCCAAAAGATGGAAACAACCTAGGTGTCCATCAACTGAGGAATGGATAACCAAACTATGGTACATACACACAATGGAATACTATGCAACCCTAAAGAATAATGTAGAATCTGCAAAACACCGCATAACATGGATGAACTTGGAGGACATTATGCTGAGTGAAATAAATCAATCATAAAAGGACAAATATTGTATTAGTCCATTATTGTAAAAGTCAAGAAAATGTTTATCTATAGAAGGACATGTTCTTTGTTGGTTACCAGGGGTGGGAGGGGAGGGGGAGGGAACACTATTAGATAGATAGAGATAAGTATTGATTTGGGTGAAGAGAAGGGCAATGTACCAAATATGAGTGATCATTATAGTGGCATTGAGGAAGAGAAAGACAGAGAGAGGTATGTGGGAGGTACAGACAACAAAGATGAACCCTTTTGCACATATAGTATGGCATTGTCGGTGAAGGCAAACATGGGTATATTGGTAGATAGATGGGTGGACAGGGTGCACTAGTAAGTATCTCTATGAAGCAGGGAGTGTACCCAAGAACATGTATAGGGTTGGCAGACAATGGTCCTATACATTTATGTGTATGATCAGAATTCCCAGGTGTATAGTAGAGCTGACAAGGGGCAAGGTTGTAGTCACTGCTCAGTCACAGCCAGCTACCAAGAGGGACTGAGTATTTGAACCTGTGGGCTCGGGACCATAGTCGCAGGGGACATCAAGCTCAATTGGCATTACATACTACACAAAACATTGTTCCACCTGCTACTTTGGTGAGTAGCGACTGGGGTCTTAAAAGCTTGCAAGCTGCCATCTAGATGCAAAGATGGGTCTCCCCTCGTCCAGAGCAAAGAAGAATGAAGAAAACCAAAAATTCATGAAAACAATTAGTCCTAGCGACTGGTACACCATCCAATCTGCAGCCTATATGACTATGAGACCAGAAGAACTAGATGGTGCCCGGCTACTACTGTCA
>NW_006921675.1:9240374-9246097 GCF_000298275.1 Orycteropus afer afer | reverse complement strand
TCTATTATTGATTTCTAGTTTTTATAGCATTATGATCACAGAAGATGCTTTGTATTGTTTTGACATTTTTTAATTTACTGAGACTTGCTTTGTGGACTAAAATATGTCAAATTTTGAAGAATTATCCATGTGTGATGGTGAAGAATGTGTACTGTGCTACTGTTGAGTAGTATGTTTTGTATATGTTTATGAGGCCAAGTTAGCTGATTTTTTTTTTTTAGATTTTGTATACCTTTGTTGAGTTTTTTTCTAGTTGTTCTGTCTGTCATTGAAAATGGTGTGTTAATGTATCCTACCATTATTTTAGACCTTTCTGCTCTTCTTTACAACTTCCGTTAGTTTGTTTTATCAATTTTGGAACTCTGTCATTGGGTGCATAAAAAGTTATTATGATTCCCAGGGAATCGATATTTCTATGGCCCCACCCCAACCAGGAAGGAAAGTGGGGGAAAGAGAAACCAGGAGGCACAACAGAGCAGAGCAGGAGCCAGGGATCCAGGTAAGGGGAGTGACCTAGGCCCCACTTCACCAGCCAGGAAAGCAAGAGAAAGAGAAGCCAGAGGGGATAACAGAGCAGAGCAGCAGCCAAGGATCCAGGTAAGGGGAGGGATCCATACCCAACCCCCATGAGCCAGAAAAGCAGGGGAAAGAGAAGCCAGGGGGATGACAGAGCAGAGCAGTGCCAGGGATCCAGGTAAGGGGAGGGCAGAGAGGTTTCAAATGACTAAGGGAGACAAACTTGTCTGTCAGGTTGTCATACTATTGTGGCTTGCATGTTGTTGTGAAGCTTCAGGCTGTGCCACCGGTGTTTCAAGTGCTGGCACAGTTGCACATGGTGCATAGGTTTCAATGTAGCTTACAGACTGAAACAGACTAGGAAGAAGGAAGAGGTGCCATCCACTTCTCAAAGAATTGGCTAGGGAAAACCTTATGGATAGCAGAGAAACACTGTCTGATACGTTACTGCGGAAACATTATCCAATACAGTGCAGGAAAATGAGCCGCTTAGATCAGAAGGCTTTCAAAATATGACTAGGAAAGAGCTGAATCATCAAAGTCAGACTAACTTTACTGAAATGAATAAAGTAAAGCTTTCAAGACCTCCATTTGCTGATGTGGCATGACTCAATTGAGGAGAAACAGCTACAAACATCCATGAATAATTGGAACACGGAATGTAAAAGTATGAATCTAGAAAAATTGGAAGTTGTCAAAAATGAAATGGAACACATAAAGATTGATATCCTAGGCATTAGTGAGCTGAAATGGACTGGTTTTGGCCATTTTGAATCAGACAACCATATGATCTACTATGCCGGGAATGACAGTTTGAAGAGGAATGGCATGGCATTCATCATCACAAAGGATGTTTCAAGATCTGTCCTAAAGTACAATGCTGTCAGTAATAGGATAATATCCATAAACCTACAAGGAAGACCAGTTAATATGACTATTATTCAAATTTATGCACCAACCACCAAAGCCAAAGATGAGGAAATTGAAGATGTTTATCAACTTATGCAGTCTGAAATTGACTGAACGTGCAATCAAGATGTGTTAATTATCACCAGTGACTGGAACAAAAAAGTTGGAAACAAAGAAGAATCACCAGTAGTTGGGAAATTTGGTCCTGGTGACAGAAATAATGCTGGAGAATGCATGATAGAATTTTGCAAGACCAACTACTTATTCATTGCAAATACCTTTTTCAACAACACAAACAGTGGCTATACACATGGAGTTCATCACATGGGGCACACAGGAATCAGATTGAGTATATCTGTGGCAAGAGGCAATGGAAAATATCAATATCTTCAGCCAAAACCAGGCCAGAAGCTGATTGTGGAACAGACCATCAATTGCTCATATGCAAGTTCAACCTGAAGTTGAAGACAATTAAAACAACTCCACGAGAGCCAAAATATGACCTAGAATATATCCGTCCTGAATTTAGAGATCACGTAAAGAATATATTTGATGGATTGAACACCAATGACCGAAAACCAGAAGAATTGTGGGATGACACCAAGAACATCATCCATGAAGAAAGCAAGAGGTCATTAAAAAGAGGAGAAAAGAAGAAAAGACCCAGATGGATGTCAGAAGAGACTCTGAAACACCCTTGAACAGAGAGTAGCTAAAGGAAATGGAAGAAATGACAAGATAAAAGATCTGAACAGATTTCAAAGAGCAGCTCGAGCAGACAAAGCCAATTACTATAATGAAATATGCAGAGACCTGGAGTTAGAAAACCAAAAGGAAAGAACATGCTCAGCATTTCTCAAGCTGAAAGAAATGAGGAAAAAAATTAAGCCTTGAATTGCAATATTGAAAGATTCTATGGGCAAAATATTGAATGATGCAGGAAGCATCAAAAGATGGAAGGAATACACAGAGTCAATGTACCAAAAGGACCTGGTCAATCTTCATCCATTTCAGGAGGTGACATATGATCAAGAACCAATGGTATTGAAGGAAGAAGTTGAAGTTGCAATGAAGGAATTGGTGAAGAACAAGGCTCCAGGAATTGACAGAATACCCACTGAGATGTTTCAACAAATGGATGCCCCACAGGAGGCACTCACTTGGTTATGCCAAAAGATTTGGAAGACAGCTTTGGAAGACAGCTACCTGGCCAACTGACTGGAAGAGATCCATATTTGTACCCATTCCAAAGAAAGATGATCCCACTGAATGTGGAAATTATCAAACAATATCATTAATATCTCACGCAAGTAATATCTTACTGAAGATAATTCAAAAATGGTTGCAGCAGTATATTGACAAGAGCTTCTAGAAATGCAAACTGGATTCAGAAGAGGATGTGGAATGAGGGATATCATTGCTGATGTCAGATGGATCTTGGTTCAAAGCAAAGAATACCAGAAAGATGTTTACTTATGTTTTATTGACTATGCAAAAGCATTCAATTGTGTGAATCATAACAAATTATGGGTAACATTGAGAAGAATGGGAATTACTTAATTGTACTCATGAGGAACCTGTACATAGAGCAGGAGGCTGCCATTCAAACAGAACAAACGAATGCTGCATGGTTTAAAATCAAGAAGGGATTCAGTCAGAGTTGTATCCTTTCACCATACTTATTCAATCTGTATGCTGAGCAAATAATCCAAGAATCTGGACTATATGAAGAAGAACATGGTATCAGGATTGGAGGAAGAATAATTAACAACCTGCGATACACTGACGACACAACTTTGCTTGCTGAAAGTGAGGATGACTTGAAGCACTTACTGATTAAGACTGAAGACTATACAGTCTGCAGTATGGATTACATCTCAATATAAAGAAAACAAAAATTCTCACCACTGGATGTGTAAGCAGTATCACAATGAATGGAGAAGAGATTGAAGTTGTCAAAGACTTCACATTACTTGGTTCTACAATTGATACCAACAGAGGTAGCAGTCAGGACATCAGACGACATATAGCACTGGGCAAATTGACTGCAAAGGACCTCTTTCAAGTGCTGAGGAGCAAAGATATCTCCTTGAAGACTAAGTTGTAACTACCACAAGCCATGATATTTTTAATCACCTCATATGTATGTGTGAGCTGGACAATGAATAAAGAAGACTGAAGAAGAATTGATGCTTTTGAGATGTGGTGCTGGAGAAGAATGCTGAAAGTACCATGGACTGCTAAAAGAACTAACAAATCTTTCCTGGAGGAAGGGCAGCCAGAATGTTCCTTGGAAGTGAGAATGACCAAACTTTATCTCACTTTGGTCATGTTGTCAGAAGGGACCATTACCTGGAGAAGGATGTCTTACTTTGTAAGGTGGAGAGTCAACAAAGGAGGGGAAGATCCTCAACAAGATGGATTGACACAGTGGCTGCCGTGATGGGCTCAAGTATAGCAGGGATCACGGACCTGATGCAGGACTGAGCGGTGTTTTGTTCTGCTGTGTGTAGGGTTGCTATGAGTCAGAAATGACTTGATGGCACCTAACAACAACAACAACATGATCCCCCCTGAGGCTAGGAACCAGACAAGGATGCAATCTATCACTTCTTCTGACATTGTTTGGAAGTTGTAGCTAGGGCAGTAAAGTAAGAAGGAGAAATAAAAAGCATTTAAATTGGCAAATAAAAAGTAAAATTATCTATTAGCAGATGATATGATCCTAAACATAGGGGAAAAAATAAAAGACTCAGTGAGAAAACTCTTGGAACCTAAATGAAAGGCTGAGCAAAGTGGGAAGATACATGACCAACTTACAAAAATCAGTTGGATTCAGCTATGCCAATATAAAGATCTCTCTAAAAAGGAAATAAGGAAAATAATAGCATTTGCAATAGCTGCAAAAAAGATAAAATACTTGGGAATAAATCTTACGTGGGACACAAAAAAACCTATACAAAGAAAACTACAAAACACAACTATAAGAAAATAGCTCTACATAAATGGAAGAACATACCATGCTCATGGATAGGAAGACTAAACATTGTGAAAATCTCAGTACTACCCAAAGCAATATATAGTATTAATGCAATCCCAACCTAGATTCCATCAACATTCTTTAAGAACATGGAAAAGCCAATCACTAATTTTACATAGAAAGGAAAGAGACCTTGGATTAAAAAAAGCACTACTAAAGAAGAAAAACAAAGTTGGAGGTCTCACATTCCTGTATCTCAAAATCTACTATATAGCTATAGTAGTCAAAACAGCCTGGTATTAGTACAATGACAGACATATGGAGCAGCATAATAGCATTGAGAATCCTGAAATATATCCATCCACTTATGGTCAGCTTCTTTGACAAGGGCTTAGACCCATTATATGTGGAAGAGTTAGTCTTTTTAATAAATGGTGCTAACAAAACTAGATATCCTTTTTCAGAAAAAATGAAACAAGATCTATACCTCACACCATACAGAAAAATAAACTCAAGAAGAATGAAAGACCTAAATGTAATACGTAAAGCTAAGACTTAATAAAATCAAAAACAGGAGAAAACCTATTGTTGTTGTTGTTTTTGTTAGGTGCCATTGAGTCATCTGACCATAGTGACCCTATGCACAGCAGAACAAAACACTGCCCAGTCCTGCACCAGCTCCATGATCCCTGCTATACTTGAGCCCATCGCTGCAGCCACTGTGTCAATCCATCTCGTTGAGGACCTTCCCTCCTTCGTCAACCCTCCACCTTACCAAGCATGACATCCTTCTCCAGGGAATGGTCCCTTCTCACAACATGACCAAAGTAGGTGAGACAAAGTCTGGCCATTCTCATTTCCAAGGAGCATTCCAGCTGCACTCCTCCAGGACAGATCTGTTAGATCTTTTGCAGTCCACAGCACTTTCAGCATTCTTCGCCAGCACCACAACTCAAAAGCATAAACTTTTCTTTGGTCTTCCTCATTCATTGTCCAACTCTCACCTGCAGAGAAGGCAATTGAACATATCATGGCTTGTGTCAGGTGCACCCTAGTTCTCAAGGAGACATCTTTGCTCCTCAACACTTGAAAGAGATCCTTAGCAGCTGATTTGCCCAGTGCTATATGTTGTCTGATGTCCTGATTGCTGCTTCCATTGCCGTCGATTGTAGAACCAAGCAATGCGAAGTCTTTGACAATTTCAATCTTTTCTCCATCTATTGTGATGCTGTTTATAGGTCCAGTTGTGAGGATTTTTGTTTTCTTTATATTGAGACATAATCCATACTGCAGACTGTATTCTTCAATCTTCATCAGT
>NW_006921675.1:9232143-9237654 GCF_000298275.1 Orycteropus afer afer | reverse complement strand
AGGGACCATTCCCTGGAGAAGGATGTCATGCTTGGTAGGGTGGAGGGTCGACGAAAGAGGGGGAGGCCTTCAAGGAGATGGATTGATACGGTGGCTGCAATGATGAGCTCAAGTATAGCAGGGATTGTGGGGCTGGCGCGGGATTGGGCAGTGTTTCATTCTGCTGTGCGTGGGGTCGCTATGAGTTGGAAATGACTCGACGGCACTTAACAACAACAACAACGATTCTTCCTCCAATCCTGATACCATGTTCTTCTTCATATAGTCCAGTATCTTGGATTATTTGCTCAGCATATAGATTGAATAAGTATGGTGAAAGGACCCTGATGCATTCCCTTCTTGATTTTAAACCATGCAGTGTCCCTTTGTTCTGTTCAAATGACAGCCTGCTGGTCTATGTACAGGTTCCTCATGAGTACAACTAAGTGTTCTGGAATTCTCATTCTTCTCAATGTTATCCACAATTTGTTATGGCCCACACAATCAAATGCTTTTGTATAGTGAATAAAACACAAGCAAACATCCTTCTGGTATTTTTTGCTTTGAGCCAAGATCCATCTCAAAGCAGCAATGATATCCCTTGTTCTACATCCTCTTCTGAATCCAGCTTGCATCCTGGAAGCTCTCTGTCAATATACTACTGTAACTGTTTTTGAATTATCTTCAGTAAGATTTTAGTTGCGTGTGATATTAATGATATTCTTTGATATTTCCACATTCTGTGGGATCCCCTTTTTTTAGAATGAGTACAAATGTGGATCTCTTCCAGTCAGTTGGCCAGGTAGCTGTCTTCCAAATCTCTTGGCATAACCAAGCGAGTGCCTCCAGTGGGGCATCCGTTTATTGAAACATCTCAGTGGGTATTCTGTCAATTCCTGGAGCCTTGTTCTTCACCAATTCCTTCATTGCAACTTCAACTTCTTCCTTCAATACCATTGGTTCTTGGTCATATGTCACCTCCTGAAATGGATGAAGATTGACCAGGTCCTTTTGGTACAGTGACTCTGTGTATTCCTTCCATCTTTTGATGCTTCCTGCATCATTCAATATTTTGCGCATAGAACCTTTCAATATTGCAACTCAAGGCTTAATTTTTTTCCTCATTTCTTTCAGCTTGAGAAATGCTGAGCATGTTCTTTCCTTTTGGTTTTCTAACTCCAGGTCTTTGCATATTTCATTATAGTAATTGGCTTTGTCTGCTCTAGCTGCTCTTCTAAATCTTCTCTTCAACTCTTTTATCTTGTTATTTCTTCCATTTGATTTAGCTATTCTCTGTTCAAGGGCAAGTTTCAGAGTCTCTTCTGACATCCATCTGGGTCTTTTCTTCTTTTCTCATCTTTTTAATGACCTCTTGCTTTCTTCATGGATTATGTTCTTGATGTCATCCCATAATTCTTCTGGGTTTTGGTCATTGGTGTTCAATACATCAGATCTGTTCTTTATGTAGTCTCTAAATTTAAGAGGGATATATTCAAGGTCATATTTTGGCTGTTGTAAACTTGTTTTAATTGTCTTCAACTTCAAGTTGAATTTGCATATGAGCAGTTGGTGGTCTGCTCCACAATCAGCTCCTGGCCTTGTTTTGGCTGAAGATATTGAGCTTTTCCATCTCCTCTTGCCACAATCTGATTCCTGTGTACGCCATCTAGTGGAGGCCACATGTATAGCCACCATTTGTGTTGAAAAAAGGTATTTGCAATGAATAGGTCATTGGTCTTGCAAAATTCTATCAAGCGATCTCCAGCGTTATTTCTGTCACCAAGGCCAAATTTTCCAACTACCAGTGATTCTTCATTTCCAACTTTTGCTTTCCAGTTACCAGTGATAATTAACACATCTTGATTGCACATTCAGTCAACTTCAGACTGCAGAAGTTGATAAAAATCTTCAATTTCCTCATCTTTGGCTTGGTGGTTGGTGTGTAAATTTGAATAATAGTCATATTAACTGGTTTTCCTTATAAGCATATGGATGTTATCCTATCACTGACTGCACTGTACTTTAGGACAGATCTTGAAACATCCTTTGTAATGATGAATGCCATGCCAGTCCTCTTCTAATTTTCATTCCCAGCATAGTAGATTATATGGTTGTCTGATTCAAAATAGCCAAAACCAGTTCATTTCAGCTCACTAATACCTAGATATCAATCTTTATGCATTCCATTTCATTTTTGACAACTTCCAGTTTTCCTAGATTGATACTTCATACATTCCATGTTCTAATTATTATGGATAGTTGCAGTTGTTTCTTTTCATTTTGAGTCATGCCATGTCAGTAAATGGAGGTCCTGAGAGCTTTACTTTATCCATATCATTAAGGTCACTTCTACTCTGAGGAGGTAGCTCTTTCCCAGTTGCATTTTGAGTGCCTTCCAACCTAAGGGGCTCGTCCTCCTGCACTGTATCAGACAATAAAACTCACTCACTGCCGTGGAGTCAGATCCAACTCATAGCGACCCGTCCTTCAGTTTCCGAGGTGGTATCACTATGGAAGTAGATTGTCCAATCTTCCTTCCAAGGAGTGGCTGGTTGGCTTGAACCACCAGCCTTCTGGTTAGCAGTCAAATGCCTTAGGCACTATGCCACCAGAGCTCCTGTATTGAACAGTGTTTCTAGGCTATTCATAAAGTTGCCTAGTGATGTATCAGACAGTGTTTCTCTGCTATTCATAATGTTTTCCCTGTCCAATTCTTTGAGAAGTGGATGGCCTCTTCCTTCTTCCTAGTCTGTCTCAGTCTGCAAGCTGGGCTGATATCTGTGCACAATGTGCAACCCTAGTGTGTTTGAAACACCAGTGGCACAGTGTCAAGTCTCACAGCAACACACAAGTCACTACAGTAGGACAAATTGACAAACAACTTTGTCTCCCTTAGCTGTTCAAAACCTCTCTGCCTGTCCCTAACCTGGATCCTATAACTCTGTCTCATCCCCAGCTTTCCCCCCACTTCCTGCCTTTGGTCTGGGGGAGGGCCTGTCTTCTCCCTCCCCTTACCTGGATCCCATGGGTCTGTCTCATGCCTGGCTTTTCCCCCTGCTTCCTGCTGGGGAAAACCTAGAGACCCTAATTTATGGCATAAATAGACTATCAAACATAAACATAACTTCATAAAAAGCAGAGATAGACTAGATGACTGAGACCTTCTAAAAATTAAATTCTTATGTGTGTGAAAAAACTCCAAAAAGGTGAAAAGAAAATCTACATATCAGGACAAAAATATTTGGCAGTGACATATCTGACAGGGATTTATCTCTGAAATGTATATAAAACATCAAAAAGACAAATAATCCCATTTAAAAATGGATAGAAGACATGAACAGACACTTCACCAGAGAACATGTTCAGGTGGCCAACAAGCACATGAAGAAATGTTTGCAATCATTAGCTACTACACAAATACAAACCAAAACAGCAAGCAGAAATCATCTCACCTCAGCAATAATAGTGATGTTCAACAAGAGAGAAAACAGCAAATACTGTAGAGGGTGTAGAGAGATTAAAACTGTCATATACTTCTGGTAGTACCGTAAAATGGTATAACCACTGTATAAAATGGTATGGTGGGTTCCTTAAAAAGTTGGAAATAGAAATACCACTTGATCCATCAATCCCTCTACTAGGTATATATCCTAAAGAAGTGAGAGCCAGGGATTCAAAATGGAGTCTCGTCAGTAATCACCATGCTGTTTCCCTCTAGCATCTTAGTGCTTGCAAAACTAGGTACAGTAGTTTGAATTAGGGATTTTGGTGCTCTGAACAGCACCAAATTCAGCACTGATTACTGAATCAGAGTACACCAAACTCAGAGGAGTAGAAAGAGAGAAGAAAGGCACAGGGGAAAAAAAAATAAGATCTATCCTGTAGAGCATTGACAGGCAGCCAAGAAAGGTCTTCAGAGACTTCCCTGGGTGAGTGACCAGCAGGCAAGAACACCCATCTGAGACCTCCCTGGGTTAAGGCAAAAGACACACCACACCAGCATACCAGTGACCACACCAGCATACCAGTGATCACCCGCAGGATCTACCTTCAGCACCTGATTTTATCAGTAACTTGGGTTGGCTAGGTGCAAATGGGCACGTCCAGCACTGCGGAAACCCAAGCAGAGAGTCCATTGGGGCTCCAGGAGGGCAGGCCCACTCCCCCCTCAGCTTAGTGTCACTGAGAGGTCTGCACTTGACTTTATCAGTAATATTGGGACCACAGATTACTAGCAGGCACTCTCCTGACTCCAGTGCAGCAGAAACTGAACAGATCTTTGGCACTGTGGGTGGGCAGACTCATAGAGGAACTCCCCAGATTGCCAGAGAGAGAAACAAAAAACAGGACAAAGGTCTCATTATAAATGGAGGAAGAGGAGACAATAGAATTATCTGAGAAGGAGTTTAGAAGATATATTTATAGAGCTCTACAAGATCCTAAGGAAACCCCAAACAGAAACAAAGAGAATACATACAGTTCTCTGGAAGAACTCAGGAAAATCATTCAAGAACAAAATAGTAAGATTAATGCACAATCAGAACTCATACAAAAACAGCAGTTAGAAATCCAAAAGATGTATACCAAAAATTACAGAATTATACAAGACAGTAGAAGCACAAAAGAGTAGGTTAGAACTGGCTGAAGAACACACATCCCAACTAGAACACAAATCCCTAAACTCCAGCCTGTATGAAGAAAATCAGAACAAAGATTTAAGAGAAATGAAGAGAACCTAAGAATTATATGGGATGACATGAAAAAACAAAACAAAAAAACACAGAAGACGCAATGGAATTGCAGAAGAAGACAAGGTGAAAAAAACCACTGAGAAAATTGTGGAAGACCTGCTAACAGAAAACTTTCCCCATATCATGAAAGAAGAAATTATATTTGGCCAAGAAGCTCATAGAACCCCACACAAGATAGATCTCAAGAGAAAAACACCGAGGCAAACTATAATCAAACTCTCTAAAACCAAAGACAAAGAAAAAATTTTGAGAGCTGCCTGGGACAAAAGAAATATTACTTGTAATAATCAAACAGTCTGAGCTCTGATTACTCAGCAGAAACCATGCAGGCAAGAAAGCAATGGGACGGCATATATAAAACAGTGAAGGAAAAGAACTTCCAACCAAGAATCCTATATCCAGCCAAATTATCCATCAAATATGAGGGTGAAATCAAGGCATTCTTAGACAAACAGAAATTAAGGGATTTCGTAAAAAACAGACCAACTCTACAAGAAATGCTTAAGGAAGTTCTTCCAATAGAGAACACACAACAGAGATAAAAAAAAAAAAAAAATGAGGATACACAGCATCAACACTAAAACCAAATCTGAAATAGAAACTTAAAATAAGACCATAAAACATTGTACTCTAAAAAAGAAAGAAGGAAAGATGGCGGACTAGGCAGAAGGTCTGCCCAGATGCACTTCAACAAAGAAAAGGGAAACCAATTAACACAGACACAGAAGATAATCTTGGACCCCTGAGCCTTGAAGGGAAGGATACAGAAGTGGACTAAACC
>NW_006921675.1:9228125-9229608 GCF_000298275.1 Orycteropus afer afer | reverse complement strand
GTGGTCAATGACATGAGACAAAGTATATGTGAACTGCCGTATGGAAAGTGAATTTGCTCTGTAAATCTTCACCCAAATCACAATAAAATAAATAAATAAAAATAAAAATGAAGGAAGTCAATCAGCACATAACAACAGCAACTAACCTATCAGAAGGAATAAAACTTCTAGGTACAAACTTTCAAATGGAGAGGAAAACAAGATAATGTCTTCACAGTATGCACTGTTCTAGAAATGGAGAGACAAGAATATATTCCAAGGTAACCATGAAGAAAAGTAACAATCCCCCTCCCCCTAAGCAAATCCAGAAGGAAGGAAAACATATGGGTTTAATAAGCACAAAACCAACAATACAGAAGAAAAGGGAGAAAGCATTAGCCAATAAATCAAACCCACCACAGAAAAGTATATGGACCAAGGAAACACCAACAACACAACAACAACAACAAAAAAAAAAATAGAATGACAGCAATCAATTCATACCTATCACCAATTACACTCAGCATGAATGGACTAAATGCACCTATCAAGAGAAAGAGAGTGGCAGACTGGATAAGAAAAGAAGACCCAATGATATGCTGCCTATAAGAGACCCACCTTAGACACAAAGATAAAAATCAAGAGTTAAGGGATGGAAAAAAATATTCCAAGCCAATGGCAACCAAAAAAGAGCAGGAGTGGCAATATTCACTTCTGATAAAATAGACATTAAGGTGAAAAACATCATAAGAGATAAGGAGGAACATAATATAATGCTGAAGGGTCAATCAACAAATAAGACATTACAATAATAAATATTAATTCACCCAATGAAAGTGTTCCAAAATATGTGAAGCAAATATTAACTGAATTAAAAGGGATAATAGACAACTCTGCAGTAGTAGTAGAAGACTTTTAACACACCACTTTCAAAGAGGGATAGGTCAACTAGAAAAAAACTCAACAAAGATACAGAAGAACTCAGCAATACAATCAACCAACTCAACCTCATAGACATATACAGAGCATTTCACCCAACAAAAGCACAATTCACATCTTTTGCAGTGTACATGGATCTTCTCCAGAATAGATCATATGTTAGGACATAAAACAAGCCTCAATAAATTCAAAAGCATTGAAATTCTGCAAAGCATCTTCTCGGACAACACTATAAAATTAGAAATTAATAATAGGAAGAGCAAGGATAAAGCATCAAACATATGGAAGCTGAACAACTCACTGCTCAAAAACTACTGGATAACAGAACAGACAAAAACTGAAATAAAAAAATTCCTAGTAACAAATGAGAATGAAATACATCATACCAAAATCTATGGGACACAGTGAAAGCAGTACTCAGAAGATAGTTTATAGCAATAAATGCATACATCAAAAAAGAGGAAAGAAACAAAATCAACACTCTAACTTATCAACTCCAACAACTAGAAATAGAACAACAAAAGAATCCTACAGTATCTAGAGGCAAGGAAATAATAAAGATCAC
>NW_006921675.1:9226246-9227670 GCF_000298275.1 Orycteropus afer afer | reverse complement strand
AAGTTTCTAGAATCACAAGACCTACCTAAACTATCCCACTCAGAGATAGAAAACTTGAACAGACCTATAACAAAAGAAGAAATTGAACAGGTCATTAAAAAACTTCCCACAAAGAAAAGCCCTGGCCCTGATGGCTTCAGTGGAGAATTCTATCAAATATTCAGAGAAGAGTTGACATCTATGCTACTCAAGCTATTCCAGAACATAGAAAAAGATAGAATACTCCCAAACTCATTTTATGAAGTAAGCGTAACACTAATACCAAAACCAGGGAAAGGCATCACTAGAAAGGAAAACTACAAACCAATATCCCTCATGAACATAGATGCAAAAATCTTTACCAAAATCCTATCCAACAGAATCCTACAACATATCAAAAAATTAATACACCCAGACCAAGTGGGATTCATACCAGGTTTACAAGTGTGGTTCAACATCAGAAAATCAATTAATGTAATCCACCATATAAACAAAACCAAACCAAAAAAGAACCATAGGATTTATATCAATTGATGCAGAAAAGGCATTTGATAAAATCCAACATCCATTCCTGTTCAGAACTCTCAGCAAAATAGGGATACAAGGAAATTCCTCAACATAATAAAGGGTATACATGCAAAGCCAACAGCCAACATCATGATTAATGGAGAAAGACTGAAGGGATTCCCCTTACAAATGAGAACCAGACAGGGATGCCCTCTGTCACCACTTCTATTTATCATTGTATTGGAAGTCCTGGCCAGGGCAATAAGGCAAGAAAGAGAAATAAAAGCCATAAAAATTGGCAAAGAGGAACTAAAACTCTATTTGTGGATGATATGATCCTGTACATAGAAAAACCAAGGGACTCAATAAAAAGACTACTGGAACTAATAGGTTCAGCAAAGTGTTAGGATACAAGGTCAACATACAAAAATCAGTTGGATTTCTCTACACCAGCAAGGAGCCCTCTGATAAAGAAATAAGGGAGATAATACCATTTAGCTACTAAAAGGATAAAATATCTAGGAATAAACCTTACCAGAGACACAAAAGACCTATACAGAGAAAACTATAAAACACTGCTACAAGAGACGACAAGGGCACTACATAAATGGAAGAACCTACCTTGTTCATGGATAGGTAGACTAAATATTGTGAAAATATCAATACTATCTAAAGCAATCTATACAGTTAATGCAATCCTGATCCAGATTTCAACAAAATTTTATAAGGACGTGGAAAAACTAATTACTGATTTCATACGGAAAGGAAAGAGACCTCGAATAAGCAGAGCACTTCTCAAGAAGAAAAACAAAGTGGGAAGTCTCACACTCCCAGATCTTAAGAACTACTATACAGCTACAGTAGTCAAAACAGCATGCTATTTTGACAATGATAGATAGACCACTGGAACAGAATCGGAAGTCCAGATATACACCCAT
>NW_006921675.1:9221629-9222280 GCF_000298275.1 Orycteropus afer afer | reverse complement strand
TGGTACAACCATTGTGGCAAACGGTATGGCTTTTCCTTAAAAAACTGAAAATAGAAGTACCATTTGACCCAGCAATTCCATTACTAGGAATATATATATCCCAAAGAAGTGAGAGACTGCACACGAACAGACATATGTACACCTATGTTCATCACAGCAAAATTCATTATAGCAAAGAGATGGAAACAACCTAAATGTTCATCAATGGATGAGTGGATAACCAAATTATGGTATATGCACGTAATGGAATATTATGATACATTAAAGAACAATAGGGGATAGTCAAATCATCTCACAATTTGGATGAACCTGGAGGACATTATGCTGAGTGAAATAAGTCAATTGCAGAAAGACAAGTACTGTATGAGCCCATTACTGTCAAAAGACAGAGAAGGGTTTGCTTGGGAAAGGGAACTCACTTAGTAGGTTACCGGAATGGGGAGGGAAGGGAGGGATTAATTTCAGGCTAGTTGAGACCTACACGCTGACTGTGCGTAGGGGCAGGGATATATGGGAAGGATCTATGACCACCATGATTAACATTAGGAAATGGGAAGACACCGAATTGTGCACATAAGAGATAGACGACAGATGCTAATACCAACCAATGTGTCCACAATACTGCATTGCCATTAACACCAAACACCAGGC